>NC_064424.1:15012413-15320948 GCF_023375975.1 Astyanax mexicanus
GTTTTTAAGTTTAAATTATGTAGTAAACTAAAAACTATTGAGTTTATTGTTGGACAGTGACACTATACAGGTACAATCTGAAGAAAAAGTCGAGAGTGGAAGAAAGTTGAGGATATTGTTGGGGTTTCTGGTGGGTTGGTCGATAGCTAGAGCTAGCTTTTCTAGGTTAGCCAGCAAGCTAACCAGTCAACATGCTGACCTGATGCACACCCATAAACATTGAAACATACCCACAAGAGAAACCCAAACTCGAGACAATTTAAGAATTTTGCCAGCAACCAGTGTGGACACAAACTAAGGCTCAATCCATTTGCCCCATTTAGCTCTACCCCTCCATTCTGCATTTTGCATATTCACACCTAGAAGTAGGGTGTCCCAATTCCTATTGGGATAAAGGGGTAGGGTGCTGTGTTTGGGCTACAAGGTCCTCCAAATTAAGAAATTACCAGCAAGATGTCTGCACAGGCAACCAAAGAAACACACAAATGATCAAAGATAATTGCATTATCTTAGTTTAATGTAGTTTCAGTGTACTGTGGCCCATTGTTTTCATAACAAGCATAAAAAAATGCTAGTAGTATATCTGTCGCTAGCTAGCTAGCTAGCACAATGTTCCACCTTAAATTCTGCAGCAGTTACATTTTGGCACCTAATGCTGCTGCATGATTTAAGGTGGAAGAGAAAATTCGAACAAAAAGTTAGCAGAAAGCTAACTTTAACATCAAATTGTTATCACAGAGTTACAGTTGGACAATAAAACATATTTCTGGACCAGCTAAATATTTTTGTGTCTTGATCTGAGGAGTTTTTTTTTCCTTCAGCCAGTTAAATAACTGTGGGTTTATCCCAATTGCATAATAATTATTACTAATGCTATCTATTTTGTTATGAACTATGTGATATAAAAGTATAACGGTTGAGTAAGAACTTGCCATGATTTATGTAGAATCACTTTTTGTTAGTACAACACTAATCTGTACATTAACATTTAGTGTACTAACCTGCCAAACGTGCATAATTAATATTATTATACAGTATGTACCCTATAGTGACAGTATGGAGTACACAATTGGGGCACTGCATGTGTGTGGAATTGGTTGTTTTCATGTTTTATTACAGTTATTTCGTGGTATTTTTGTTGTAGAATAATTTCAGGTCAACAGAAATTAAATTAATATTTAAATATACTGAGCAAATGCACATTCACATGCAAACTACGTTCATGCACAGCACATCACTGCTCTGCTGCTTAGTTCAACGTGTCTCGATGACTAATCTGATGTCCCAGTTGGCCAGCTGACACACAACTTACATAAACAAAGTGGAGCGTGGCCAAAACGCACTCTAGGGCACCTCCAGCCACGGACGCTATATGCTATAAATGGAGCTTGATCACTGGTCCAAAAGGTTAAACTAGCTTTTGCTCTTTAGAACCCGTGTCTCAACTGGGGGAGCTACTCAACAATACATGAGTGTCTAACATATAAAAAATATAATTAAACCTGTTTATTAACCCATTTAACCTCCTTTACAGAGGATCACACTTCAGTTATTCACTCTCAGAACTATATTACTCTCAGAATAAACAGCAGCTTCATGAGGCCTAAAATAGAACCTTGTGGGACTGCACTAAAGCTAAACATGTAAAATAATGCTGGGGTTTGATGTATTCACCATATTAAAAGCTTAAATTACACTGTGCCCTGGATTAACATTATAATCCATAATCTGTACAATTACTATATATATATAACCATATACTAGCATATACATCTCAAAAAATGTGAAACTCTTAAGCATTCTTTTATTGTTGAAAATTGTTGACAACTTTTATGGAGATGCCGATTTCATTTTCCAGCAGGACTTGGCACACTGCCCGCAATGCTAAAAGTACCAATTGGTCTTATATAATATTACATTTTTGGGTTATCATTGGCTGTAAGCCATAATCATCAACAATAAAAGAGATAAACATTTAAAATAGATCACTCTGTGTGTAATAAATACATATGCCTAATATATGAGTTTTACATTTGAACTGAATTACTGAAATAAAGTAACTTTTCAATGATATTCTAATTTTTTGAGAGGCACTAGTATATTAAACAATCAGAAGCAACACAAAACAGTTCACAAGGTCCAGCTGTGTACAAGAAATGAATCTGAAGGTACACTACATTCACTACTTAAACTATTTGGTCTGAAGAAGTAATAAAACACCTGCTCATTCATCAAAAACGTACCCTGCTGTGGAAATAATGAAACGGTTTTCTCCTCAATTTTGGAGCATGGCTGTGATGCTTTGATTGCATTCAATTGCATCCTTTGATTACTAATCCTAATCATCAACTCCCCAACCCAAATCATCCCAGAAGTACTGGATTAAGCACCACTACAGTTCCACTGCTTCACAGCTCAATAACGGGGGAAATACCAGTGCTTATAAAGCAAAATACAAACAATGTGAAATAAAAAACAATAGGTTAATCATTAGAAAGAAATTTAATACGGACTAAATAGAAATACGGGAAAATAGACAGATGGAATTACTTAATTACATTAAAAGGTTGTTGCTAAGTGGTGGTTTGAGAAACCAATGGATAACAATATAGTGCTTGCTTTAATGCGTCTGTGAGCTGATGTATCGGAACTGAGTCACTGCGCTTTCCTCCGAGCGGTGGATGATTTTACATGTATTGGAGAAGGCATGTGCTAGTCTTCACCCTCCTATTATAGGGGCAGCACTATTGATACTGGGAGTCCTAATAAGTGGGTTGAATTATTGGCTGTGTAAATTGGGTAGAAAATGGGTAAATAAATAAATAAATAATAAATTAAAAACGAAACAAAAAAAAAACATCCATTTTATACCACGTTATACCCAACAACAGTATACCACTGCAGCTCTATAGTTATCTGTAAGTTGTGTTCAGCAGATGAATCTCTATCTACTGTAAAAAGTCTTATTCTGTGTCTTATTTAATGTCAGTAACAGTGTAATGTAACAAGTTACTTTCAAAAGTTGTGTCCCCAACATTGCCCTCAGCATATTTCCATTTATGAGTTATCTCTCAGCACCACATAAACACAACACTTAACGCGAACAGAATGTCAATACTCGTACTATCGCCTGCAGGGAGGACAATGCACTGCTTCAGAGCATAAATAACAACACATAACAGCTCCTGTTAATAGAAATCATTACAATTAGTAAAATTACTATGTGCTATTCATTCATTCTACTTTATTTTTATATTGATTTAACTTAATCCATTTCTATATGATATCGCCAAACTATTACACACAAAGAAAAATAAATAAATAAATAAATAAATGAACACTGCAGCTATTTACTTTAATCCCTGTTTGCCTCTGAGACGATGCCGGTCGTATCCTCACTAAGCGAGATTACACTCTACTGTAGTATGAAAAAGCCTTGGAAATTCTGTATGAAATATTTAAAGAATCTAAAGCATGCTGCACTTAATCAAAGAGAAAACCTTGAGAGTGCTCTCCAGAGAGCCGGTATGCCTCCCATAGACTCTGTACTAAAAAAGAACAGAAGAGAGGAGAGCAGTAGAATAGAGAAAAGACAAAAAGGGATGATGTAGAAAGTATAAAAAGAGAAAAGCAGAGAAGAGTCATTAAAAGAATTATCACCAAAACAAAAGAGTAGAGAACTAAAGGAAGGGAAAACAGAGGTAGAAGAAGAAGAGTAGAGAAGTTACAGAGAATGAAGATGTCAGAAAAAAAGACAGGAAAAGAAGAAAAAATACAGAAAGGGAGACAAGAATATGATTCCAAGATAACAAAACAAACACATACTGTAGATGAGTGATGAGATGTAAGCAAAAAATATGAAATAAATAAGAGAGGAAAGGAGACTAAGAGAAAACTAAGAGAAAGCAAAGGAAAATGAAAGAGAAGAAGAGAGATGAGAACAGAAAACAATCATTTGGCTGAAGAACTGAAAAAACAAAAGAGAATAAGAAAGAAAAAGGTAGTGTGAAAAGGAAAGAGAGCAACAATGAGAACTGAGAAGAGGAGAAGGAAAGAGCAGATGGGAAAATAAATGAGAATGAAGAAAGAAGAGAATAGAAATGAAGAGCAGAGGAAAAAGAGGAAAGAGAAGTAGAGAACAGATGTAGATAAGTAAAGAGAAGAGAAAGAAAGGATAGGGCTTCACATTTTGTTGTTTGATGCTTTGTCTTATTAGCAGATTTCTGTAAATCAGAAGAAACAAGAAAAATATTAAATTTGGTTAAAAAAAAAAAAGAAAAAAAAAGAAAAAAAAGACAATAGAGGACAAATTATAGAAAAGAGGAGAAGAAATGAAAGACAAAATAAATTGAACATAGAAAAGAAGGAAGGAACTAAAGAGAGAAGAGGATTGAAAATAAATAAAGAGAAGGGCAGAGAAGAAAATAGAGAATTAGAAATGAAGGAAATAGATAAGTTAAAGAGAATGAAAGATAAAAAATTAAGAGAGGAGAGGAGAGGAGAGGAGAAGAGAAGAAAAGAGGATAAAGAAAAGAGTAGGAGAGATGAGAAGAAGTACGAGAAGAAGAAAACGAACGAGTAGAAAAGATAAAAAATTAAAGAGAAGAGAAAAGAAAAGAAGAAGAAGAAGAACAGGAAAGAGAGCTGGGAATGAAATGAAATGAAAAAGTAGAAATTATTTAAAAAAATTAAGAGAAGAAGAAGAAGAGGAAAGAGACCGGGGAATAAAACGAGTTAAAAAGGTAGAAAAGATAAAAATTTAAGAAAAAAGAAAATGAAAGGAAAGTAGAAAAAATAAAGGTGAAGAGAAACAGAAGAAAAAACAGCCGGGAGAGAAGAAGGGAGAAAGAATAGAGGGATGCAGGGCCGGTGTGTATACTGAAAGCTGAGGTCCTGCTCTGGAGGCACTTCATGCTTTGTGGTGCCATTTATGAAATTACCCATATGCCACTGCACCGAGGACAAACAGCGCACCACTAGCTGCAGTCCACCATCAGCTCACAAGTCAAGGTTAACTCCTGCATTAATACACAGAGAACACAGAGACACCAGCTGCTACATATCAGCACTGAATACACACATAACAAACAGAGTATTACACAGAGTAATCTATTACTCCTCACTGCTGTGCTTTAACTTCTATTTCTAAACCTGAAACTCATTCAAACTCTGATACAACCTCAGTAAGAGATAGCAGAACTTAAACCCCATCAATATCAGATCTCAAAAACTGACCACATTTACCTCAGATGTTGGACATTTACCTCAGATTTACCTCAGATGTTGGACATTTACCTCAGATGTTGGACATTTACCTCAGATTTACCTCAGATGTTGGACATTTGCCTCAGATGTGGGGCATTTACCTCAGATGTTGGACATTTCCCTCAGACATTGGACATTTCCCTCAGACGTTGGACATTTCCCTCAGATGTGGGGCATTTACCTGAGATGTGGGGCATTTACCTCAGATGTTGGATATTTACCTCAGATGTTGGACATTTACCTCAGATTTTGGATATTTACCTCAGATTTTGGACATTTACCTCAGATGTTGGACATTTACCTCAGATGTGGGACATTTACCTCAGATTTTGGAAATTTACCTCAGATGTGGGGCATTTACCTTAGATGCTGAACATTTACCTCAGATTTTGGACATTTACCTCAGATGTTGGACATTTACCTCAGATGTGGGGCATTTACCTTAGATGCTGAACATTTACCTCAGATTTTGGACATTTACCTCAGATGTTGGACATTTACCTCAGATGTTGGACATTTACCTCAGATGTTGGACATTTACCTCAGATGTGGGGCATTTACCTCAGATGTTGGATATTTACCTCAGATGTTGGACATTTACCTCAGATTTTGGATATTTACCTCAGATTTTGGACATTTATCTCAAATGTGGGGCATTTACCTTAGATGCTGAACATTTACCTCAGATTTTGGACATTTACCTCAGATGTTGGACATTTACCTCAGATGTTGGATATTTACCTCTGATTTTGGACATTTACCTCAGATTTTGGACATTTACCTCAGATGTGGGGCATTTACTTCAGATTTTGGACATTTACCTCAGATGTTGGACATTTACTTCAGATGTTGGACATTTACCTCAGATGTTGGACATTTACCTCAGATGTTGGACACTTACCTCAGATTTTGAGCATTTACCTCAGATGTGGGATATTTACCTCAGATGTTGAGCATTTACCTCAGATGTGGGACATTTACCTCAGATGTGGGACATTTACCTTAGATGTGGGGCATTTACCTTAGATGTGGGGCATTTACCTTAGATGCTGAACATTTACCTCAGATGCGGGACATTTACCTCAGATGCGGGACATTTACCTCAGATGTTGGACATTTACCTCAGATGTGGGACATTTACCTTAGATGTGGGGCATTTACCTTAGATGTGGGGCATTTACCTTAGATGCTGAACATTTACCTCAGATGCGGGACATTTACCTCAGATGTTGGACATTTACCTCAGATGTTGGATATTTACCTCAGATTTTGGACATTTACCTCAGATGTGGGGCATTTCCCTCAGATGTGGGGCATTTCCCTCAGATGTGGGGCATTTACCTCAGATGTTGGACATTTCTCTCAGATGTTGGACATTTCTCTCAGATGTTGGACATTTACCTCAGATTTTGGACATTTACCTCAGATGTGGGACATTTACCTCAGATGTGGGACATTTACCTCAGATGTGGGGCATTTACCTCAGATGTTGGACATTTCTCTCAGATGTTGGACATTTCTGAACTTGTGTTCGTCTCAGCTAACAATTTATGACTGCAGTCATCATTCTTAAAATGTCTAATCTATCAAGTTTTCAAGGTTTTTATTTAATGCTTTTAAATGTTCCAGAAATGTTGCTGCAACATCACTTTTGTCAATGTTTCCATTTTTAATTTTGGCATTATTTAACTTTTCCATAGCGTTAGCATTCATCCAGCTGGGAACATTATGTGAGAAATGTTTTAATAATGTTGTGATGCAAACCACACATTTTCAGAATATTTCAACATCTAACATCACAGGCTTCTTGGAACCTTTATTTATAATGAATATAGGAGCATTCCAGTTCAAATTTCCTACCGTGAACTAAAAAGTTCTGACTTGCAAGTTAAAACAGAGTGTGAGTATGAGTTAGAACATCATAAAATTAAAAAAAGCAGTGGAAGATAATCAACAGTTCCTCAGTGAAAGAGTTCTGAAGAAAGTTTTTTTTTATTATTTTATTTCTTAGCTTCTTGTTTCCATTCCACCTTAAACCCTCCAACAGCCTCAAGTGTCAGAATATGCTGTAATAGCTGCACCAATTAAGGTGGAATGGGCAAGTTAGAGACATGTAACCAGTGATTTTTTATGCTTGAAAAAAAGGTCCACGATACATTTGATTACCACGATACATGAAATTACATTAAACTAAGATAAGGCAATGGTTATCTTAATCATGTTTAACAATAAATAATACTACACTTGTGGGTGCAGCCATCTTGCCTATGTTTGGAATGAGTCCACATACCCCCAAGACTTTAACCCTTCCCTCAATCCCAGTAACAAGAATCAGGACATAGGTATGAACACGCAAAACAGGGCTAAGAAGGGGTGAACTGTGATTTGACCCAAAGCAATGTCCAAATAGCCTCCTCCTCTTACTTGAAAGGAAACATTCTTCAATTACAAGCCTGATACTTGTCCATCGGCTTAATGGCGACAAGCACGGGCGAAAATGAAGGAGTAGCATTTGTGCATAATTTGATTTTGGCTGCAAGTTAAACAGTGCCAGCGTCAGTATATTACAGCAAGCTCCTCGTGTCAGCTCTGATAGCCACCAGCAGTAATATGAAAGAAAATCCTATGGCAAGCCTTGTTAAATTAGCTATTCTTACTCAAACAAATCGAAGCGTGGAAGTGATGCAGTCGCAATTGTATTGATCTTGACTGGCGAGCCCACACAGCGCCCAAATGAGCATTCATACAGTACTGGATTTTCATAAGGCAAAGCAGAACTGCTGGGTGGAACCGCTGCTAATATAAAGAAAGAGCGGCGCTCAAACGGATCTACATTACAACAAAGTCAATATAATATCTGAAGCCTTCAATAACAGTCTGATTTCCTCTGCCACTCAATTTGTCTTTCTCGCTCGCTCCTACCTCTCCATAATCTCTTCATATCCCTCCAACGCTTTGATATGTATGTTCTGATAAGGCTAGGCGCCACCCAGCTGTAGCTGCAAGCGATACCAATATGTGATAACATTCCCTTCATAAGGATCACTGGGAACTGAGGGCTCCCAGGTGGCACAACTGTCTAAATGCTGGTCTGATCATCAGGAGATCACTGAGAAGTTTGATCCATGACAGCAAATTCTGAGGATTCTCGAGGCATGTCTTAGCTTGCCAGTTGAGATCAATACAATTGTGACTGCACGGTTCGTTTCCACAATTCGATTTGTGAGCTTGATCCTTAAAGAGGCCACAGCGGTTTCTTGTGGATGGATAGGATGGGATGTCCCTCTGTCTGCTGATCTGTAACCAGTGTCAGTGCTCAGGTAATGACCAGCCTTGATTTGTCTGAAATTGGAGTGAGCATGATAATTGAGGGATGCTTTGCTTCTGAATTAGAACCAGAAACCCTGCTTTATTGATGCAACAATGAATTCTGATCATGCAACAAGATGCTGATGATCCAAAGCACACAATAAAACATTTGGAATGGCATAGTCTAATCTAGAAAAAGCCTGACTTATAGGTTTTGAGATATTAATTAACAACTACAAAAAGCTTTTGGCTGCAATTATTGCTGCTATAGGTAGTGTAACCATCTTTTGTAAGTTAGGGAACAATAACTTTTGCACACAGGGGATTGGATGAGTTTAAATAGAAAAAACTGGATAACTGAATCAGCAGCTAACTTTATAGATACAACTCTGGAAAAAAAAATTAGAGACCACTTAAAAATTATGTTTTTTCTTGATTTTACCAAAGTGAAAACATCTGGAATATAATCAAGTGGAAGATGGATGATCACAAGCCATCAAACCAAGCTGAACTGCTTGAATTTGTGCACCAGGAGTGGCATAAAGATATCCAAAAGCAGTGTGTAAGACTGGTGGAGGAGAACATGCTAAGATGCATGAAAACTGTGATTAAAAACCAGGGTAACTCAGTTCGTTACTGAGTTAAAGTGGGTATCAAAAAGCATGGAAAGCTATAAAATATGCAGGAACACGGGTTTATAGTTGTAGCCATCATCATCTTCGATTATCTTAATCAAAACCATTGATCTGGAATTACTAAAACATGACACATTTTCACAGACAAAATCAATTTGAGTGGATTTTTACTAGTGTTATGTAAAACCTGTCCAACCACCCACCATTCATTTAATTTATAAGCTAATAATGATTCAGAAGACTTTTCTAAATGTGGTACATAAAATATTGCACCTGCATAAAAAAAGGAGAATAAAAAGGGGAAAACCGAGAGTTTCATATATTTAGAAATTCATATTTTGTTAATGTAAAATAATATACTGTATAAATGTTTCAATTTTACCAGCCAAGAAGCCCTAATCTTTCTGCCTCCCCTCTGTATCCAGCACCAGCCCACAAACTCAATGTTCTGCTCTATGTCTGGCTTGCTTTAGTAAAGCTCTGGGTCTGGAAAGGTACACGCATGGTGCCAGATGTTGTGGAGCCACAGAGTGCCCTAAAGGGTGGAACAGGGAGTGCTTGGACTGCCGGAGATGCGGAGTGCTCTACTTCCACTCGTGGACATTATGAGCGTCCTGGACCTCCTCACCTCTCTCACCATATGGCCTGCACTGCTGCAGGAGCCCTGCCGAGCCCCACGTTTCCCTCTGCTGCCACGGCCTCGCCGGCCCAGGGCTGAACACACACCTCCCCGTTCCTCCCTCGGCCGCGTGAGGGTTTTCTAATAGTAAATTAAAGTAAGGCGAGGCGTCGAGCTGCGTGACTGGGGATGAAGCTCCCAGCGTGTGTCTGTAGGTTCAGGTTTGTTAGCCTGGAGCTGACTCAGTGCTGGGTGAGATTTCGTCAATATCGGCATGCTGGTACTGGAGTCATAGCAAGATATCAATGTTCAGTTTTAGCTGGAATGTGATTTATAAGCGGTGTGTTAATGATTTTTATGGGGGGGGGGGGGGGGGGGGGGGGATTTTGTCCACATAAAGATAAAATGTTTTGAGCTGGTTTATGTTGGGTTACAATACAGAAAACAGTACAAAAGTCCAAATTAATAAGCTACAGGGGTTGGACAATGAAAATTAAACTGAAATACCTGTAATTTTAGTGTGGGTGAGGTTTCATGGCTAAATTGGACCAGCTGGTGGCCAACCTTCATTAATTGCACATTGCACCAGTAAGAGCAGAGTGTGAAGGTTCAACTAGCAGGGTAAGAGCACAGTTCTGCTCAAAATATTGCAATGCACACAACATTATGGGCGACATACCAGAGTTCAAAAGAGGACAAATTGTTGGTGCACGTCTTGCTGGCGCATCTGTGACCAAGACAGCAAGTCTTTGTGATGCATCGGTATCCAGGGTAATGTCAGCATACTGCCAAGAAGGACGAACCACGTCCAACAGGATTAACTGTGGACTCTGTAAGAGGAAGCTGTCTGAAAGGGATGTTCGGGTGCTAACCCGGATTGTATCTAAAAAACATAAAACCACGGTTGCCCAAATCACGGCAGAATTTAATGTGCACCTCAACCCTCCTGTTTCCACCAGAACTGTCTGTCACCACAATAAATTATTGTAGTCTAAAACCAGGTGTTTCAGTTTCTTTGTCCAACTCCAAAGGTTTGCCAAAATAGTTCCTTGCCCCTGTGGTTTTATTAGCTGTTGCTGAACGACGGTTCTTCTAATTCATCAGAGATCACATGTTTTCATCTCATCAGGCTTGACCCCTTGCCCTTTACAGACTCAAATACTTCTCAAATCTTTGGGTGGTTTAATGCTATTATGCACTGTAGGAGGAGAAAAATGCAAATCCCTTATATTACCACACTACTAGTCCTAATTTGCCCCTGGTCTCAGATTTAGCAATCTACAGCAGATGCTTAACTAGCACTAACAGCCAAATTATCTCATCAAGCCTCAACATCTCACTTCCTTAGTTACACCAGGAACAAACAGCGTTCGCCAGATCTGAGGTTCTCTCTTTCATTCCCTCGCATCTCAATTTCCGTCTCGGTCTTTCTATTTGCGTCCCAGCCCCTTCTTCACCGCATCCACTCCAGAGAGGATTCAGTCATGTGGAGGAAAGCGAGGGCCACCACAGCAGCGACCATAGCTGCTCTATTTTTACAGCAGGATGCGGGGGGAGAGGAGTGAGGACAAGGTCGCCCCTTGCTTTAGGGAGATGGAGCTTTTCTGTAATGAGATGTGGGCTCTGCTAGCGGAGCACGTTTCATCCACGCCTACTAGAAAGGTCCAGATTTTTCCGCTGCGTTTGATCAGGGCCCGCGTCTATGGAAATCGGCAGGACCGCAAATAAACCGTACGAACAGCGGTACACCTCAGCAGGGCGTTGTGAAATCAAAACCTGACAAAGTGAGCCGCAGGTCGTAGTTTCAATTCTAAGCCTTCCTTTTTCGGATCGGCTGGGAAAACACAAAAGCCAGACCCGCGGTTAAAAGTAGACTATGACACTAACCGAATGCCACACAGAGACAGAGAGCCATACATCATTTCTTTTAACTATGCCTCCTAAGACCAAATGGGGACGAGTAACACAATAAGACGACACGCGTTTCGGTTGACGGCGCCTGAGCCAATAAGTCACTAATATCTCTGCTGATAAAAGCCGAAGGGAATGTGACAAAACTGACTTTTTTTCAATGCCCTGTTTCAAAAAGACCAACTCACAGCAGGATGCCATGTTGCTGCTTTGTCATTAAAAGTAGGAGCGGAGTACAATATCAGAGCCGTATCGCTCCCAAGACAGCAAATTATTTAACCAAGTTTAACTTTGCATAAACGCTCCGAACATCATTTCATCATTTCACACCAAAACCTGCCTGTTGAATTATACATGAAACTGCCAAAATAACTGAGCGCCACACCTGAAAAAAAGGCTTTTAACTCTGAAGTTAGTAAATCACAATTACAAAGGCAGCTAAACAGGTGAATCACAATTGGCCAATTAGCATCAGTCAGCTAGAGGCATGTGAAAAATTTAGATGCTCCAGGATTTTTGTTCTGCATTTTTAATGTGTGGGCTTTTTATCTTCAAGTGAATCTTTAAAAACTCTTTTTATTGCAGTAATTTCTGCCTCTGCAGCACCCTCACAGGTTCAGGAGGATGATATTTCTGTGTATTTTGGTACTCAGGCACTCACAATATGCAGATCAATTCATCAATCAATCAATAATACCAACCCCCCCACCCCCCCCCCCCACCCCCCCCCACCCCCCCCCCCCTTCCGACTGACGTCTAACCATCTGGGTCTCGCCGCTATCAGAGGCACACTAATGCTGCTGCAGCTCAGCCAATCAGCTCTCCCTCCTGCCCTGCCTCTAAACGCATACATCACCTTCCCACTCCCAACCTACCACTTCCATTTTCAGCCTTTTTCAAATTTGACCTCACTGTACCTTACTCTGCCTCACCTTGCCTCCAACCTAGTTATGTCCAGAGGTGAAAAGTAACTAATTAATTAATTGAAACAGAGTTGAAGTTACTTAAATTTATCTGAATTTAAATTTACTTGAAAAAAGCAAATGCAGAAAATTGCGAAACTTTTTTTAAAGTAAATTTTACGCATCATTTTTTTTCAGAGTACAATGAGTGTAGAAACAAGCAGGAGGTTTTAATAATGTGTATTTTTGTACAAGACTAATTTCTACTGTAAGAATGTAAGAGACTTTGCTGGGATGAAGTGTCTGTAAGTGTGAATTATTCAAAGTCCAGTTTAATGAGCAACAAAGCCGTCCAGCTCATAGATTTAGTGATTGTTTTTACCTAAAACACCCAGCAAAGCCTTTTTCTCCCACTAAGTAATATTACACCAGCAATTTGACTTCATTCCACTCCAGAATGAGGAATAATGAGCAAACCTTTTGTTCAGTACAATGTTGTAAGATTACAGTACAAAGTGAGCAGCACATAGCTGAATAACAGTGATTGAAGGACAATGGTTTTTACACGTATTTATTATTTTATTCTCCAGATAAAAATAGTCTGAAAAGAGCTAAATGTGTCCAGCTGTAGAAACGGATGAAACTTTCATGAAAAACAGTCCTCGTGAAAGTTTATAGAGTTTATTTCTTTCTAAACTTGGCTGATGAAGGAAATCAGCTGCTTTATCATTGATTGGAAGCATCTGCTTTAGCTAAGACTGGAACGCGCCTCATTTTTCATTAGCTTCTCTCTCTCACACAGACTGCTCTGCATCGGCTCGTCTCCGTCTCTCTTATTTTGCCGCAGCTATCCGTGGTTCTTATGACAACAGTTATCAAAAATAGAACGGATTTCACAATAGTGGCAAATTAAAACTTTTCACGAGCATGGAAATCACAGCAATCAGATTCTAAATGAGTATTAACGGATTAAATATGGATAAAATCTAATCACGGTGGCATTTGTTTTAGAGTTTCAATTAGTCAGAGTGAAGGCAAAAGTTAAGAACTTCATGCGCCTGCATTCTTTCAGCAGATCTGAAGCGAGAAACGACTAGAAAAAAAAGGGATCAGGATGCAGAGAAAAGTTAAAAGGATCATAAAACATTTAATAGAAAAGTATGATGTATATTACCAGTCAAAAGTTTGGCCAGATAAAAAAAAAAAAGAAGTGTTTTTTTTTTCATTATTTAAAGAAACTTATGCACTGTAGATTAATACTAAAGTATTTATTTAATTTATATAATTGATGTCTTTATTTAGTATACAAAAAAAGTGTTAAACCAGAATATGTTTTATATTTTTTGATTTTTCAAAGTAGGCATCTCTAGCTTTGTGTCAGTCAGCTTTATAAGGTACTTATAAGGTCACTTTCAATTAACAGCTGTACTGAACTTATCTTGAGTTAATTACTTGAATTTCTTGCCTCTTAATGTGTTTTTAAAAGCATCAGTTGTAAAGTTGTTAAGAGGTAGAGTTGGTATACAGTGAATAGCCCTATTTGAGTAATGTTCTAATCAATATTATGGCAAGAAATACTCAACTCTACGAAAAAAATGCTTTAAGTAATAAAGGTCAAGCAATCAGAAACATGGGGCACCGAGTGGGCCAGCACTCTAAAGCGCTGCCACTATGAGAGGGAGGTCGCAGGTTCGAACCCCAGCTCATGCAGCTTTGCCATCAAGCTGCCGGCACTCAGAGGGAGCACAATTGGCCCTGCTCCCTCCGAGTGGGTAGATGGCGCTCTCTCTCCACATCACTCCTAGGGTGATGTCTGCAGCACAGGGCGTCTGTGAGCTGATGTATCAGAACAGAGTTGCTGTGTGCTCCGTAATGCTGCATCAGCAGAAGTTCGAAAAGAAGTGGTGGCTGACTTCACATGTATTGGAGGAGGCATAAAACAATAAAACAATAAAACAACAGTGTCACAGTTAAATGGCCTAAATGGGCCTTTTGGAAAGCTCAGCTGAGCTAATTTTCCAGGTAACGAGTTCTGTGATTAGTCTAACGAGTAGGACAGGTGCGGTGAACACCTGATTTGCTTTCTGCACAAAAAATGCATTCAAAGAATTTCATGATTGCACTATTTCAAATTATTCTAATTTGTTGACCAGCACCTGTATATAATGGGCTGTTTCTGGCTGTCAGGGAGCTAATGTAACATTTAATGTACACAAACAAAGAGGTTAAAGGTTTGAAATTTTATACCAACATTTCTTCATTCTGAACTTTTATTTGTATCAGCCAATCAATACACAGATCATTTACATACATAACTGGAAAAAAATAAAGCACTTAAAAATGATGAATGTCTTTAAATTTACAAAATTGGAAACCTCTGAAATGTAATCAAGAGGAAGATGGATGACCACAAGCAATCAAACCAAGCTGAGCTAACTGAATTTTTGTACCAGGAGTAAAGGCATAAAGTTTTCCAAAAGCAGTGTGTAAGACTGGTGGAGGAGAGCAAGATGCATGAAAACTGTGATTAAAAACCACCAAATTATTCCACCAAATATTGATTTCTCAACTCTTAAAACTTTATGAATATGAACTTGTTTTCTTCGCATTATTTGAGGTCTGAAAGTTCTACATATTTTTTGTTATATCAGTCATTTCTTATTTTCTGCAAATAAATAAATTTAAATGACAATGTTTTTATTTGCAGTTTGGGAGAAATGTTGTCTGTAGTTTATAGAATAAAACAACAATGTTTATTTTACTCAAATAGAAAGCTCTAAATAGCAAAATCAGATTAACTGATTCAGAAACTGAAGTGCTCTCTTAATTTCTTCCAGAGCTGTATTTGCATCTGGCAGTTTTCGAGTGGACTCTGGACTGGTCCACTGCAGGTGTGGAAGCTATCCACTCATCCACTCCTGGTGCGGCATGTGCGGTCTAGTAATTGGTTCATTTTTAACGTGACTGCTTTGACTTATCATGTTACTTCCCCTATTCTATTAGCATTTCCTAATAAACCAACACTTTGATTAAACTGGTATAGACCCCATCTATTCAGGTTTTTTGGTGGCCTGCATGGATAACATCTTCTGATGTGAGAATGTTACTTATGTTTTTATACATAAAACAAACATTTTTTAAGAAAAATGGCCAAGATTTTGTATTCTGATTTTGAGATCCTACATGCAAAAAAAGTAAGGCACAAAACAATCCACAAGTTCTTTGGGTGAAAACTAACCAGTGATAATAAGCCCCACCCTCAAAAGAGCTCAGAATCAGTCATGGGTGCTGACTCCTTATATAGGAGTGTGTTTGATACATGCAAACGAAACCAACGAAGACTTGGAAAACAGGTAGATACTGGGCCTCTATCTCAGCTTGTTAAGTACAGTGAGTGAATTTTACCTTGTCTGACGTACTCCTCTGTCTCATGGTGAACGAGCTCGGCCACACAGCCCCCGTAGTGCAGTCGTCCAGCGTCCTGCTCGTAGGCTTTCAGCGTCTCGCTGGAGCTGTAGGACTTCTGGGTGGCTACACAGCACTCGTCCATGTCCAGCGCGGACGTGGCGTAATGCAGTTCCTTCCTGCACCTTCCCCGGGTCAGAGAGCGATGACGCCTCTCCTTCATGTCCATCACGGCGGGAGCCAATAAGCTTGGTGGAATGCCAGTTGAGTTGATCACCTGTATCAGAAGAACAGCGGGAAGAAAACACAGTGTAAGTAAAGCTTTCAAATACAAAAAATTGATCAATCAACCAATCAATCAGATAAGATATGTTTGGAGTCAGTTCTAGAAGTATAAAGCCATTCAACATTGAGCTGTGAAGCAGTGGAACTGTGTTCTCTAGAATGATGATACTGCTCTATCCAACACTTTTGGGATAATTGGGGATGAAAGGATGATAAGGTGGGATGGTGATCATTACGGTTGCATGATATATAGTTTAAAGCTGATGTTCGTTAGTTTAGGGATTTAGGGCCCTCTCTGGTGAGAATGGGTAATTGCAATGAGCATGCGAAAGAAAAGAATCATTTTAAACTGGGAGGGTGTGATGCGGACTTCTTTTAGAGCGGATTAATCTGATTCCAGGTTATGTTCAGTCAGAGAGAGAGAGAGCACGCTCAGTCAGAAGCATCACTCTTTTGTTTCTTTGGTTTTACTATGAGTAAATATGCACGCGGGTAGGGGCAGGGATGGTGACATCACGGGTCATGCATTGTTTAATATTGTAATATATATATATATATAGTGGAAAAATAATATCACGATATTTCATGGTATTTTTATGATAATGATACTCTTCGCGATATGACAAAACACTGAGTTAAAAATATATACCTCAAGAAAAAACTACGGCAGCAAAATTTAAAATTTCATTTTATTATTGCATACGATATGATATGGCACACCCCTAACTGAGATATTAAAAAATTACAAGAATTTTATCAGATTTGTAACAGAAGTCAATGATTCAGAATGTCCTGATACTAATAATGAACTCCAAATATCTCCACATATCCAGAATTAAAGTAAAATAAATGATACTGAACATATATAATCTGTCCCTAGTACACTGTGAGCCCGGATAAGTTAAATTTACTTAAAAAATTTGAGGAAACCGGTTGCCTTAATAAAGTTAAGTAATGGGGAATGAAAACTTGAGTTAGCTTAGTTAAATTAAAACATTAACTTATTACAACTAAAGGGGAACTTGATTTATTTCTAAGGTAGCCAAGGGGAATCACTACACACTGATGGTGAATCAGTGTCAAAAACTGTTGGACACACCCAGTATGTAAATAGATTGTGACAGAAGCCAATGGAAAAGAAGCTGCTAATGACAACAGACTAAACTTAGTTATTATAAATTGGTTCAACTGAAAGATCTCAGTTTAAGTGTATATGTGCCCACAAATGTTCAACTAACTCAAAATAGATGAGTATTGGTTAGAAATATCAAATTTTATGTAAAACAGACTTAAATCATGTGAGTTTAAACAACAAATGCGTTTACGGGAAATGAGAACAGTGTGATTTTTTCTTTTGCGAAAAACAGCAAAAAAGTAGTACCCTGATGTGATAATTAGGGTATAATAAAATTTCAGGGTATAATATTGTTTACGATATTAAAAAATGTGTGCAATATTATTGCGTACGATATGATACGGCACACCCCTTATATAGAGGATTATAGAGCAACACTTCTAACAAATTAACTAAATGCTATGTAATATAATGTAATGTAATGTAATGTAATGTAAAGTAAAGTAAAAAGCAATATTCAAATATAGAACTCTAATGAAGCAAAGCTCTAGGTGTAATCGGTAAGTTATCAGGTTTAGATGAAGCTTTGATGAAGCTACATCGACTACAAATTGATGGAGGTCATTACACAATAAAAGCCTCCTCTAAACATCATCATCATCCAAACACAAACACAACCCGCTGACTACAGATCAAGCCCAGGCTGAGACACAGCAGCAGGGGGGAGGAGAGCCGAGACTCACTTGCCATTTTATTATCACCCACAGAGAGAGAGAGTGAGAGGGAGATGGGTAAATGGAAAGATGGCCAGCCACCCTCTCTGACACCCTCCTACTCTGCATCTGTGGTTTGGAGTTGAGTCATCACCAGGGATGCTCATCACAAAAAAAATTTGGTCATGGAAAACATTTTATGTATTTTATGGGTTTAAAGTTGGTAGAGAAAAAAATCGGTATTGAAATTGTACTGTGTGACTTTGTAGGTATTAATTTAGGTAATTTTATATCTTAATTTTAATAATCTTCAACCTTCTACCTACCAACATACCTTCATTTCACTTCTGTACTACCAACCTAGGCACTTATATACCAATCTACCAATCTACCTATGTAGCTACCCATCTGGCTACGTTCCACCTTCCTACCATCTATTACATCTATATACTACCGAACATTTACACAGTATTTATCTACAATTAATCTACTTACCAACATGTTCCTAATACCTACAGATTATCTACCCACCTATCTACTGTCTAACACCAAACTATTTTCAACTTATCTACCACTAATCTTTAACTTATCTACCACCTACCATCAGCCTACCTTTCACCTAACACCTACCTACTATCTACAAACCTTCACATGACCTACCACCTACCTACTCCCAGTATACAACATACTATTCACCTAATACCTACCTACCCATGTAGCTAACAATCTGTCCACTTTCTACTTAATTACCATTTATCTATTTATCCATTACATCTATAAACTATAATCTAACATTTACATCGTATTCATCTACAACTCATCTACTTACTTACTAACATGTTCCTAATACTTACCGATGTCCTGCACACCTATCTACTGTTTATCTATCTACCACCTACCTAGCTACTACCTACTTTCAACTTACCTACCACTCTTCTTCAACTTCATTAACCAACCATATACCCAATCCATACCAACCTGATCTACCAACTTTATGGCCTACCACCTACTTACATATACAACCTATTTACCTAATACCTACCTATCTACTCACTGACCTAGCTATTACCCATCTCAGCCCAAATACTAACTCATCTACTTACTACATACCTATTTCTACATACTAACTGTCCACCTAACCACTATTTACATCTACCTATAACCCACCTCTTATCTACCCACCTACTTTACTTACCATGTACCTTTTTCTCTTACGGAATACCTTGCTTTCTACATACTGACCTTGCTATTGTGTCTATTTACCTACTACCTACCTACCCATCTAATTACTGCCTATCTTTTACTACTAATGACTGTCTACTTACCCACTACATACATCTACCAACTTTTTATCTCCTCAGATACCTAGTATCTACATACTTTCTACCTACCATTTACCTAGAACTCCCTATCTTTCTACCTTTGACTTACCACATACTAGGGGTGGGCGATATGGCCCTAAAGTAATATCACGTTATTTTACGGTATTATCGGGATAACGAAACTCTTGACGATATGACAAAAAAATAAAAGAAAAAAAACTCTGCTGCAACAAAACAAAACTTATATTCTATTGTTGTACAAGATATGATGTTGCACACCACACAACTAAGATATTAAAAAAATACATAATTTTAGCATATTTGTAACAGAAGTCAATTATTTAGAATGTAATGATACTACTAATAATAATAATGCACTCCAGATATCTCCATATATCCAGGATTAAAGTCAAATAATGATACTGGACAGATATAATCTGTCTCTTAAAGATATTTAATAGGAAGTGAGAAATGTGTGAATTTTTCTTTTGCTTAAAACAGCAAAAAAGTCGTACCCTAATGTGATAATTAGGGGTGAGTGTTATGGCACGATATTTCAGAGTATAATATCGTTCAAGATATTTAAAAATGTTGGCGATATTATCACGTACGATACAATATGGCACAACCCTACCACATACGAACTATCTACCTACAACCTATCTATCTAATACCTACCAGTCTACATACGTACCTGCTATCTACCTACAAACTCCCAACTCTCTCAACTTACTGTCCACCTACTTTTCTACTCACCTACTTACCACCTATCTAACAATACATTTTGACTATCTACCTTCTATCCTACTCTACTATCCTAACCCACCTACCTAGAATACCGCCTGCTCAGCAGCTCCATTCTCTCAATTTATTAACCACTTACCTACCCATCATTCTACATACTGATACATACTACCTTCCCCAAAACAATTACTGTGAAAATACGAACAGCACAGAGCAGAAAAGTAAGACTAAATGTTGTATAAAGAAATGCTTAATTAGTTCAACTTCTTTTAAAAAAGTGATGATCAGAATTAGTGCGGCAGTCTGCGTGAAGGCAATGCATGTTGACCTACAGGTCACTTTCACTTTAAGCAACAGATTGAAAAACATGAGCTCATTTACATGCATTTGTTGCTACATAGTGGGTTTTTTTTTCAGTTTTTCAATTAAAAGTTGTGAATATCATTACATTTATAGATTGCTATTCTGTAATTACATTGCACACAATGCAATCAGTCCGAGTTATTTATAACTACAAAACCCAAGCATACAAGGTAAAAAAAAAAAAAAAAAAAAAAAGCTTTCTTTTTTTTATCTTTTTATCTTTCGGCCATAAATGTTTAGCAAACTCATAAAAGTTGAGAAATTGGAAATACCTCTTTTCACATAAAACAGACTTTTAAAAAAATGAAGGTGTGGGTTTATAGTGTAGGTGTGAACAAAATGTATGGGGTAAGGCTAAAGCTCTATCTGGATGGGATTAGTTTCTCAGTATGTGTTTTGTTTTGTTTTTTTGCCTTTTTTTTCCTTAGAAAATTACAGGCTAAATTACCTACTGTTTTTTTACTGAACTCCGTCTGGACTCAGATCTCTGAGTTTCGTCAGCTCGCATTTAATAAAATAGCCATTTGTCCACTGCTACACAGCAAAATTACACTTTGGGCGAGCGTTTCCACGGAGATCCACGTAAACACAACAAGGAGTGGAAATGGAGGAGCTACTGAACTCCTCAAAGTCATGTGACCAAGAAAGCCAAAAATGTCACTGTTCCTCCTGTTTTTTCAATTGCAGTCCGGATGCAAGAGCTTTATCACTGAGTAGAAATGTGAAATATTTTTTACAGACGTCCCCCTGAGAAACTAATAGGGCTGAGGTGTTAAGAGGAAAGGGTTAAAATGGAATTGAGGCCCAAGCTAAATCTCCCACCCGATTCTCTCACCCATGCATGACCTCCTGTTTCTAAATGCATTCTAAAGTGTACATTGAGTGAGTCCAGTCAAGGTGGGCCGCATTTCTTTGTACTCGATACATCACAGAAGACTTTTCAACAATAAAGGACCCTTTGTATACAGCCGAGAAATGCAGAGGACATTCAGAGCGATTTGAAGGACGTAATTGATGTATTCTTTGCAGTCCTACACTGAAAAAAGTGTAACGATGTCATTGATTTAAAGTGCACTTCCATGTTGGTCTAATGAAAAATTATGATTTCTGGTTTAAACCTGTTTTTCTCTGTTTGCCTTAAAGCAAATCCATTCCCTATTAAAACAACTTAAAAAGTCCCACACTTTTCCCATTGGCTCCCGTCACCACTATTACATGTAAAGGGCGTGACCTCCTCCCTCACAATCATTGTGAAGTTGTTCCCCTTAGGGTATCTTCTCTTAGCTACTGAGGGAAGTTTTATATAATGCTTAAATGCTTGTTTGCAGTGTTGTAGGCTATAAGAGCAAACTGTAAGTGTGTAGTTGTTTAACTGCACAGTTTTATTGCTTTTACTTAAGAAATGGAAGCCCGATTAGAGACTTTGAAAGTCTGCCCAGCTTCAACTGTCACTTAGTATTAGAATATTAAGTCATTTTGAATTATTCTAACTTAATTTGGTATGTTTTATACTTGTGACTATATATAAATAAATAATGCATTTTGGCTGAACAGAATTCAAATAATTTAATTAGTTTATTTCAAAGGTAAAATTATACATTGCTGTAGCAGAAAATAATCTGTTATTCCAGATTTCTTTAAAAAAGTGTAAAAAAAAAAAAAAAGTGTGAAAAAGGATATTTATTATAAATCATCTTTTATCTTTGTTTTAAAGAACTTTTCGTTAGATTCTAACTAAATCATATATATAAGTTGAAAAAAAAAACGAATATATTCAGGTGCAACAAATTAGATTTTTTTTAGGCTGGTCCAAAGTGTCTTTTTTTCAGTGTACCAAGGACATTCCTACACTTTGGAATGCAGCTAGTGCCCACCCCCCACTCTCTTGTATGAGGGCTGAAGTCTTGAGGGCTTGTCTTGATTGGTCCCAGGTGCTCAGCATCACCGCAGTGATTGTGCTATCATGGGGGCCGTCCCACAGATCCCCCCCGCCTCCAAACCGCCACAATCTATAGTACTAATTAATCTCCGATGAGTAGCACAGTCACACCGGTAGAGGCCACCGTGTTCCGCTGAGCTGAAAATAGGTGTGTGTAGTGCTTTAAGTGTTTGCTTAGGACACAGATGTCTGGGTTCAGTTAAACACTCAATCAGCAGTATTCAGCCGCTGAAGAGCCGATCTATTATTCGCGCTTGATATTTACCAGCATCAAACAAAGGCTAATCAATGTGCAACCAAGGCAGTGAAAAGCAGCAGTGTAATTGCACCGAGAGTGAACACGTATCAGACTCGGCCCAGTCAATTGCCTCAACGAGGACTCGGGCATGTTTACATAGGGGGAGGCACTTTAGTGATGTTCATTGATTGGCAATTGATATTTACATAAATAAGTGCTACAGTGGCATATGGAACATGCTAACCAAGCAGAGCGTTTATGCTTCTCAGCAACGAGCACACAAAAGCACGTTCACTGCGGGAAGAACGTCTAAACGTTTAGTCACGCTTGGTCATGCTAAATACTGAACAAGTCAATAGTCTGGACACATCTGATTTAATGCATCAATACCAGTTAAAGTTGCTGGTGTTTGGACACTAGGGGTGGGCGATATGGCTCTAAAATAATATCACGATATTTCAGGGTATTTTTGCGATAACGATATACTTCTCTCTCTAGGTCGTCCTCAGACGAGCCTTCCATCGTTTCTTCCAGTCATCCCGATTCCCCATACATCTTTTCAATTCACTGGTACTCTGGGCTTCTGCGTCCTTCTTGAGTACGTCCACATAGGTTAGTGTGGGACGTCCTCTTGAGCGGCTCCCATGTGTCGGTTCCCATAGCACCAGTTTGCTGGCTGGCAATTCCTGGTGCCTATGGCAGTGTCCTGCAAGTCTCATTCGCCTTACCGCAATTTTCTCGCTCACTCTTGGTATTTCCTCGTACAGGGTTTGATTGGTTACATGTGCATCATTGCAGATGTTAAGTACTGCACGCAGCATCCTGGTGTAACACCCATCAAGGGACTTCTCCAGAGTTGGCTTAAGTGTCCAGCATTCGCTGCCATAGAGGAGAACAGACTCTACTGTTGCATAGAAGAAGCTCAGTTTTATTTGACGAGGGAGACTGGAGTTCCATACACTGGCCATACCGTTCAGAGCCCTCCATGCAAGTGCCTTCCTTACTTTTAGGTCTTGCTCAGTTGAATTGACCCATGAGCCCAGGTACTTGAAGTCATCAACTTCATTCAGCACAGTGCCTCCTGCTGTAGTCAGAGGCTGATGTTCAGGCGGGATGTTGTAGGTAATGACCTCAGTTTTCTTCGCGTTTAACCTGAGGCCAACCTTAGCGCACTCTAGTTCTACTCTGCTCAGTAGAATTTGTGCTTGCTCCACGTTGTCAGAGAGCAAACTGATGTCATCCGCAAAGTCAAGGTCTGTGAGGACCACTGCGGGGTATCGACTTGACTTCCTTGGAGATAGTGTGAAGCCAAGTTCCTGTTCCCTCCCATTAATTGCCTTCCTGAGCGCATAATCAAGTACTATGATGAAGAGGAAGGGGGCCAGTGTGTCCCCCTGCATAACTCCAGCCAGGATGTCAAATTCCTCGCTGTTGCCGTCTGGGGTCACCACCTTGGCCCTTGTTCCTGCATACATGGACTCTATTGCTCGGAGTAGGTTTGGGGGAATACTGTATGCCTTGAGGATCTTCACCATCATGCCTCGGTGTATTGAGTCAAATGCCTTTTTGAAGTCCATAAAGCATAGTACTGCTGTCAGGTTGTTCTTTTTCACCTCCTCAATCATTCTCCTTAGTGCCAGGATCTGGGATGTAGTGGTGCGTCTCTCTCGAAACCCTTATATATACTTATATATACTTAGCGATATAGGAAAACTAAAATAATTCATTCATTTCAGGAATATAGTATGATAGTATAACAGTATAATCATAATGTGGCAAAATAAATAATATAGCATAAAATAATATAATGCAGCAAATAATATTGCAGAATATTTAGTGCATGCATATAAACTGCAAACTAAAACAATTATAAGCTTCACAGTAAATAATAGACTACTTTTAAGATAGAACAGCCCTATTATCACGATATGGATTTTTAATATCATGATATTTCTGTGTCACGATATATTGTATACGATATAATATTGCCCACCCCTATTGGACACACCCTCTCATTTAATATTTTTATTTTATTTTTCATTTCCCTACATTGTAAATGCTGAATACTGAAGCCTAGTATTCAGATTATGAAGGAACACATAAGGAATCATGTAGTAATTTAAAAGTAGTATTAAACTCTGAAAAGCATTTAGGTGGCTCCTATGCTCCTATCTAAGGCTGGTAACTTTGATTAACTTCTAATGAATTCTGTGCAACAGAGCCAACTCTTGATCTTCCTTTCCTGGGGCAGTCCTGATGACAGCCAGTTTCATCATAAGGATTGATGGCCTTTGCGACCTTTTGGATATAAACATATACAGAGTTAAGTCTGTTCCTGTTCTACTCAATGAACACCTCCTTTGTGAAGCTACTTGAGGAAATTCATAGGTTGTGTAATGTTTCAACAAGAGCAAGACGGTTTTTCCCCCTGCATACACCTTATACAAATTATTGTATTTACTGCTATTCTTAATATATTCTTAAATAGGGAAAGTTCCTAAGAAGGTTCATCGAAAGAACCATAAATCATACTTTTTTAAAATTCTTGTAACTTCACTTGTACACAGTGGGGCAAAATTACATCTTCCACCTTTTTTGGCACCCAAGTACACTTACAATTATATTCTACACACACTCAGCACTCAACCAACCAACCAACACACACCAGTGGGAAGCGACAGCCAATCGTGCACAGCATACACTTATCCGGACACAACCAATTTTTCTAGGCAATTTTGAGTATCCAGTTTACCTGGTCTTCATGTTTTTGTGCTGTGCCAGAAAACCGGAGGACCAGGAGGAAACCCGGACAAACATAAGAAAGAACATGGAAACTTCACCCAGATGGGGACTTGAATCCAGAACCCAGCAGTGTGAGGCGAACATAGAACATAGAAGATACTACATAGAGCCCAACAACCATACATAGTAGAACATACTGTAAAATGCTGATATCATGCCTAATGCCATACCCAATCCCACTGATATGAAATATCGGATATCAGCATCGGCATAGATTTTCCACATATGCGTATGTGCCTTTTCCAATGCCGATACTCACACTTATAACTCACATAGAGATTAGACATTCTGGTCTAACTTTAAGACTTGAAACTAATAAAATAAATTAAAATTAGGATGAATTAAATTAATTTTAAAGTATAGCAGTCAGTGTCGGCCAATTGTAGTAACGCAGCCAGCATCGCTTGGTACTTTTTATTGACACACAATATATTTACACCTCAGCAACTATCGGTATATTATAATAGCCGATAACAATGTAATTCCTAGGTCTTGAGGCTAAATGCAAATAAATTCTCAAAGCAATCCTCCCTCCAAAATTCAGTAAAACAGCCTTCTCTGAGGAGTCGGTACAGTCATTCCATCAAAAACAGGACCTTAAATTTTCAATACTCCTGAT
This sequence comes from Astyanax mexicanus, assembly GCF_023375975.1. Classification (NCBI taxonomy): domain Eukaryota; kingdom Metazoa; phylum Chordata; class Actinopteri; order Characiformes; family Acestrorhamphidae; genus Astyanax; species Astyanax mexicanus. Next base: position 15,038,560 of record NC_064424.1, read on the forward strand.
TGTAGAAGAAACAATAAATGAGCAGGTACGCATGCACGCACGCGCACACGCACACACGCACGCACACACACACACACACACACCCCTGCACTGCCCTGCTCCTCATCTCTGATATTTTTAACTCATCGAATTAAGTTCGAATTCAGAAATCCTCACAACTAACTTTACAGTCCAATTTATCATGCATTCTTTATTCCAGCACCCTATATTGATTTCATCTCCCCCAAACATACAAGTATATACTATAGTATAAACTATTTTATAGTATTTTAATTGACACCACTAATATACATATAATTGCATTTTACATGTATTACATTCATTCTTTTATTTATATTTAAATATTCACTATAATAATTTACATCTGAAGAAAACAAATGCGATTTTGCGATTTTGTTGTGATTAATCGGATTAAATTTTTAATCAATTGACACCACTAGTAGATCAGATGTTCAATCAGTTGGTCTTTAAACAAGTGGAATCTGACTAGCTACTGGATTTTTAGAATAAAAAAAAACCTGCAGCCACACTCGCCCTTTGTACATAAGATTAGACATCCCTACTAAAACATATCTGAAAGTACAGGGATGTCATTGTTCTTGAAATTCTGTTCAGGCTAGACTGTAACCACAGCCCCTTTTAAAGTGGAATGGAAAAGCTGAATTTTGAGTTGGCTAATAAGCCAACTTCAGTCTCATGATTGGTGTCTTCTATGAAGACGTTTAGCCCGAGGCCATTTGAAACAGCCCGTTTTGTATAACCTAAGAGAGACGAGACATGATTTTCTCTTGAGACTTGGAACTGCTGTTTGGTCTGCTGTATGAAACCTAATGCTGCGGTCTGAGGATGTCTTAAAAAATAGCATAGCGTGTAGTCAAGGCTTTTATTTTCTGTTCAGGCATGATATCTGCTTGCATAAGTCATATGGTTGGTACCAGGAATGTGTTATTAATGTATGATATCAGTTTACCCAGCATTAAAAAAAAGAAATGTATGTTTTTAATGTATGGGAACACTAGTGCCCTGCTGGGGATAAAATCCAATGATTAAAGCAGCAGTCCCTATTTTTTTCACTTACACTGAAAGCAGTTGTAATCCAGCGTTAGGAACAAGGGGACAAAGCATGTTAATAATGGTATCAGTCTCCTGGGATGGTGATCATACCTGGGATGTCTGATATATTTATTCTGAGAAACAAATAGTGGTCTGCTAGGTTTGTTGGATGTAATTGCTCTCTACCTTTTTTGACAGTATTTCATAAATTAAAGCCTAAACAGGGGCTATTTATACTAGAGAGTCCAGGTGTGATTAGAAGATTAGAAACACGGTGAGCTAGGACGCTAATGCCTCATGTGATCCGGCTTGTCCAAAAGGGTTAAGTGGAGGTGCATTCTGGGAAATGGAGTCTTTCTGGGGAGAACTAGAGTCTGTTGCAGGCAGACAGACAGTGATAGGACTGACATAATGCGTATTTCTTTTTTAAGAACAGTGGTAATTTTTTTTACTATTAATAGAGGTTGATACTATATTTTATAGACCCCTAGACACTAGCCTTCCTCATTTTCTGCTGTGGTGCTGTTATTAGGGAACTAAAATATATAGAAGTATCTCAATATTATCCGTATGTGCTTTTAATTATTAGTTTATATGCAAAGATTGCGTCAATGCGTCACGTGATCCAGCATGTCCAGAGAGTTAAGCGCATGTGCATTCTGGGAAATGGAGTCTTTTTTCTTTTTTTTTAAAACAGTGTTTAATGAGACTTTACTATTATTAGTGGTTAATACTATAGTTTAAAGACCCCTAAGCACTAGCCTTCCTCGTTTTCTGCTGTGTTGCTGTTATTAGAGGTGTAAATAAATATCAATATATCAAAGTATCGCAATATTATTAGTATCTACTTTTAATTATTAGCTTATATACAAAGATTGCTGGCAGGTAGTGGTTCATTTTCAGATCACACTGTTCTTATTGGTTAGAAAATGCACCTTTTCTTTTATATTCTGGTTTTAATAATAATAATAATAATAATAATAATAATAAAGTAAACATTTTTATAGTGTTTTTCTAACAGATGATGTAAAAAAAATCACAATACATCGCCTTGCTCACAGTATTGCAGTACATCAGTAATATATTGAATCATACCCCTCCGTTTCATGACACATATCGTATCACCCGGATCTTACCAATGCACAATACATTCCCTAGCTGCTACAGAACAATCTGTACTTTTATTACAAAACCCAGCAGGAAGAATACCTATATCACATACAGATATTATGCAAGTAGGGCCAGCGGGCAGTCTGAAAGTCTGAAAGTCTGAAAAAGGGGCCAAAATCATATACAGCAACACATTTTCCATACATTTTCACCACAGCTGAAGAACTGGGATGGAAAGGAAGGAATCCCCAGAAATCCCCCGGCAGACGGATTCTAGAGGTGAAGTCAAAACCCACTCAGGCGAAAAAGACAGCAGAGAGTTCTCTCAGTATCAATAAGTGATGACCAGCCCCGGCTATCTACTCAGTCATCTCCTTGGCAAAGCGAGGCAGGTTCTCCATTAAAATTAATCCCCTAAAATCCACCTCAGGCAGAGCAGAGCAGGGCCTCCCACCTTCATCTGTGTGGAAACAAAAGGCCACTGGGTGAGCCGTGCTGTCAATGAGCAGCACTGACCTGGCAAAGGACGGACTTCAGTCCAGTAAAGCAGAGAAGAAAAGAGAGGGGAGTGAGAGAGAGAAATGACAGTGACAGAGACTGGGACTGAGTGAAAAGAAGAAAAGGCCACAGCAGCCAGGTTTCCATCCAACTGTCGAATCAAATTCTAATGAATAACTCAACTGTCACTGAATTGTAACATATAAGAATAGGCTGAGATTCCATCAGCTCAGTACAAGAGAATAAAACTGCCTACATTAATAACGTTAATACAAACCACTTCTGAACTGTATCTATTACGCTACATTCACACAGCAGGTAATCCAGAGATTTTATGCTGTCTACATTCCCTTTTTAACCCTCTGGAGTTCTGGCGCTCTTGCAAGAGGGTCAGAACAACTTTGCCTAAACTTCAAATTAACTCACAGAACCTAGTGAAGTAAAAAAAAAAAAAAAAAAGTAGATTAAAGTATAATAAGCATTATTATACTATAGTGCACTATTATACTAGAGTGTACTTGTATCCACATTATTAATCAGTATATTTAAAGAGTGCTGAAATGAAACAACTTTTTTTGTACTTATTATATAGGGGTTGGACAATGAAACTGAAACACCTGTCATTTTAGTGTGGGTAGTTTAGTCATGGCTAAATTGGAGCAGCCTGGTGGCCAATCTTCATTAATTGCACATTATTGCACCAGTAAGAGCAGAGTGTGGTGGTTAAATTAGCAGGGTAAGAGCACAGTTCTGCTCAAAATATTGCAATGCACACAACATTATGGGTGACATACCAGAGTTCAAAAGAGGACAAATTTTTGGTGCACGTCTTTCTGCCGTATCTGTGACCAAGACAGGAAGTCTTTGTGATGTATCAAGAGCCACATTATCCAGGATAATGTCAGCAAACCAACAAGAAGGACCAACTACATCCAACAGGATTAACTGTGGACGCAAGAGGAAGCTGTCTGAAAGGGATGTTCAGGTGCTAACCTAGATTGTATCAAAAAAAAAAAAAAAAAATCACGGCTGCTCAAATCACGGCAGAATTCAAGGTGCACCTCAACTCTCCTGTTTCCACCAGAACTGTCCATCAGGACAATAAATTATTGTGGTCTAAAACCAGGTGTTTCAGTTTCATTGTCCAACCTCTGTATGTAACCCCATATTTTAAATATGCTTACAGTAAAATAATAATAATAATATTACATTTAATGAGTATTACAACTGTATCACTATTATACACCTGGTATATTAGGAATTGATGTTAAATATATTTACTGTACATTACAGTACAAATATGTTTCTTGTTCCTGTCTTTTGTAGGTACGCACTTCTAGTATACTTTATATGTTGGGTATAACAGTATATTTTAATAACTAAAATTTTTAGCGCGTTACAAATTTACTTTATTTTTTTTTATTAGTAGTAGTCATTTAATTTACTAAATTCTAAGTAACAAGATACATTCTACTTTAAGTGAACTGCCGTAAAAGCTGTTTTTAACACACTTTGCTAAAAATATACTAAAATATGTATGGAAATAGGTATTTTAGAAGTATATTGAATTAAACTAAAAGTCTAACTCATAGTAGTATAAAATATTGTATTTTTTAAAAGTATGATCGAAGTTTACTTTCAAACATTTGATGAAAGCATAATATGAATGTACTTTTAATATATTTTTATAAGTATAAATCAGTTAGTATATTTAGAGCATACTTGGATATTTCTCAATATGTTTTACGTACAATTGTATGTATTTTTTTTTCATCAGGGGAAACTCTGGGCTGTCTACTGTTTATATATATATATATATATATATATATATATATATATATATATATATATATATATATATATATATATATAAAATAGTCTGAACAGGCAGAAAGAAAAATCAATGCCACTTTCACATCAAATCTTTCATTGAGAAAAAGAAAAAAATGGTCAACAGCAGTGAGGCAGGTTGTCAGTGGTGAGATAGTGAGAACAGAGCTCATAAATATAGTGAATAATGTGTTCTTTCAACAGCAAGCCTAAATGCATTCTGGGTGATATCTTGGAGGGGCACGCTTTAGGGCATGCTCAAAGATTCTCAGCTGCAGCAGATTCACTCATTTCAGCTGCTGACGCCGAGCCTGTCAGAGTATCTCAGAGTGCTGACTCCAGAGGGTTAATGTGACCTACATCCACGTTCCACCTTACTTGCAGGTGAGGGTGTATAAATGCTCCAATAAGGTTGTGGGTTAAGGGAAAGAATGATGGCAATCTGTAATAGCACAAAATGTTCAAGAGTGAAATTCACAAAAGATACATACATTAAGTGTCTCCTTAATAAAAAACCTGTCTCAACCAGTAACTAACCATAACTTACATAAAACCAGACCTTATATAGACTCCCACTGGTCTACCCAACCCAGCACATGCCAGTTCTCCCCACTCTGTAATGTAAAACAGTAGTAAACAGGTGATATTACCCTAAAATAATATCACAATACTTCAAGGTATTTTTGTGATAATGATATATTTATGATGAAACACTAAAAAATTATGTTTTTCATTTCAAGCATAAACTACTGCAACAAAAAAAAAAACAGAAATACTAAAGTGCAGAATAATTAGTGCATGCATGCAAATTGCAAACATAAAAAAAATATACAAAAATATCCCAAAAGTGGACATTTTTAAAGGAGAACTCCTGTGTAAATTTGACTTTTGGTGTAGTAAAACATGATAAAGAATACTAACCTTTGTTGAACAGCTCACCTCCACTCTTCCACAGCTTTCTGAGATCCAATAACTTTGTGCTTTTTGCCCAGAACTCTTTACAATGTGCGCTTCATGGCTTCTACTTGTCCCTGCAGATACACTGTTTTTACACTGTTATTCAGGCTTAAAGCAGGTCCACACCTCATTGGTAGAATCCGGAGAGCTCTGACATTTGAAACGAGGCATTAATAACTTTAAACGTGCACAAGAAGCTTATTAAAAACCACTGTTTACAACCTGTAGCGTTTGCTTAAAATATCTTATAGTAAATGAATGATCATAGACATGTATACATAGACCTATAATAATCACAAATCTACTTATTAATATGCCATATCCATGTGTCTGTCTTTGTTAAAGAGCGTAATATAAAGTATTTCTGCGTGAAAGCTCATATGTGTAATGTGTGACAGCGTCCTGAATCATTACTACATCTTTGCTGTTTGTAACAAATCAAACCATGTAAAAATTGGGTAAAAGTTGGTAGATTTGTGATTATTATTATATGTGTATTAAACACCTTCCTTAGTACTAATAAATGCACTGGGGGTGCATGGTTGCCTCCTCCAATATAGGGGCCGGCTGCTACACCAGGTGGCAGGCAATGCGGCATCTATGTATATATGTCTATGATCATGATCAGTACAGTGATGGCGGCACCTGGAGATGTAGCTAAAACTACGGGTTGTAAACTGTGGTTTTTAATAAACTTTTTCAGCACTTTTAAAGTTATTAATGCCTTGTTTTAAATGTCAGAGCTTTCCAGATTCTACCAATGAGGTGTGAAGCTAATTTGAGCCTGGATACAGTGTAAACAGTGTAAAAAGCAATTTATCAGGGGCAAGTGGATGTGGACTATTCAATAAAGGTTAGTGCTCTTTTATCTTGTTTTACTACACCAAAAGCCAATTTTACACTAAAGTTCTCCTTAAATTAAGCTATATTAATGCGTCTTGATATACTATGTGTGATACAAATGCAACGAGGTGAGCCTGGATAACAGTGTAAAAAGCTGATTGTGATATTATTTTAGGGTAATATCACCTGTTTACTACTGTTTTACATTACAGAGTGGGGAGAACTCTGTAATGAGTTCAGCTTGGGCGATTATCATCTTAGTCACTTGCTCTAACTTAGAGTTGGGGTGGCAATAGGATGAGAACAGCTTTCCAGGAATTTCTGTCCCCACAAAGTTCTACCAGCTCCTGCTTAGGCATCCCCAAGTGCTCCCAGGCCAGCCGGGAGATATAATCCCTGGAGCAGTTCCTGGGCCTTCCCCTGGGTTCCCTCCCAGTTGGTCATGCCTGATACACCACCAACAGCAGGCGACCGGGGGGAATCATTATCAGATGCCAGAACCACCTCAGCTAGCTCCTCTCAATGCAAAGAAGCAGCGGCACTACTTCCTCCAAGCCTCACTCACAAAACGTAACATATATATATATAGTGGTATATAGTGATATATATATATATATATATATATATATATATATATATATATATATATATATATATATATAAGGGTGCGAGACATAGCTCAATTAATAAATCGAAAGCTTTGATTAACTGATTAATGGTTCAACTCTTTTTCTCATGATCCTTCTTTCTGTAACTTGTGAACAAGATTTCGAGACACTTACCTTTAGACCATTGAGAAAAAAAAAAAGCATGAATCTATTCAGTTAAAATATTTTTTACTTTATTTTTGCAGTATTGTTTATTAACAATAAACTACTTTATTTTAGTTGTTCATATTAAAATGTGAAACTCATGTATTATATAGATTTATTACACACAGAATGATCTATTTTAAGTGTTTATTTCTTTCATTGTTGATAATGGCGTACAGCCAATAAAAATAAAAAAAATCAGTGTCTCAGAAAATTTGAATATCATATAAGACCTATTGGCACTTTTTGCAGTGTGGGCAGTGTGCCAAGTCCTGCTGGAAAATGAAATATTCATCTCCATAAAAGTTATATGGACTAAAATCCGCATCTCCATAAAAGTTATATGGAATATAACACAGTGAACTCACAGCTTTACAACTATCATTGATTGTGGAAACTTCACACTACACCTCAAGCAGTTTGGACTGTGTGTGTCTCCACTCTTCCTCCAGACTCTGCTCCCTTGATTTACAAACGAAATGTAAAATTTTACTGATGATCAGTGATGGTTTGGAGAGACATGTTATCTTCTAGGGTTGGTCCACTGTGTTTTATCAAGTCTAATCTTCAAATAATGCTACTTTTTAATATCTTTATATGTATTTTCAGCACAGGCTGATTTCATTTTGTGGCCGAGAGGAAAAATGTGAAGGAATGATCAGTCATACAATAGAAAAATAAAGAAAGAGAGAAAGGAAGGAAGGAAAGCTTTTAAACTCTGGGGATTTGCAGTAAAATCAGGTGCTGTATGAAAATACGGAAGTGTGAAAAGTTCAGAAATGAATATAATAGTGTGTAGTAGACACAAAAATGGCAGTTATAGACTAGAAGCCTCAGAGTGTACCCATGTGCCGACCTTGCAGAGCCTTAGGGGAAAAGATCTCGGCTGTCAAACAGTCACACTTTCAGCAGCCTACAGCAGTGATGCTCAGTGAGCAATGAGCAAACTGAAGGTGCTACCACATCTCCGGAATGTGCAGGTGCTGCTAGATCACATTCAATACAAGCACTTAAAAATGATGAGTTTCTTTGATTTTACCAAATTGAAAACCTCTGGAATGTAATTAAGGGGAAGATGGAAGATCACAAGCCATCAAACCAAGCTGAACTGCTTAAATTTTTGCACCGGGAGTAAAGACAAAGTTATCCAAAAGCAGTGTGTAAGACTGGTGGAGGAGAACATGCCACGATGCATGATTTGATGTGTGATTAAAAACCAGGATTGTTCCACCAAATATTGATTCCTGAATCTTTTAAAACTTTATGAATATGAACTTTTTTTTTTTTTTTTTTTTTCCATTATTTGAGGTCTGAAAGTTCGGCATCTTTTTTGTTATTTTAGCCATTTCTCATTTTCTGCAAATAAATGCTCTAAATAACAATATTCTATTTGGAATTTGGAAGAAATGTCCATAGTTTATAGAATAAAACAACAATGTTCATTTTACTCAAACATATACCTATAAATAGTAAAATCAGAGAAACTGATTCAGAAACTGGAGTGGTCTCTTAAGTGTTTTTTTTTTTTTATTCAGATCTGTATTTGCATTCAGTTACTGAGGAAACTATTAAAGTAATGAGCATAAAAGTAACTTTTCCTGCTAGACAATCCTATTTGTTCACTTTCAGGCCACTCCAATGTAGGGAAAAAGATTTTAAGCAATTTTAAGTGATTCAAAAACGCATCCAGGCAGCATTTAGCCAATTGATTCCAGTCAAACTTCAGAGATATTCTCTTAATTATCTATTTGAAACAGAAATGTCGGAATTCCACTGACAATTTATCTCTGCACTGGGCCCAAGAGAGCTAGTGATCATCCCCATCCCTTCTTCCTCCCAACACTGGGATCACTTCTCCATGACCACGAAAGTTCCAGAGAGGAACCGACATCTATTTTTGACACCACAAACATGAAAAGTAGAAATGTCAAATTCTTCTCCTCCGGCACTGGAGGCAGTAACAGAGGAGGGCTTTTCTGGAAGATTTTAAAGGCATAAAAGGTAGAGAGTGGTACAGAACATCTAGCTGGAAGTCCGGGACCCCCAGGAGGAACAACAGCACTGTTTGGTTTTACCTCCAGTCCTGAGGCAAGAAAACGTTCAGTATTTTGAGCTTGGGGAGAACAGAGCTGGGTTGCTATCTCTCCCGAATGCTTCTACTAGTTAATCTGCACGCCCGTTTACATCACTTAAAATATTTTTTTTTACTATTAATGTATGGTACACAATTAAAATCAGGCACTGTACACTTGCACTGCATAACTAAACATGACAGGATCAATTGAGAGCTTTCCACACAGTTAGCGATAGGGCTGCACAATATATCGTTTAAGCATCGTCACTGCAAAGTCACATTGCAGAACGTGTGATGTCAGAAAGTCGTGCACCTCAGTTCCGCACAGTTTTGCACAGTTGTTTCCATTAACAGCCAGAATCACGCTTTTAATCCCAGAAAAACGCTCTCAGTCGGTCTGGATCGCTGTCGTGAGACAGTGCGGGGGTGGGGGCGGGGCTGGTGCTGTCAAAAAAAACAAAAAAAAAAACCACAATGCAATGTCAAATTTTTCCAACATCGTGCAGCCCTAGTTAGCCACAACACGAAAAATAATTAAGAGGAAGATCACAAGCCATCAAACCAAGCTGAACTGCTTGAAAAGTTTTGCACCAGGAGTGGTATAAAGTTATCCAAAAGCAGTGTGTAAGACTGGGGGAGGAGAACATGCCAAAATGCACGAAAACTGAAGGGTTAAAAACAAGGGACATTCTACCAAACATTGATTTCTGAATCTTTTAAAACTTTATGAATATGAACTTGTTTTCTTTGCATTATTTGAGGTCTGAAAGTTCTGCATCTTTTTTGTTAATCTGACCATTTCTTATTTTCTGCAAAAATGCTCTAAATAACAATATTTTTACTTGGAATTTAGAAGATATGTTGTCCGTAGTTTATAAAATAAAACAACAATGTTAATTTTACTCAAACATATACAAATAAATAGCAAAATCAGAGAAACTGATTCAGAAACTGAAGTGTTCTCTTATTTTTATTTTCCAGAGCTGTAATCTGGCATGAAATCCACTTATTCTCCAGATTGTGCTGACACATAAAATACATTTACTACCAATAATTAGTATGCACATTTTTTTTTTGTCTTTTTGACAGTGCGTACTAAGGAGTTAAATCTACCTTTAGTGCTTGAGCATATAAAAAAAATACCACTCCGTGCTCTTTTGGAGCCTCTTACTAGCACCTCAACATAACGATGTTCTTTAGCTCTCCAATGAAAAACAATAACACTTCACGTTCCATTCCTGGGTCACTGACATAATGGTTATGGAGTGTGACAGGCTTAATCTTGATCAAAAATGACAAAAAAAAAAACCACAAAGAGAGAAGAGGAAGAGGCACCATATTTAAAAGAACAGCATCAAAGTGATGTGCGAGAAAACTAAACTAAATTAAACTAAACTAAACTAAAGAGAGGAAGAGAGAGAGAGGTAGAGATGAGTATAACAGAGAGAAAGAGAGATGGAAAAAGAGAATGTGGAGGAAAAGCTGAGTGAGGAGGTGCAGGGTGAGTGCTCTTTTTGAGGTTGGGGGTTGGGTGGACTTGCTCCCACTCAGCCAAGCAGGAGAGCCTGTTTTTGAGAAGCACAGCTAATGAAGACAGAGGCAGTACAGGGAAGTGTCACTCACACACTCACACACACTCACACACACATAGACACACACACACATAGACACACACACACATAGACACACACACACATAGACACACACACACACACACCTGTCTAAAGGGTTGTTTCATAGGCCACTTCAGCTCCCCCCCCCCCAGGCCAGGATAATGGGCCTGCTCTCCAAACACATTATATTCCATAGCAGACAGGCAGCACAAGTGGCTATAGAAGCCCCCCACTCTTTTACTCCCAAGTGCCATAAAATTAGAATGCAGCCACTACACGGCGCTTCAATTCGCACTCTCCGAGTGTCGCTTCCTCACACAGGCTCATTATTTGCCCTATTCACATTGTGGAAATAATGTATTTTTCACCCTACTTTTTTGTAAATTAGTATGGATAGAGCACCCCGTCTCTCTTTCTCTCTGGTACTGCATCATCTTCTGATACTGATGAGCTATTTCACCTAGCAATGAGCTAGCACTAGCTTCCACCTGCCCACAGAAACAGGCGTGCTTCTAGATATTAACAGACAATAGAACTGATCAAACATACACACAAACATATACAGTACACAAAATACCTTTAGTGTACCATATTTTACAAACTTTAAAGGAGAACTCCGGTTTGAAATGGACTTTTGCTGTAGTAAAACATGATAAAAAGTACTTATCTTTGATGAACAGCACACCTCCATTCTTCCACAGTGTCCCCAAAATCCAGAAATTTTAACAGTGTGTCCAAACACCCTTCAGACTAGGTGACACGGGGCATAGTTTGCCCCGATAAATCGCTTTTTACACCGTTATCCAGTAGCTCAAAGTAGCTCCACACCTCCTTGCTAGAATCCGGAGGGCCCAGACATTTAAAACGAGCTATTAATAACTTTAAAAGTGCACAAGAAGCTTAATAAAAAACACTGTTTACATTCCATAATGCGAGCTTCAGCTCTGAGCACCGCCATTACTCCTGGCGCCACCCAGTCTGAACTGTTAAAATTTGTGGATCTCGGAACGCGGTGGGAGAACAGAGATGTTCTATTCATCAAAGGTAAGTACTTTTTTATTATGTTTTACTTCACCAAAAGTCCATTTTACACCAGAGTTCTCCTATAAGGTGCATCGTATTATAGGCTGCACTATGAATGACTGTCTATTTTCTGGTCTATTTTCATACATAAGGCGCACAGGATTATAAAGCGCATTTTAAGTGACAATAGTAAGGAACAAGGGTGTCGTCATGTTTCCCTTCTAATCCAGTAGGTCTTGCAAAACTGTAATTCTTAAAAAACATTTTCTTTTAAAGTCAAACGAGCGCTGGATGTTAATCTACACAGATTTCTCTACTGAAAACTGTTTATTCATTTGGGTGAGAAAAGCACTTTCATTTATTTACAGTAAGCTTAGATTTCCAATATTTTAGCATGGTTAACAACAGCGCTAGATGCAGTTAGCAGCAGCACTTAGCGCTAATAATTAGCGCTAGACCAAGGAACCCTGAGTGTTCATTAAGCCAGTGTGCTATCAGCTAGGGGTTCAACCCACGTAGCTTGTTTTAACACGGTAAACACGTAGGCTACAGTCCGAAATATTTACCTTTGAAAAGCGAAAGAGCTAGCGCTGAGTTAAGCGGCTAATGCTAATACTGCTCGAGTCTCTGTGCTGGAGAAACTTCACTAAAACTCCTGTATAATGCTGTACATCAGCGGAATGGCTTTACTGCTCCTCACAACCTTACAGGTAGAATTCATACACGCCTTTTGCACGTTATGAGACGTGCAAGGTGTACTTTTCCTGTCGCTACGATAGCAAAGACACACTGTCTCGCCCCACATCAAGTTGTGTAGACAGCTGACAAGCTGACAGCTCACTTAAAGATCACTAAAGTAAGATCCCTACAGTGCAATAAAAAAGCAATTGCTCCCTTTTGAATTTATTTAGCTTTGGCTTTTTTGTCATACTTTTAATTTTATTTTTATATGAGAAACTAAAAGAAAAAACACAAAAAGCACAAAGGCCCTATGTGAAATCATAATTGCCCCATTAATTTACTGTGATGAGCCACATTTAGACCTGTAGAATAAAATAAAATTTTAAATAAAACCTGTTTGACATGATGAAGAAGAGTTAAAGACCTAAAACAAAAATCATCATTTAAAAACTGATTTTCTTAGTTACTCAGACCAAAAAGCATTTTTTTTTCACATCACTGTATGTATTGAGTAAATTATACAGACTCTAATTCCCTTTAAAAAAAGCAATATCTGGGGAAAACATCCATAGGGTGAATAATGCTTACAGACCCTGTACAGTAAAGCTCAATAAGAACAGCATCAGTAGCTTATTGCTTTATTTTATCTTAATCGTTCACACATTCGCACTGTGCAGTGATTTAATTTCTTAGTGTTTATTGTATTGAGTTGAACGAATGTGTTTAGCTAAATATAAAGTCGTGATGTTGTTTACCTGCTTATATACGGTAGTAATGTGTGTGTTTTAAACTGAACAGCCTGAGAAAGGTCATTTTAGACAGCCACTAAAGAAAAAAAGCATCTATTTTCAAGTCAAACGGTTCATTCAGAATAGTGAGAGGCTCATTTGTAAAGTGAGAGGTGAGAGAATCGTGTTTTTTTTCCTTACAAAAGAAAAGATAACACCTTAGCTTTTGACAAGCGCATATCTGGGTTCCAGCTGGGTGAACATGATGATGTTCTTCACCAAACAAAATCTGGACCAAGATGACATCTGACCTTTGTAGAAGCAGTCAGGGTTTACAGAAAATCAGCTAAATTACAGTATAGTATAGTACCTGCTATTTTTTTTTTTAATTTCCAAAAGAATATCTAGTTTGCATTTTAATTACAGGTATAAAACTTAAAACGGAGCCAAATCCTTTAAATAAGCTCAGTATTAATATAAATGCTGAAAAAAATGCTAAAAAATAAGCCTTCAAATCATGGGCCACAAAGCATTCCACTGTTCTGATAACACTGCATTTATCTTGGAGAAAATAATGAAAGAAAAATGCCTTGAAAGGAAGTGAAAGACCTAATGTAATGTCGCATTCTCTAACCCAGCAGGGTGCAAGTAAATAGCTTTTGAACAGCCAACTGTGTAGACTGTGTTCCAACCAACGAGCAACAGAGCTATTTAAGATCATCAAGAAATCAATGTCCTTAATGCCCTCGATCAGCTAAATTAGGAGAGTAACCCTGAAGCAACAGCAGCCTTACGCAGGCGAGAAGCTTTACCCTGTTAAATAACCTTAAAACAAGAGCAGAAACCCACCACACATACTCTCGCTCGCCATTTGATTGGATGCTTAAGCGCTTTGTAGCTGCTGGTGAGCAGTCACAGATTATACTGTAGCTGTTGCCATGCACATTTTAAGCAAGCCATCATCATGGAGTTCTTCATTGGTCTGTTCCTGGCTTGTGATTTTGGGTAGTGAACCACTCTTACTCTACATTAGGGCTAAAAGAAAATACTGATAAAATAAAGTGTCACAATATTAGGTTTCGCAATACTGTATCAATTCTTAAAAAATAAAAACAGGGTGTCAGAAATTATTAATATACAGCTCTGGAAAAAAAAAAAATAAGAGACCACTCAAAAATGATGAGATTCTTTCATTTTACCAAATCAAAACTCTGGAATATAAGCAAGAGGGAGATGGATGATCACAAGCCATCAAACAAAACCAAACTGAACTGCTTGAATTTTTTGCACCCGGAGTGCAGGCATAAAGTTATCCAAAAGCAGTGTGTAAGACTGGTGGAGGAGAACATGCCAAAATGCATGAAAACTTTGATTAAAAGCCAGGCTTATTCCACCAAATATTGATTTCTGAACTCCTTAAACTTTATGAATATGAACTTGTTTGCATTATTTGAGCTCTAAAAGCTCTGCATTTTTTTGTTCTTTCAGCCATTTCTCATCTTCTGCAAATAAATGCTTTCTATGGAATTTGGGAGAAATGTTGTCTGTAGTTCATAGAATAAAACAACAATGTTTATTTACAAAAATGTATTAATTTATTGCAATATGCTTTACAGAATTGTATCAATTCTCAAAAAAGGTTGTTAAAAAATACTGATACAACGAAGTGCTGTATGTTCTGCAATGCTGTATCAGTTTAAAAAAAGACAGTATCAAGGGTGTAAGAAATTATCAATCTATTGATGTATCGCAATGTTTTGTTTTGCAATACTGTGCTGATCCTCAAAAATACAGTATCAGTGGTGTAAGATATAGTGAATGTTTATATAGTGGCATATAGCAATATTAGGTTTTACAATACTGTACAGATTCACAATACTGATAAAGTGAAGTATCACGACAATATGCTCCTTAAATACTTTTATTGTTGATTGTTGCTCACAGCCAATGAAAACCTAAAAATCAGTGTCTCAGAATTTTTATATTTTAAAAGAACAATTGGTACTTTTGGCAGTGTGGGCAGTGTGCCCAGTCCTGCTGAAAAAATGGAAATCCGCAACTCCATAAAAGTTGTTAATCTATTTTTTTTTTTTTTTTTGAGATGCATTAGTAGGTTCTTGCCAATACACAGACAGCCCCAGTCTACATGTTCTGTGTGTAAGTCCACATAAACGCTGCTATACCTTATACACTCCCAAACCAAGTGATCATCCATCTTCCGCTTGATTATATTCCAGAGGTTATCAATTTGGTAAAAACAAAGAAACTCATAATTTTAAGTGATCTCTCTAATTCTTTTAGCTGTATATTGAATTAACAATGCATTGTCACACCCCTATTGTTTTTTTAATGTCTAACTATTAGATAAAACATTAACAAATTAGCTCACGTTGTTACTGAGGAGATCAACCACTGGTTGTAACTGACTGTCTGTTAAGGGATAAAGTCCTGTCCTTCAACATTAAGAGCCAATCAGCTTGTGCTGTCCATTGCCGGCAGCAATGCCTTCTATGATGTGTTTTTCTGGCTACACATGTAAACCCTGGATTGGAAAATGTTATATATACACACTAGGGGTGTGCCATATTGTATCGTACGTGATAATATCGCCGAATTGTTTCAATATCGTGTACGATATTATACCCTGAAATATCGTGCCCTATCGCCCACCCCAAATTATTACATCAGGGTACTACTCTTTTGCTGTTTTTAGCAAAAGAAAAATTCACACTATTCCCATTTTCCATTTTAAATCTACTAGAGACAGATTATATCTGTCCAGTATAATTTATTTTACTTTAATCTTGGATATATAGAGATATGTAGAGTGCATTATTATTAGTATCATGACATTCTGGATCATTGACTTCTGCTACAAATGAATGATTCATTTCTGATTACTGATTAATTTCTTGTATTTTTTTTAAATCTCAGTTAAGGGTGTGCCATATCATATCGTATGCAATAAGAAAATTTAATACTCATTTTGGTGCAGTGGTGTATTCTTAAAATCATTTTTTAAATTTAGTATTTCATCATATCACCAAAAGTATCGTTATCGCGAAAAATACCATTAAATATTGTGATATTATTTTAGGGCCATATCACCCACCCCTAATACACACAAATCTTCAGAAATGTAATGCCCCAATCCATCAGGCCTTGCTCAAACTTATACAATTTACAACACTGATAATTCACATTGTCTTTTTGCAATGAGCATTCTGGCCAATGTTCGACCTCACTCACAAGATAACACCTTACAATTTATTATATTTAAATAGCATATTTAATACAGATGTTGGTGTTTTCAAGCCACCCTCCCCCCATGATAATGATAACACTAGTAACATGATAAATATTCTGTACATACTGCTATTCTACAACATATCCTCTGCTATCCTCGGCATGTCAGTGTAAATAACAGGGTCTCTTTTTCCTCTTAAATTCTCATCATATTTAACATTAGCGAGGTTTTCTAAAATAACAACTATTACAGGAATTGTCCCCCACATTGCGCAGCTCTAACGAGATGCTTCATATGTCAAAACTCTAAAATAAGCTGACTCTGGATCCTCTCAGCTATAACCACTTTGCACTTACGATGACCTTTTCTACTGAGCCGGGCCCTGCTCTCAATCCTCATGAAGCCATAATTATCAGAGAGCGATTAGTGACAATTTGTCATCGTGTGCCACTGAGAGACGAAAAAAAAAGCCTCCCCTCTCGGATTTGTGTCAGATTCCACGAGGCTGAGGGAACGAGTCGAGGTCAGGGAGAGACAAAAGAGCTAATTAAAGAATCCTTTAACAGAACGGCCTGCGCACATTTCACTAGCGGAGCAGACTGAAACAGAACGCACAGCTAAAGAGAAAAGCATAACATTTTATTTTATTATTAATAAATGCAATAGTGGGGGAACTATGGCCATGATGAAATCTGAGGTAAATAGATGTCAGTTCATCTACTGACCCTGATCATCTCAGGGTTATGGTGTTGTTTTACTGGCTATTATCTAAAAAAATATATCCCCAACTGTGCTCTTACTAAATCAACTGTCCATTTACTGGAGATAATATTTCTCAACCGATATATTATACTTTCAGAATAACAATGTGTCTGATGATGTTTTACATTGTGTTGTCCTTGATAACGATGATATTCCAATATTGTGATTCTACGATTCTCTACATACAGCTCTGGAAAAAAAAAACACTTCAGTTTTCTGATATGTTTAAGTAAAATGAACACTATTGTTTTATTCTATAAACTACAGACAACATTTCTCCCAAATTCCAAATAAAAATATTGTTATTTAGAGCATTTATTTGCAGAAAATGAGAAATGGCTGAAATAACAAAAAAAAAAGGATGCAGTGCTTTCAGAGCTCAAATAATGCAAAGAAAACAAGTTCATATTCATAAAGTTTTAAGATTTCAGAAATCGGTATTTGGTGGAATATCTCTTTTTTTATCACAGTTTTAATGCATCTTGGCATGTTTTCCTCCACCAGTCTTACACACTGCTTTTGGATAACTTTATGCCTTTACTCCTGGTGCAAAAATTTAAGCAGTTCAGCTTGGTTTGATGGCTTATGATCATCCATCTTCCTCTTGATTATATTCCAGAGGATTTTAATTAGGTAAAATTAAAGAAACTCATCATTCTTAAGTGGTCTCTTTTTTTCAGAGCTGTATATTACTTCATGGTAAGTTTTTTTATTTACTGAAGAAGATAAAATACCCTGTACTGTATTTGCTGGCGTCAGTTTCACTGAATTTAACAACCAATATTCTTTTTTCTTAATTTGATTATCACCCAAAAAAAAAAAAAAAAAAACATTCCCTTTTTTCCCATTCAAAGAGATGGAAGGCTGATCTGGTATGACTGTATATAACCGTCCTATGGTGTTGCAAAACTGGCCGCCAGGTGAACTGACTTGTGTAGAAAGACATAAGACAGATTTAAGACGACCACAACGGGGCTCCGAGTGGTCCAAGGGTTTAAAGCGCTGCCACTATGATCGGGAGATTGCTGGTTCAAACCCTGGTAATGTAGCTTGCCATTAGCTGCCGGAGCCCTGAGATAGCTCTTTTTTTCTTATCACTTCAAAGGATGATGTCGATGAGCACAAGGCATCTGTAACCTGCTGTATGGGAACAGAGTAGTTGCGCTTTACATGTGTCAGAGGAGGTATGTGCTAGTCTTTACCCTCCTTGTGTTGTGGTATCACCAGTGATGGGGATATACAGTTGAATGGGTGGGACAATTGGCCTAGCTTAATTGGGAGAAAATAGGGAAAAATGGGAAAAAAATAGAAATAAATGTATTTTAAAAAATGACCACAAGGAGACACATAAGAGAGTTGTAAGAGCTCACTGACTAGTGATGTCATGCTCTGAAAACAGGTGGGGATAAACTGGCTAACATACTTGTGAGTTTAGCAGTGTATGTTGACAGCAGCTGCCCTGAGCTGTCGGACACTCTGATAGCACACCTGTAGCTAAGCTAGCTAGCGTTAAGTGAGCTACAAAACCAAGTTGCTGACAGTAGCCAGCCAACCAGGTTCATGATTACTGCAGCCGGCAAAATATGAAAATTCAGCAATCATAAAGCAGGAACCCAGAAAAGTAAGAAAAGGAAAAGAAAAAACAACACAACAAAACAAGTGTAAGCAGTATTTGGTTTGGGGTCTATTTCGCTATTGCCTGATGATTTACATCTTCTACCAATATGTTTTAAAGGATCAACTACTATGACTTATTCAAAATAAGAAGTGATAGTCACACTTTAGTGTGGCCCAACTGAAGAAGAGTTCAGCACAAGCAGCTACTACTACCACTACCACTACTAAAAACGGATCAAAAACTAAAGAGCCGCCACTGGGGTGGATCAGAGCTCCACAACAGTATCATCTGTGCCATCTGAGCCTGCCTTAGCAACAAATGAGATGCAATGGGACGCGGGATGAGAGAATCTGCTCGGCACAAAGGTTCCTGGAGCGCTGTCTGGCCATTGCACTTAGCAATGCGGATCAGGCGAGCAGCAGGGAGCCCTCTCTAAGCACTTTACCACGAAACAGATAAACCAGGCCGCACAATTACATTCACTCATATCCTCACGGATTGCTTTTTAATGCCCCAGAGACACGAGCGGGCCCTTGTCCGCATCCTGCATCGACACGAGCGCTAGAACTTTCAATTTTCTGCTCTCGCTCTCTTTGGAGTGCGCAGCCTGAGTGTTGGAGAGAGAAAAAAAACAGGAATTGCATCAGAGTAATTGAACAAAATGCCATTAACACCATCTCAAGTTGGGCGTTGAAGTTCCATTTAAATATGTATGATCTGCGCCTCATTTGTATTGTGAGGTAATGTAATGCTCGTACATGGAAGTGAAACACAAACGCAGGCGGAATTTGTTATGGCTCATTTAATTTGCTTCAGGAATCGGGATTTGCGATGCAACGCTGACGGATGAGGGTGAAACCATTAAGGCCTTTGGAATACGAGACGTGTGACTGCGTTTCAAGATAAAGCAAATAAGCGGCAGGTTTTTTGATTCTTCAAATTTCGCAAGACACAAAGCCGCGTCGGCATAATAAGTAGCTAAGTGGCTACTGAAAGTGAGTTGTCAAATTAGTTTAATTATTACACCCTTTTCACACCTCTGACAGGATTATTAAGCCCCTTCGGACTTGGCGAGTCACTTGTACCGCGCGGTTAAATTGGTGCGTATCCTTATTTCAAAATTCGCCATCAAACAGGCTCCTAAATATGCTTTTAAATGAAGTTTCTTTTCCCATATGAGCGCGCTGCCAGACTTCGTTATAATAACATCACTCCAGTGCCCTCCTATAAAGCCCAGACAGTAGTGTGTTACGGCATAATGGCTCCACAATCCAGAAACCAGCAGGATGCTGCTTCTAATGTCTCCGCTCTTCCGCAGAGCTCTGCTTCTGCGCCCGTGCTAGAAACACTTAACCCAATAAACAGGCCATACACAGCTCAGCCAAAACAAGCCTAACCTCTCAAGCTGTAAAACACAAGATGCTCAAATATTCAGCTGCTCTGAACAATGGTGTTCTCACTAAAACAAGGTCACCTTCAAGTCTGTTGTGTAAAAATGGGGCTGTTGTTTTGTGCATCAAACCAAAACGCTGGAACCCAAACAGAACATCAAGAAATGTAGCAGCACACTTAGCACCTTCAAACACATCCAAACAAGATGTTATGTGAGTGTTAATTAATAAAGCAGAGCACTGCCATTATTATAAATTAATCTGTACATGAAAAAAGCCACAAGCAACAGAGCAACATGCTGCATCTACTTTCGGCAAGCTGTGTTATACTGAAACTGAATCATAAGGAAAAAACTTAAATTACTACTTCAATTTTTCTATATGTCTGAAATCAGTCGGTTGCAAACCTTTAAACACATCAATACATCATCATGCAAGATGAAGAGTCTTGAGCAAGACTGGTTGCAATGCTCATTGCTATCTTACACCCTGCCAACAGCCTGTTCTTACGTCAATGGTGCTTGTAAATATGTCTACCGTATTTCTGGCACTATAAGGCACACTTAAAATCCATTTTCCCAAAAACTGACAGTGCGCCTTATGCATGAATTCTACCAGTCAGGTTGAAAGAAACAGTAAATCCACTGTGCTGAAGAACAGCATTATACAGTTTCAGTGCAGTTTCTCCAGCACTAAGGCTGGAGCAGTATTAGCATTAGCCGCTAACCGCGATAAGTTCTAGCTCTTTCGCTGTTCAGAGGTGAGCATATCAGACTGTAGCCTGTGTGTTTGCTGTATTAAAACATTCTACGTGGGATAAAACCACTAGCTGATAGCACTCTGGCTTACTGAAACACTCAGGGGTTCCGCTGTTAACCATGGCTAGCGCTGCTGCTGAACATGATGTTGAAAATATTGGAAATCTAAACTTACTCACTCAAATAAACAGTTTTCCGGAGAGAAATCCGTGTAGATTTACCACAACATGGCGACACCCTTGTTCCTTGCAATTGTTGCTTAAAATGAACTTTAAATATATATCTGGTGTGCCTTGTATGTAAAAATAGGCCAGAAAATAGACGTTCACTGATAGTGCGCCTAATTATACGGGGCACCTTGTAGTCCGTAAAACATAGAATACGCTGATGGCCATGTTTGTCTCGAAATAAGGTTTGTTCAGATAAATTTTTAGTGTATTGATAGCTTGGCAATGTAAAACACAGCGAGTGCGCCACTTCCTAAAAAGAACCTAAACAGACATCAGCAGTCAGACGTTTATTGCTATCTTGGCAGTGAGTTGTCAAACCTAAAAGAGCTCTTGAATTCCTGGTCCTAGCTGCCCTGTGGCTGCTAGTGTAGCACTAAAAACTGCACCCCTTTGAACTTTTTTCTTTAGCTTTTAAGTTCTGGCTGGCTGCTGTATATGTACTCAAAAGATACGGCATGTCTGTCTAAAAATAGCAAGGTCACTCTCAAACAAGATGGTCATAAATTCAATTGAAAATAGATTTAATCTGGAAAGTTAGGAGATTCTGATCTCTCTTATGAGATCTGCGAGATCCGTTTCCCTAAACACCAGCCACACTTTCCCAGGCAGGGAAGTGAAATGGTAAAAATTACACTCCATTGAATGCAAGCAATAAATCTAATACAGAGTGCAGTCTGTAAGTAATTGGACAGTGTTTGTTGTTTTAGCTCTGTGTTCTCCAGCACACTGGACTGGAAAAGAAACAGTGACACCATTTAGTGCCCATCCACTTTATACGTTTAGCTGCCGGCAACCCGTTTCTATCAAACTGGCTTAAATACAAATAAAAAAACAGACTTTTGTACTGATGCCATTTCCTGCTAAAACATATTAAGTAAATGTTGTTTGATTGAATATAAAAGTTGGCTTTTACACATTGCCATCAACGATGTCATTTTATACATATTCTATACATATTCCAAGTTCTGACTTCAAAAAAAAATAAAGTAAATGGTTCTATATCTATTTCAATATACAGTAATTATTGAGCTTTTTCAAACCTGTTTATATAATTAATAAATTTCCAGCTCTGAAAAAATTAACCACTTAAAATGATGAGTTTCTTTGATTTTACCAAATTGTAAACCTCTTGAATATAATCAAGAGGAAGATCGATGATCACAAACCATAAAAACAAGCTGATCTGCTTGAATTGTTGCACCAGGAGTAAAGGCATAAAGTTATCCAAAAGCAGTGTGTAAGACTGGTGGAGGAGAACATGCCAAGATGCATGAAAACTGACCAAAAAACAGGGTTATTCCACCAAATATTGATTTCTGAACTCTCAAAACTTTATAAATATGAACTTGTTTTCTTTGCATTATTTGAGGTCTGAGAGCTCTGCATCTCTTTTGTTATTTCATCCATTTTTCATTTTCTGCATTTTCTGATTTTTTCTAATATACTGTAATTCTACCTCCATTATTTAAATGCAACAGATAGTGTAACCTCTGCTTATATTGTTAAATTTTTATATCCCCACAGAATTCGGTTTTATAAACGTTATTAAGCTCTATTTAAAAAGGTGTGGTTATTTTAAAAGGGCTGGTTATGGGCGGGACCAATAACAGACCGTCAGCTCCGCTCCACTCCGCTCTGCAGTCTGTGACCGCGAGGCAGCCCTCAGGGGTGGGGTTATTCAAATGAGTAGGCTGCTCTCCACAGTCTTTCTCCCTCCTCTGGTCTCTACTGCGCAGACTCGGGTATCAGGATCGCCAACATGGCGGAAGATTTTGGCTTCATTTTCATTGAATGAATGGGAACGGCGACACGCCGTCCATCTTTTTTACAGTCTCTGGTCGGAACCAAAGTAGCAGGAGTGAAAGGCATGTGAAGTGCAGATGTTAAGTCTCTGAAGCTGCTCTCAATATTGGACCTAATACTCATTTTGTATTGGACCGGCCCCATCTCTACTCCAGAGTAGTGCTGCAACTAATGATTATTTTGGTAGTTGACTAATCTGCTGATCATTTTTTCGATTAGTCGATTAGTCAACAATTATTTCTGCCATGTCCTCCATCTCTAAAAACGATAGAAACAGCTGAAGAAACTTAATAGTCATTTAAATATCCAGTTTCTGTTGACTAAGTTGAGTGCAAACTGTGTAAGTGAGCCATTTACCCATCTCCCATTGCACTTTTGTCCCCAGCACTGTGTGTAATGCAGTACTGTTACAAATTAGCTATTAGTCGACAATGAAATTTATAGTCGACAAATTTAAATAATCGACATTGTCAATTATAGCGACGAATCGCTGCAGCCCTACTCCAGAGTTCACCCCTGCATACGTTGAAATGTATTACTGTGAGCTGAGAAACAGACGAGTACTTGACCAGGGCACAGATAGTTCTGGATTGGGATTAGCACTTACTGTTTAGAAGCTAATAGAGCTAATAGAGGAATTACAAGCATTGTTCTACACAGCCTGCCTATTGAATAGAATCCAATATAATTCAACAAATGAACATATAATCATAAATAAACTGGTCATATTTAGTGCTTGATTGAAAAGCACTTTCAAACTGACAACTGCCTGAAGTCTGTTACACACACACACACACACACACACACACGCACACACTCACCACTCTGTATTTTCCCTGGAATGCAGCCATTTCCATTTCTGACTTTATTCGAGGTTGTTTCTGGCCTTCAGTCATTTCTTGAATAAGTGAAATGCACGTTCAGCACAGTTCAGACTGACTAATTGACTTGGCAAATGAGAATTATTGCACTTTTTTTGGTTGCGAACAACACGGCTTTAGTAGTAAACTGAGCTAAGCTAAGCTAATGTCGCTAGCGCTAATATCATGTTTCACCTCTGCTCTGCAGCAAGGTTAAGCCCAATCCAACTTTTTCTGCAACTTTTTCTTTTTACTTTTTTCTGCAGCATTTGGTTGGATAAGATGCTTCTTTACACTTCTTAATTCATCCTGCTGCTGATGTTGGCTGTAGTATTATCAGTAAGGAAAAGTGGGCCAGTTGCAGTGGCAGCCATACATGCCTGTGCCACAGATGGAGGAGGTATAAACTGGATTGTGATCAGATTTTTTTTTCTCCTCACTTTGCTCATCTGTCCATGAAATATAGAGTTTGACAAACGTCACAGTTAAACCTGTTCACAAAGCACCTGATAAACCCGAAAGAAATTATTCTGCCTTCCTAGATCTTAAATTTTTTCTATTATCTGTTCTATAGTCTTTATATTATAAAGAAAAACAAGTAAAATTTTCCAATATACTTATAATGAGCCACTTTTACCTCAGCATTTGGTTTAAACTAGCTTTAACCAGTTGTATTACTATCTATCCATCCATATATATTTTATCTATTTCTCTAACACTGTAATAAGAAAAGTAACATTGAAATAATACAACAGTAATAACATAGTAATAACTCAATAGTAATAAGATGATATGAAGTAAGGTTATTTATTTATCTGTCTGTATGTCTTTATTTCAATTTCTTTTTTTATGGCCTGTATTAGTTTCTTTTCTAATGTTTTTTTTTTCTTTTTTGCTTGGCAAGCACTGGTATGTTCTTCAGAAGCAGATAGAAATATCTATATGTATGGTTGGTTTATAGTTTCCATGCAAAGTTGTAAATACCCTCAGGTCAAAGTCTGAATTCTGCACTTTAACCTCATAGTCATTGATTCATTTCCAGTCCAATGTGCCGGAGTCCAGAGCCAAAAGAGCGAAAGCTATCCAAGCAGTGCCGTGTACATCCACATCTGATCAAATACAGGAACCTAGAAACTACAATCATATTGCAAACTTTGAGGGTATTTTTCCAATAACTATATTCTTGGCAATATAGAAAAAACGCTCAAAAATATTTAAATATTATTTATAAATATTATAATTCAGTATATCAAACAATAATGGTACAATAATTAACAGTACTTATGACAAAATGTCTCAACTAGTTATTCATTGAAACTTTAAATGAACTATACAATGTTTGCAATAATTTGTCTCAATTCATTATTATTTACAACATTTTTAAGCATTCATTTTTAGCAATGTTAAATAATGTTCTAACTAGCATAAATTAATCACAATGTTTGATCGTAAGTACTGTTATTTGTGCCCTTATTACAAAATATTAAAAATATCATAGTTTTAAACATTCAGTAAAGATAAAAACAAGTTCTTTGTATACAAATCTTACGAAAAACTGTCATAATATGAAAAAAACATTGATGTTTTTAAAATCTGATAAAAGAAAAAAAAAAAGCTTTTTATCCAATCAAAACAGTGGGATCTTTTCAGAAGGGTTAATTACAAAACTAAATGAACCACTGTCTGAAACCAGTTTTAATAATAATAATAAAAAAATCTTATTAAAAAACCTAATTAAAATTTGATAATCAGTTTTGGAAAATATGAATATTTCCATACTGCTGGTTCCTATTTATGTAAAACTATATCAGGCAAACACAGCAGATTGCAGCATCTGCATCCTTCTAAAACAGTCCATGTGCAGAGTCTGAATAAATCACGAGAAAAAAATGGTAAAGTGTTTGATAGATGAAGACAGCTTAAAGCCCAGAAGGACTACAAAACAGATGCTGAGCTGGCTAATTTTCTCCTGAACTGGTAAACCTTGAGCTTTAGCTAAGGTTTTTTGATCCTAGCCATCACAGGGGATGGTGCATTTTAAGCCAATTTAACATACATAGTAAGACACATAGTAAAGAGTTTACATTCATACTCAGTGGTCCAATTGCAGCAGGGTTATCAAAGGCAGCAAGAATTTAACATATGTAAAGTGATCCAGACTAGTGCTAACTAAAGTATTCATGCTACAACATGCTAATATGAGGCTGCTATCATAGTCTATGAATATGGTTTTCTTGAAGTTGCCTTCTGATCATTTGTGTAGGTTCAGTGTCCTCAACCTGGCAACCTAATTGAGTTTCACATCAGGGGATGTGGACAGAGAAACCCTTAAATTAGTGCTGATACCTGATTAATGATGGAGCCAAATTAGAATCGGTTCAGTGCTTGTTCACAGTATCCCACAAAGTGACTGAACACAACAGATTACACAATTGCTTACAAAATGTTTACATTTGCATGACTTAATTTTTAAAAATGATTTAAGTCTTCATGTTCTTTGCTGGTATGCTGGGATGTTAAAAAAATGTTCTTTTATTGCTGTTTCTTTGACAAAAATACTAGTGGATAACTCTATCTTGTATTTTGAAATTGGGCTGTGGTAGCTATTTTAAATGCTTGGTGTCATTTAGCACATATTTTCATTTAAATTTGTAAAGAAACTTCACATGCACATTAAAATCACAATCACTAAAATGACATATTTCTTATATTATATCGTTTAAATAACCTACTAGTTTCATCTTGTTCATATCAAGCAAAATGACTTCATAACTTCATTCATAAACTTACTATTATACTTTTTCCTCTTTTGGTTTCTGAGCCCTTTTCTGCAGTGTGCTGGAGACGAGGAGCAACAGTCTTCCTCTCTATTTTACGCACTGCAAGTCTGAAGTCATTAAAAGAGTCCATGAGCCAATTTTTCACATTTTCTCATCAATTATCCGGCCTGCGTAGCAACAGGGGGCACTATATTCCTCATCCTCCATCCCTCCCTTCAGAAAGAGCAGTGGCTGCTCAGGGGCCCTGCCATGGAAAAATAAAGAATTAAGAAACTACAGAAAGTGTGCTGGCCTCTATATTTCACTCTCATCCCTTCACCAGGCTGCAGAGCGAGGACGTAGGCAAGTTGATCAATGGACTTTAAAGAGTGTAATAAAATAGTAGCCATATCTCGTCTTCACCTGAGCTGACTTCAGCTCATCTCTCTCTCTCCCTCTCTCCCTCTCTCCCTCTCTCTCCCTCGCTTTTCCCGATCCTAATGGAGTCTTTTAGAGTTGGAGAGGGATGGCAGGACTTCTGCGCTGACAATAATCAGATTTGTCTGTCCAGCAAAAGTGCTCAGAGATAAAAGTGTCTGAGACTCTCCACACAATGACCCATTACTAAAGGGGAGAGAGAAAAAGAAAGAAAGAGAGAGAGAGAGAGAGGCACTTCTTACTCCTGTCATTATCACTGCATCTGTCTGTCTTGGTCGAATAGGCGTAAAAAAGAAAAAAAAGGAATAGTAACCATTCTGTTCAGCGAGCGCCTTCACATCTAAGTTTACAATAGGTGTACAATAGTGAAAAACTCTCGCACTGCAGGAATAAACTGATGTCTACAGACTTTCCAGACAGAACTCGATCGAAAATGAGCTTCTAATTACACAAACACCGCCAAGCAGCTGTAGCTGGAAATAACCGGCATAACTGCAAGCAATCAAAGCTTCTGTAAATAGTCCACCCACAACAATCCTGAAGAGCTTCAACCACACTGAGGTACATCCATCTAATATATATATGTATCTGCTACACCGGCACTGTTCCATCAAATACCACAGAGAATCATTTCAACACAGTTCACAGTACTGTTTGATTTGAAGCTCCCTTAGAACCCATAGAGCTGCTGTTCAATTCCATAAATAAACCTTTGCAATGGGAAAATATTGCAAACTTAAACCTAAGACTACAACAAGACAGGGCCCAGTTTTACCAAACCATCGTAACACTGGTTAATCATCATATTTATTATCGTCTTATACTTTTCTTCGAGTGGCCTACACCATTGTGAGCATTTATACTTGTGCAGTGGTGTGTCTGCGTTGTTCTACAATTAAAAATTGTAACCAGGAAAACAAGGCTCAGTGAACCAATCACAACAGCTGCTGTCTGCTTTGCACAATGCGTAGTTACTATTACGGGGAGGCACACGTCAGGCTTTTGTAGACTCAATGTAGATTCAACAATAAAGCATAAATCATCTTAACTGCTAGAAACAGTGTTCAATGTGAAGTTGGCTTAACTATTTAAGAATATCTTTGTGCTTTTGGGAAACCCAGCCTGAATCTTTGGTTACGTCATGCCACAAGTCTCAATTCAATGTGGATTGTTTGCTAAGATCGTATTCGGCCATATTAACTATACAATAACATTTATTAATGCAAGTGAGCTGTACAGTCATATGAAAACGTTTGGGCACCCCTATTAATCTTAATCATTTTTAGTTCTAAATATTTGGGTGTTTGCAACAGCCATTTCAGTTTGATATATCTGATAACTGATGGACACAGTAATATTTTAGGATTGAAATGAGGTTTATTGTACTAACAGAAAATGTGCAATATGCATTAAAACAAAATTTAGCCCAGAAGTAGCAGGCCAAAAAAATATCAGAAAGTCAGAGAAGAAGAATGGTGAGAACAGTCAAGGACAATCCACAGACCACTGACCATGCAAAAGCACACCTCAGGTGACTCTGTTTGTGGCGTGCTTTCAGAAATGGCTTCTTTCGCATCACTCTCGCATCACTTTGCATGCCACTCTTCAGAGGAGATTCAAATAGGAGAACAACTTGCAATTGGCCACCTTAAATGCCTTTTCTCTTTGATTGGATACACCTGGCTATGAAGCTCAAAGCTCAATGAGGTTAACAAACCAATTTTGTGCTTCAGTAAGTCAGTAAAAAGTAGTTAGGAGTATTCAAATCAATAAAATGATAAGGTGCCCAAAATGATAAGGTGCCTGTTAGTACAATAAACCTCATTTCAACCCTAAAATATTACTGTGTCCATCAGTTATTAGATATATCAAACTGAAATGGCTGTTGTAAACACCCAAATATTTAGAAATAAAAATGATTAGGATTAATAGGGGTGCCCAAACTTTTTCATATGACTGTATTTGTCTGTAACAATAGTTGATGAAAAGCCTGGGCAGTACAAACTTTCCAAAAGTGAAGCCACCACAGGTCTAGCACCTCTGCTGGCTGATTGCAGTAGAATGTTTAACTCCACCCATCAATAGAAGCCCACTTCTATCTCCATTTTCTCTGTCTTTTCATCACTTTTGCTCCTTTATTTGTAGATAGAGGCATCTGGTGCAGGCATTTTTGGCAGTTTTTTTCTGTGGCTTTTATATTGTATATATTGATAGCAGAATTATACTGCATCAATGAAAACTGGGAAACCTTGTGATATTTGGGGATCTTCTGATAGGCCTATAACAAGAATGTTTTTTAAGGAACCATAAATTGTTCCTGGATTTACAGTGACCAGTGATTATATTGTGTGTGTGTGTGTGTATGTAGATATACATTAACACAGACATACCGTAAAAATAAATATAAAAATAAAGTCAACATATCAGCTCAAATCACGTCAAAGGGAACGTTATCAAAATCGCAAATCAGTGAGCAGAATGCATTCTGGTTTTGGAGTCACTGATCGGATTATTTGTAGGATATAAAGACCACCAGTCACCTGTTGTGCTGATAGAGCTGTTTGGTGGTGATAGACTGAGGGGAAGAGTCTGAGCTCTGGTTGAGTTTTAGTCAGATATATAGCTGTAAGCTGTCTGACTGACCATATATTTTTTAAATCTGAATGTGCTGCAAGTCGATGCGTGTAAAGGTCTGGTAATTTGGTTAAAAGTATCCACTTAAATACACGCAAATCAACATAATGGCAGTATCACTGTGGTCAAAAATGATCAAAATCATGTTTATGTATTGTAAAAAAAAAAGTTGATAATCTGATACCTGGAACAGGTCTATCTTGTGACATACACTTCTGCTCTGGAGCAACTGATCGTGTATGATATTGTAAAAAGAGACTGACTGACAGATTGATACGAGGGCTTCAGTACATCATGATGCCTTTGAAACACTCCACAGAAATCCACAGAGCAGGAGAAGTGGAGTACAGAACTGATACTGCTGGTGTTACTGTAGGATATCTGGCCAGACTCTGACTGACCACTGAAGGGCTTTGGAGGGTTGGATTCCTTGGAAGTGTTAAGACTGAGCTCTTAGAAGAAAAAAAAAACAAC
Source organism: Astyanax mexicanus (assembly GCF_023375975.1). NCBI lineage: Eukaryota > Metazoa > Chordata > Actinopteri > Characiformes > Acestrorhamphidae > Astyanax > Astyanax mexicanus. The sequence goes on from NC_064424.1 coordinate 15,068,756, forward strand.
TAAGGATTATGAATGTATTACACATTAGAAAACATGACAGAAACAACAGCGGCTCTTTCTGCTTCAGTGATATCTCTGTAGGATTTCATTTCCATGGACAAGTCAGCATATTTTTTAATACAAAGAGAAAAATCCCTCTCTTTCTCTCTCTCTTTCTCTTTTAGCCTCTCTCTCTCTTTCTCTGTTTCACACTCTCTTCTTCATTCTCTCTCACACGCACACACTCTTCCCTCATTAATATTTTGTAGAATCCGGACAGTGGTATTGTGCCACAGGAGGTGCAGAAGCGTGGTTCCCGGGCATCGATCAAATAGGTCCGGGATAAATAATTAAAGCGCTCACGTCCCCGGACAAATGCGGAGGGCGCTGGAGGCATTCCTCCACTCCGGCGTGCTAACAATGTTCGGAGCCCAATTACATCTGCACATGTGCTTTTTGACCTTTTCATGTTTGTAATGGAGTCTCTAATGGTAAGAATAACCCTGAGTAATCCACAGACCGGGCCGGCCTAAGGAGCCCGAAGAGAGGCAGATAAGAGGGGCCGGGCCCCGGACGCCCAAGATCAGCGAGAAGCAAAATAGAGGCCAATTCAGGGCCCTGGTGCTTCCCCCCACCCCCCCTCACCCCCAGCCCGAGACTTGTTTTGGTAAGCACGGCACACACCAGACACCACAGCCAGCACATTCTTACTTTTAATCAGAGAGGAGAAAGACTTGCCTCAGTACACTAATGAAATGGGGGAGCAGCTGGGCTTGGAAACGCGCAGTAACCACACATTCAGTTTGGCAGCACGCGACTTAGGCAGGGGAGAAGAAGCGCGTGGGGAAGTTAGCGGGACATGAATGTTAATCAGGGCTTTCTGATAGCGAGCGGCTTAACCCGCAGGTGAACACATTCACCACGCTCATTAACGTGCATATATATTCACCATGACGCCACAGACTCCATACTTCCCTTAATAAGCCCATCCTGACGCATCTGGAACATGATCAGGATCTTATTAGCAATTACTCGCAATGGATCATTTTGGATCTGAAAGCTGATTGGATGACTCTTTCTTGATTGTTAAGTTAATGTAATATATATGAGTTATTAAACAGCCAACCACACAGCTTGGTTATGATATTGCTTGGTTATAGAAATCTGCATGCCCTGACACACTGCTTGGTTAAAGCATTCATTATTTTAACAATAAATTACAGCAGTTTTCATATTACAGTATTTTACGGACTATAAGGCGCACCGAATTATAAGGAACACTATCAATTAACATCTATTTTCTGGTCTATTTTCATACCCAATGCGCACTGGATTATAAAGCACATTTTAAGCGACAATAGTAAGGAACAAGGGTGTCACCATGTTTCCCTGCTAATTCAGCAGGTCTCGCCGCTGGGGGCGCCTAAGTAAAAAAAAATGCAATTCTTACAAAAATCAATTTCTTTCAAAGTTAAACGAGCACTAGATGTTAATCAATTGTTTCTCCTGAAAACTGTGTATTTGGGTAAGTGAAGCACTTCCATTTATTTACAATAAGCTTAGATTTCCAATATTTTAGCCGTTGTTAGCAACCATGCGAGCCGTGGTTAGCAGCGCTTAGCAGCACTTTGCGCTAGTGTTCCGGTAACCCAAGGCTCTATCAGCTAGCAGTTCATCCCACATAGCTTGTTCTAGCACAGTAAACACACAGACTACAGTCCGTTATGCTTACCTCTGAACAGAGAAAGTGTTAGCGCTGTGGTTAGCGGCTAACGCTAATACTTTACTGAAACTACTTTTAATGCTATTCCAATATATTGTATCGATTCTATTGTATTGTATTGATACGTGGGGTCAAATATATATATATATATATTTTTTTTTTATTAAAACTGATTTTTTAAAGATTTTTCCCACAATTTCAATTTTATCAATTCACACAGTGGCACTAATCAAATGAATAGAACATCTGCTGGGAAGAATATTTTGTCAAATTCTGTGAAACTGACACCAATAAATGTATGCGTATTTATAGTATATGATATGGTATTTGCTTATTTGTTGTAAAGTATCGTAGGAACCCTATTGTAATATACTGAGTATCTCTATTGCAGTATGGATCGAGGCATGTTAAATACCCACACACCCATACACCCACCCATCTGGCATTGTTTGAATTGACTTTATCATGCTGGCCAGTTCTCAATCTCTCTTCCTAGACTGACAAACAAAAACAACAAATGGTTAACTTACTGAAATCTGCACTGTGCTGATGCTATTATAACACCTGTCCCACCTCAGGGTCCTGTGAGGTTTTAACTTCTGCCAAAACAGCTTAAAACAACTCTGCAGGCCAAACGCTTTCTTAATACATCCCTGCTTTACTTTAGCACCCTATAAAGTGCTTAAAATAAGAGGAAATGAGAAGTGTTGTAATATGGATTTTATCTCAAATGTTTACTGCTAAAAAAAAAAAAAAAAAAAAAACACACACATTGATTTTATTAAAAAGCAACTCCAGTAAAACAGAATGTGAAAAATGTTGTATAATGCTGTGGTGGTGGTGGTGTATCAGTCATCGCTCAGCAATACATCTCCCATTCCAGCTCCTCCTGATTGATCTTTATCACTTTCAGTGCCTTGAAGTTAATGAGTGCTACTGTACATACAGTTCTCACACCTCCACCCACGCAGCAGCAAGCTGTGTAACAGATGATTAAATTAGAACACACACACACACACACACACACACTCGGCCCACACAGCTCCAATCCATACCACTGAAGAAGCAGCTCTGCACCATACTGATACCAAGCTCAAGCACCGCTTTTGTTCTTCTACCCTGCTGTGCGAAGGTGTAGCAGTGTTTCACAAGTTTTCACGCTCGCTGCCTGTCAAAAGTTTGGGGACATCTGGCTTCTCAGAGTGGCTTTGTGCATATTCACAAGTCAAATACAAAGCAGGTTTATTATTTGGACAGAAAATACACCAGTATGCCACCTGTCATGGAACAAGAACTAGTAGCCTATCCCGTGACTTTTGCCATGTGTCATGGAAGCTAAAGAATGTGACATTGACCTGTGGGATATGGCTTTAGGGTCTCTTAAGTCGATTTTGGTCTGATCACACAGACAGTTTTAACCAGATGTAGCCGGTCATGATCATTTCCTACCACTGTGTTGGATTTACTGCTCCTTATAACCTGACTGGTAAAATTTATACATAAGTTGCACAGGATTATAAGGTGCACTGACTTCGAATCCTGTTCAGGTAGCTTGCCCTCGGCTATCGGAGCCCTGAGAGAGCACAATTGGCCTTGCTCTCTCTCTGGCTGGGTAGATTCTTGCTCTTCTTGCTCCCTCCCCACATCACTCCAAAGGGTGATGTCGATCAGCACGAGGCTGCGTCTGTGAGCTGATGTATCAGAACCGAGACGCTGCGCTTTACTCTGAGCATGCTGTGATGCAACTCAGCAATGCTGCATCAGTTGGAAAATAGTTGGAAAAGAGCTGGGGCTGACTTCCACTGTCGGAGGAAGCATGTCCTAGTCTTCACCCTCCTGGTGTTGGAGAATCACTAGTGATGGGGGTCCTAATAAGTAGGTTGGGTAATTGGACGTGTAAATTGGGGAGAACATGGGGAAAAAAATTGATAAAAAAAGAAAAAAAGGTTAAAGTAAAGAATTTTAAGTGCACCTTATAGTGTGAAAAATACAGTAATGTTTTTTTAGAGACAAGCACCTCATCAATCTTAGTCTCTGCTACTTATGGGAAACAGATTGCTATGTGAACCTTCTCCTGAAACAGTGTCCTCAAAAGAGAAAGCTAAACTTAGCGAGCAAAAAGGCTAAAGCCCGGGAAGCATTTAGATATCCGAGCTACTCTACTCTAAATCCCTTACTGACCAGCATTTACCCTCACTTCTCTTCAACATCCACTCCTTCACAAACTGACCAAACTAAAACTGTCCTTATTATTATTTAGGTGCCCCTTACTCCTCATTCTAAATCATTAATGAATAGATACTTATAGAATGAATAGATCTTCTTTAAATATTTACATTTTCCTATTTAGTTAACCTATTCATGCTTCTTCCACAAATATGTTTTATGGTTGTACTACTTAAAAACAGACAGCAACAGAACTTGAAAGAAATGCAGAATATCTACGCAACTTAAATGTTTCAGAATTGCAAGTGGTTTATATGGTGTTGAGTGGTTGGTGTGGTATTCCTTGGTGGTTTCTATGGTGTTGCTGAGTGGTTGTTGTGGTATTACATGGTGATTTATATGGTGTTTCTGAGTAGGTGGCTTCTATGGTGTTGCTAAGTGGTTTCTGTGGTATTCCTTGGTGGATTATATGGTGTTGAAAAGTGGATCATTTCTATAGTGTTGCTGAGTGGCTGCTGTGGTATTACATGGTGGCTTATATACTGTTGCTGAGTGGCTGCTGTGGTATTAAATGGTGGCTTATATACTGTTGCTGAGTGGCTGCTGTGGTATTACATGGTGGCTTATATAGTGTTGCTGAGTGGTGGCTGTGGTATTACATGGTGGCTTATATAGTGTTGCTGAGTGGTTTCTGTGGTATTACATGGTGGCTTATATACTGTTGCTGAGTGGCTGCTGTGGTATTACATGGTGGTTTATGTAGTGTTGCTGAGTGGTTGCTGTGGTATTAAATGGTGGCTTATATACTGTTGCTGAGTGGCTGCTGTGGTATTACATGGTGGCTTATATAGTGTTGCTGAGTGGTGGCTGTGGTATTACATGGTGGCTTATATAGTGTTGCTGAGTGGTTTCTGTGGTATTACATGTTGGCTTGTATAGTGTTGCTGAGTGGCTGCTGTGGTATTACATGGTGGTTTATGTAGTGTTGCTGAGTGGTTGCTGTGGTATTACATGGTGGCTTATATAGTGTTTCTGAGTGGTTGCTGTGGTATATGGTGGCTTATATAGTGTTGCTGAGTGGTTGCTGTGGTATTACATGGTGGCTTAGTGTTGGCATAGTGTTGCTGAGTGGTTTCTGTGGTATTACATGGTGGCTTATATAGTGTTGCTGAGTGGTTTCTGTGGTATTACATGGTGGCTTATATAGTGTTGCTGAGTGGCTGCTGTGGTATTACATGGTGGCTTATATAGTGTTGCTGAGTGGCTGCTGTGGTATTACATGGTGGCTTATATAGTGTTTCTGAGTGGTTGCTGTGGTATTACATGGTGGCTTAAACAGTGTTGCTGAGTGGTTGCTGTGGTATTAAATGGTGGTTTATGTAGTGTTGCTGAGTGGTTGCTGTGGTATTACATGGTGGTTTATGTAGTGTTGCTGAGTGGTTGCTGTGGTATTACATGGTGGCTTAAACAGTGTTGCTGAGTGGTTGCTGTGGTATTACATGGTGGTTTATGTAGTGTTGCTGAGTGGTTGCTGTGGTATTACATGGTGGCTTATGTAGTGTTGCTGAGTGGTTGCTGTGGTATCTCAGGTGGTAGCTACAAGGTTGCTAAGAGCTAAACAATAGTGCTATTTTGTTGCAGGGTGGCTGCAATAGTATTTCAGTATAACAGTAATGCAGTACAGAACCATGAAAACGAGAAAGTGGAAGAATTGTCTCCAAAAGTTACCACACACAAATTTTACGTAAATATCATCTTATAATTTAAGTAAATATCATCATATTTCACATTTACACTTCTTCAGGGCATTTAAAAGACATTTAAATCATTGAAGTTGTTTTGAGGTGATAGAGAAAGCAGTGAGGTGACATTCACAGGTGTGCAAACCTGAGCTAAAACATGCATTGGGACAGGAGTCACACCCACAGAAAGCACTGAAATGCAGCATCATTCACCAGCTGAATAAAGCTAACTGTCCGATGCTCTTACACCCCATGTTGGCTAGCACTGCAGTAACTGATCGAGGGAGAGGAGCCGTCCTACCCACCCAGAGAGAGCAAGCCCAATTATGCTCTCTTGGACTCTCCCAGATGCCATGAACGGCTGCGACACCACTGGGAATCAAACTCATGATCTCAACTCAAGCCAGTGCCAACAGATTCGGGCTTGGTTCCACTCAGGAGTCTGTTCCAGCTGATTTAATATCAAGTCAAATGTTTCCCTTCATAGCAAAATTTAAACAACACACTAGATAGATGCACCAGAATAAAAATCTTAGGCTGAAACTGAAACTGAACTAAATGACACATTTAGTCAAATACTGAACACATTCACTGCCAAACAGTGAAAAAAGATTTTCATTCATGTTATCACTTTTTTATTACTAAATAAATTAACCCTCTTGTTAAGTCAAGGGTCAAATTGGCCCCTTTTAAAGTTTGAAGATCTAGGAAAAATAGTTAAAAGTATATATTTTTTTCAGTATGAAACTTCTTCTGCTTGCCTTTATTAGTGTAATCAACTTATAATATGGAAATTGTTCATCTCACATATTTGCAACCACCCCCTGCAAAAACTAAAACTAAAACAAAATTGCAATGTTCTGTTTCAATGTTACGTAAAACTATTGTGTTTTATATGTTAAAAAAGTAGTGAAACATAAAAAAAAGTTTAAACATAATTATCCTAATTCAACCATTCTGTTAGAGGTAAGGTACAACATTGCACTAAATATTGATAGAATAATTAGCTATGGAGTTACTAATGGAATATTCACACTGCTTGTTAGGATTTTTTTTTGGTTTTAGACATTTTTGGATAATTGCATTATCCAAACATGTTATGGGTCAAACTCAGGAACACATTTGTTTTTGGCAAATGAACCTAACAAAAGGGTTAAACAGCCTAAACATTTTTCTGTCTTTTTTCTTAAATATAAATCAAACCTCTGTGCAGGTCCTAGCTGGAAACTCAAAAGTATGTCACCTCAGCCAATCACCAGCTCTAGGGCTGGGGCGACGCGTCGACATAATCGACGTCATCAATTACGAAAATACATCGATTTGCATAACGTGCGTCGGCGCGTCGTAAACATGGTTACAGCTAAACACAGTTCTGCAAGTCAAACGCGGAGGAGTTCACGTGCAAGAGAGAGAGAGAGAGAGACACACACACACAAACAGAGAGAGAGAGATTTGCGTGTTCTGGTGAGAGCTACTCACAGGTGAAGGTTTTCTTTTATCTCCTCGTGTTCATATTCTAGTCCCATACATAATTCTACAGCTCCCTCAGTGTTTTCTGCCGTATTTTGCGGCTAGCGCGAGCGCTTACAACTGACACCGCGGACCGCGGGGTGCCGCCGCGCTTGTGCCGAATCCGACTCCCTGCTGAATCCGACTCACGCTTCGCGGACAGAATCGGCACAACACCCCCGCTGTAGAACTGCGGTAGTGAAAACAGCGCTTATAAATAAATGAGTTTAGTTTCACTTTCAGTTTTCATTATTTTCGTTTTCTTTTTAAATAAAAATATAATTAAAAAACAGACGCCTACATCTCGGACTATTTTCTGGAGCCCGGGTCATGTCTGGTTCGGGCAGAGAATCTAAGCTCTAGAGAGCATGGACTCCGGAGAGCAATCACCAGCTACAAAAAAACGCCAGCGGGCATCTAAAGTTTGGGAGCATTTCACGCAAAAGGGCAACAATGTGGTCCTCTGCCATATGTGCAAAAGGAGCACTTGAAGCGCAAACATCCAGGAGCACTATGTCAACAGGGTCACACAGTAGTTTACCGTTTACATCAGGGTCTCCGCGGGTGTCCTTAAAAAGACTTAAGACTGTCTACCAAAGGTTTTAAACCTGCCACAGGCAGAAATTATACAGTTTTGATTTATATTTGTGCATGGCATTTCGCAGTTTCCAGAAACAGTAGCATTATTCATAAGTTCAGGTGTTTAGCTAAGCTAGCTGCCTTAAGTTATTTTAGCTAGCGCCGTCGGCGCTGCGGTGTCACACCGTTTTCTGTCACCGTCGGAATTTTGTGACCAGTGCTCACGGTTATGAGCGTTCATTGGCAAAACGGAAGCTTTCTATACCTACACCTTACCCTCAGCCCTAAACTGAACCGTTTTGGCCAGTCGGGGTAAACATTAGAAACGAACACGTTTCGAATCGGCCAGTGCACCGGTCTGCTGAGAACTACTTGCCCGTGGTCACAAAATCTAGCGGTCACAGAAAACAGTGCAACACACGGTTGTGGTGTATGGGAGCTTATCCATTTTTAGCGTTATAGATCTAAACGTGTTGTACATGTAAGTGATTATAAGTGTGGGGTTTGGTTTAGTAGGCTTGTGTTGTTGTTGTTGTTGTTATTATATATAAATATAGTAATTTATCGTTTGCTTTAAAACGTAAAATAATAATTATTTAAATATGTTTCTCAATAAATAGATTAGTCGACTAATCGAAAAAAATAATCGTTAGAATAATCGTTTAAAAAATAATCGTTAGGGACAGCCCTAACCAGCTCTCACCTGTATTTATAAGACCACTACGTATATATTTTCTCTGCTGTTTTGTAGATGCAGACATACATTTTCCCCCCGCTTTCCTACCTCCTGCCTGTCGTTTTGCCAAGGAAAAAAAAATACTCTGCAACAACTAAGCATGATACATTTACATCAGAAGTCCAGACCTCAGCATTGCAATTTAAAACATACATTTACCTCAGCAGTGCTATTCTATTAATAATTTACCTCAGCACTGGTACTTAAGTCACACGTGAACGAAATTTACACGAAGGAAGGCGGTCAGACTTACTTCATAAACAAACAAATAGATAGTGTTAAGTTTATTATTTAGATGTGCATTGTTTTATTCTTATTCCTCTATATTGGTTACGTTATATTTAAGTGTAAAAGATACTACATGACCTGTGGTCCCAGAGGGAGACTTTTTTTTGGGGGTTGTGTTTACCCACTGCGCAGGAGTTACTGTGCAATAAAATAAAAGACCAGTTCTTAAGTTGTAAGTTCGTCCTATAAGTGAGTTAAGTGAGCTCAGCTAGTGCTACTATCCTAGCCCTGCACAGCTCATATCTTTCAGCTGCATATCAGCCAACTTTTAAAAAAAGTACTGATAGATGTCTGACGTGATATGCAGTGATGGGAGTAACGGCCGTTACTAACGCAGTTACTTTTTCAGTAATGAGTAATCTAACTAATTACTCTGACTCTAACTATAACGCTGTTACCACTTAAGTAACGTGCAGTAACCAACCCGTTACTGCACGTTACTTTAGCAGCTCAATTAACCTTTTTTTTTTTTTTTTTACTTCGCCCATACAGACAAAGGCGCAAGTGTGTGTGTGTGTGTGTGTGTGTGAGAGTCACAAGGGAGGGGAGGATGAGACCAGGGTTTCTCTAGGGGTCCGTAGGCCCATCCTCAGAGGAAGACACTTTAAATCAGGGATCTCAAACTCTCGGCCCGCAGAACGATATTTTGTGGCCCTCGACTTGAAATTAAATTTTAGTGTTAGCAAGAAAGACGCATTCTCTCCCCGCCCACCAGCACAGCGCATCCTATTCATTTCAATAGAGAGAGACGCTGCATGGGAGCAGCCCCGCCCTCCAACAAAAAGTTCCTGTGTGTGTGATACGAGCCTCACACACACGGAGCCACGGAGGAGAAGCTGCAAACGGATTTATAGAACTATAGATCACAGTGAGGTTGATAAAAAATCTTAAACTTACGACTGACTACACCTGTTGCTTGATTTGAATAAATAAAAAACGTCACGCAATAGTTACTTTTACTGGTAACTAGTTACTTTTATAGTGGAGTAACTCAGTTAATAACTCTGTTACTTTTTTGGAGAAGTAACTAGTAACTATACCTAATTACTTTTTCAAAGTAACGTACCCAACACTGTTGATATGCGATATGAACAAGTTTATTTCGTTCAATTTATGTGAGCAGAATGTAAAAATGAACTTAACTATGCTATTTGTCGTTTGCTGGATGTTGGCTGCTGGCTTCCTGCCAGGTCCCTCCCAGGGAGTGGAGTATGGTATGGGCCTGCTGACGCTTCTGAAACTTTCTGGGTATAAATTATGCAAGCTTTTCACCAATTATTTATTGCAATATAGTAATCTGTAAGAGGAGCATGAATACATGAATCGAAAAGCAAGCAGTAATGACAAAAAAAAAAAAAAAAACTTAAAGAAATTTTAAGAAAAGGAAAGTTAAAATTGGATGGGTCGTGTATGGGAGTGTATGTAAGTATAGAAATTGGGAAAGCCAGAACACACACACACACACACACACATACCTGACAGTAAAGAAAAAGGCTCTAGTTACAGTAAACTTCCCGCTTTTCTCCTCACTCCTTCTGCAGGTTCTGGAACTGATTTCACAGAACACGACATGCCCTCCAAGTGCAGCTGATGGGAGCTTTTCACCAATCACCTCCAACTACAATGGACAGAGTCCATCAAACCAGACATAATACACCACAAGAGCGAGTCTTTGACAGCTTCCTGTCAGACCTGAACTTACAGACATCTGCTCTGACCTTCAGCTTCAGAAGCCTCGCCAGCTCCATGTGCTCTAAGGGCCTAAACTGCAACCGGCTGACCGTGAAGCGTCCACCGAGGGCTACTCCCAGACAGCTCCACAGCCCACTTCACAGCCTCGTGTTCGGCCTTACGCCACGGCCGGGGCAGCAGGAGCAGGAGCTACTGCTCTACAACCCCAGCAGCATTAGCTGGAGACCTCGGCAGATGCATACGCATGTTGTTGGGCCTGACCAGGCCTGGAGCTGAATTCATGAAAGCCTCCCAAAATAAAAGATCTCCCAAAGTATGACCGAATGTTATATTAAAACAGGTTAAAAAAAAAATTTTCTCTGTTTACAGTACCAGAAAAAAGTTTAGACACACCTTCTCATTCAATGTTTTACTTTTTGATTCCTACATTGTAAATAAATACAGAAATCATCCAGACTATGATGTTTTTGAGGCTCTGATAAGCGTATTTCGTTCAACAGCGGAGGCTAGTTTCATCATAGGTTTCACCATTGAGGATACTTTTAAAGTTTTTGACATTTTCCGCATTGACTGACCTTCATTTTTTACAGTAATGAATATTTCTTGCCATAATATGGATTACAACATTACTCAAATAGCAGCTATTCACTGTAAACCAACTCTACCTCTTCACAACTTTACAAACTGACGCTCTCAAACTAACATAAAAAAAAACAAGAAATTCCAGTAATTAACTCTTGACAAGTTCATCACAGCTGTTAACTGAAAGCCTGAATTCCAGGTGACTCTACCTCAAAGTTTTAGAAATCAATACATTTTCTGTGTGAACAGACGGGACACTCTGTCAGAAATCTCATCCAGTAGTAAAGTTATGATCATGAACGACAATGTCTGGCCAGAACTGAACCATGTCCATGTCCATCAGAAACAACTCTGACAGAAATCACATCCATATTTAATACAGTAGGCCCCACATGCAGACTGAAGGTCAGTGCAGCTTTATTTAGCTTCTATGAAATATGGCATAAGTCATGGGACACTTTACTTGTTCTTATTCCATGATATAGCGCTTTACAGCGCTTTACAACATCAGATAAATTCGACCATTTCTAACGCAACAGGCCACTACGGTACTCCTGGTGTAAGCAGTGGTCATCACACACCTCAGTCCTGATCTTCAACCAGCCAAAAACGGCACAGAGCTCCACTAGCTAACGGTTGCTGCTCGCATTACATTTAAAGCTCTTACCATTGCCTAAAGGGTGATGACAGAACAGGTTCCTCCTACCTGCACTTACTCCCAAATGTCTATGTTCCAATGAACGTCGCCAAGCCTTGCCAAACATTCACACAAAGAGGTGGAACAAACTACCTTCCACTACCAGATCAGGAGCGTCTCTCACTATCTTTAATAAACTCCTGAAGACTGAGCTCTTCAAAGAGCACTTACTCTCCTAACACCTCTAACAATCTAACTACTACACAGCAAATTCTGTTTTTTGGTATAAGATCCCTGAAAGTTCATCTCAACTCATTTTAGTGTAAATGCGTGACCATAGAATACACTCTTATTAGAGTTAAAGTAACTATTTTCTGCGAGTTGGCCTTTTAACTCTGCTCAGCAGTTAAATCTGAACTTTCGTGGGACAGCTCTCAGCTGGAGTTAATTTTACCATAAACTCCTTTACAGTGTTAACAAATGCAATAATGCAAATAAATTGTGTTATTAAACTAATATTATTAAAAAAACATTGTAATATTTTAAAGCACTGCATATTTCACAGTGCAGAAGATGGTAATTTGATTTTATAGCCAACAAAATGTTAGCTAGGCAAACAACCATTTGATAAGACTTCACACTGATGGTAATCTAGGATTGGGGGACACGCCCATTAGAGAGTTCAGTCATGCTTCTCAACACCTTGTAATAAAAAAATAAACTCACACAATTGAACACTTTCTGTGTACTTCTAACCTCATTTCCTTATTCTCTTTCTTTCCTCCTCTATCCCACTTTTCCAAAAAATGTTTTTTGTCTTGAATGTCCTCTATTGCAAAATGTACATCAGTATGTAGAAGTCGCTTTGGATAAAAGCATCTGCTAAATGCTATGTAATGTAATTTAATGTAATATTTTAGAGGCCTAAACTGTAAAATGTTACTGGATGGCTCTCTGTAATTTTTGGCATTGTTTTTCCAAGTAATAATAAGATTGTTTGCACGGTTCACCTTTGTTCTTAGGTCTAAAGTAAGGACTACTTAAGACACAGGCCCCTGGTGCGCTACGCTGCCGAATGAACGCTCCAGGCTGGATCTCTAGCCGACGACGAGAGTGAATTAGAGCCTATCTGCCAGGCCTGATATTGATGGCGCTCCTCAGTAATGAGGGAGAAACAGTTGGCCCGGCTCCAGCTCTCTGCGCTAGCCTCATGCTCGGCTACAGATGATTGACTGGACGTGGTCCAGCTCTGGCTCCCGACACAAAAGCTCAGATAATCCTCGGCATGGGCCATCACACTTTTCACTCCAATTATGCCTTTAATCAAATAATGGCTATAGACTGTTGGTGAGGATGTCGGTAATACGGTGCGCTGTTAACAATGAAAAAACAGGTTAGGGGGATATTTGTGCGCTGGATGTAATACAGCACAGGTGATGGGATTACACACCTCATGTTGAGAATCACACTGGAGGTACCAGCACCATGTTTAACATAAGATTCGTATGTAGAGGTACGTTCTAAAGGTTTTAAAGGTCTTTATAGCAGAAGCTGGGGAATAATCCAAACATAGAAAAGGCAGTATTATAAAGAAGAGTGTGGAAAACGAAACTTACGGGATTTTGGTACCACTTTAAAATAAGACTACCTTTATAAAGAGTTTATAAATGGTTTAGAATTAGTTTATTAATGGTTACTAATTAGGTTGTAAATGCTTTAATAATGACTAATAATCAGTTATAACTCATATAACTCTTATAACATAGAAAGGGCAACAATATAGATGGCTGTGGGTTCACTATTTGGCAAACAACAAGTCACTGTTGCCCTTTCTACGTATGTGTTATAACTGATTATTAATGATTTTAAGGCACTTACAACCTAATTAGTAACCATTAATAAACTCATTGTAAACCATTTATAAACCCTTTATGAAGGTAGTCTTACTTTAAAGTGGTACCAGGATTTTTAATAAAAGAATATCTATAGTTGCTGATTACATACACCTATCATGGAGATACTGATCAAAGATCACGGCAGTATTGTGCTTTCAATTGTTTCAATTATGTTTGAAAAATGTTACATTTTTGGGGTTTTCTAAAATCAATACAGGGTCAAAATGTTACAAATTGGTTTAAAAGTATATGTTTAAATACATTAAAATAAAAGAAAAGAAGAATAATCAAAGATTTACAGAAATTAGTGACATCATTTAAAGTTATTTCTAAACAACTAAAAAACTGACATTGTAATATGTTGCTGTTCTGCAATAAAGCAAACAGATTCCTCTGAAACTACATGAACATGATGATGTTTTTATATTAATGATACCCTCTGTGTACAGAAATATGAGTAAACTAAACTAATATTGGTTCAGTGAGCTAATCGCTGCCAATATGATCAAGATATCGCCTGTTCGAATCCAGTTCATGTAGCTTGCCATCAGCCACCGGAGCCGTAAGAGAGCAAAAATTGGCCTTGCACTCTCTGGGTGGGTAGATGGCGCTCTCTCTGCCCACATCACCCCAAAGGGTGATGTCGCTCAGCACAAGGCTGCATCTGTGAGCTGATGTATCGGAACCGAGTCACTGCGCTTTCCTCCGAGCATTAGCGCTGTGATGCTACTCAGCAATGCTGCGAAACAGCAACAGATGGAAAAGTGGTGGTGGCTGACTTTACATGTAGTATTGAAGGAGGCATGTGCTAGTCTTCACCCACCTGGTGTGGTAGCATCACTAGTGAGAGTCCTAATGAGTGAATTCAGTTGGGCAATTGGCCGTGTAAATTGGGAAGAAAATGGGAAAAAAATTAGAAATAAAATATTTATTAAAAAAAAAAAAGTGTAATTAGTTGAGAACAAAATGAGAGACAATGAAAAAAATCTATGATAACCAAAATCATCAGCTCATACCATTTCCTGTTGTCTCTTTTATTTGTACCAAAGCAGATGAACAATTGTTTATGCTTCCCAACTTCCCTGAAGTTTAACTAAATATTAACTGAAGTTTAACTGAAGTTTAACTGAAGTTTAACTGACTTGTGCTATACTGTCCTGATAAAATGTCGCCATATTTTTTGGAGCACTGCACATTCATAAGAATAATTTGACTGAATCAACAGAATATAAACAGTAATAAGCAGTATATCTTCACAGTGACCTCTCTGTTCTCATTCGCTACAGTTATATGCAGTAGAGAATTAAAATTGGCTATCCACAACAGCAAGGGTCACTGTAGATAAATAATTGCACAATATATCAAGACAAATATTGACTAGATACACTGATCTCCTCAATGTATCTATCTAAATCTAATGGGCCGCATTTCATTTTCTATTCATGCATTTATATATTCATATTTTGATAAAAAAAAATCAAGGTTACATTGCAGCAACATTAAAAATGAATGATAAAGAGACGCTATGAGATGCAGACTCACAGAACTTGCAGATCCAGCTCACAGACAGAGTGGATTGTGCTTTAGATAGGCGAGTTATTAGGCCTTGATAGCCACATTCTCTAAAACTATACCAACTCATGCAAATGGCCATTTAAAAGCCTTTTTACTGGCAGCTTATTGCTGATGCATCTCCTTTATCCTGCCAGCTGAACTGCCTGTATTGCATAAGGGCACACACACACACATAGGCATACTGTACACTGCCTACCAGAGACACCCTGTGGAGTGCAGCATTTACACACACACACACACACACTTTGACAGTAATGTTCTCTGGACCTTGACTTTTCACTAGAGCTCTGAGAGAATGTCACACTTCACAGTTCTGCAGTGTTTCTGTCTGATTAATTGAAATTGTTACTCTTAATCATCTGCAGTGAATTTAATTGCATTGTCTACTTACTGTACGTGATCCTAATTTCACTTTAATCAACTTTTTAATTAGTCTTTCAAAAAAAAAAGCACAAAAGTCTTGTTCATGGTCAACTGTGATAATGAATAAGCATTTCTCAGCTCATTGAGACAAAAGAGGCTGAAGTTCCGATCATTGATCAAAAGCATTTTAGTATAAAGCCCATCCGAAATGAAGAGAGAGTACTGAAAGTGTTAAAAAAGTAGGTATTGAATATTTTAAGCTAATATTTTGATGCACAGCAAAAATAGTAAGAATAATCAGAGATCAGATTGGGGTGAAACATGCTCAGATTATGCTTTACAGACCTATTTACAACTGAGGTTATTTTGCTTCAGGACGAAATGCACTTTTTCCTTTTAAAAAAAGTCTTGTTTTAAAATAATCTCTTCTTTTACACTTGCATGCAACAGGACAGAAACTTGTATTGTATCCCATGACTTCTGCCATGTCCCATAAAAGCTAAAAAATGCTGCAATAACCTGTGGCATGTGTGTGTGAGGCGTCCCCTGCATTAAATGTGGATGTTATTTTCTCCAAACTTGCTTTGGAGGACAGATGCTGCCTTTCACAATCATTACCACCCACTGTGCTGTCCAAGTACGCTGGCCCATCTTCCACTTCCACTCATAAGATAACAACTCACAACGTATGCAGGTGTGGCCATTCCCAAGCCATCCTCCGTCCCTAATAATTACATACTATAAAATAACTAGAACTTACTGACTATTTTCCTAATAAATACTAAACAGTTACTGTGCCATGAAAATAAAAAGTGCTATAGTTTAACATTTATACTCTGTGTAGCTTTTTGTAATAATCGGTCATTTTGCTACTTGGCTCCTCCTTTAGTTGGAGAGTAAATTTCACATTTACACTAGAGCTGCATGATATTCGAAAAAATGTACAATGCAAATGTTCTTTTTTTTTTACTCTATATATCGTGATATTAAACAACGAACTGTCTCACATTTGGACTGATCAAGATCTGAGTCAACGCAGAGCACTCAAAATCCAGGAAAAACAGCAAAACAACAGTAATCGGCCCTTTAATCAGCCATTTAAATGGCTTTTAAAAAGGGAAATAATATTTTTTTTTCTGGGATTAAAGGCTTGAATTCAGCTGTAACTGGAAATATCTGTGCAAAACTGTGCTGGACTGAGGTGCACAGCTTTCAACACGTGCGTTTACAAGCACAATGCCCTCCCGCTGTGCCCCCCTTCCCCTCGTGCTTCTCACATGGGCAGCAGCAGCCTTTCACTCACACAGACACAGAGACAGAGCTGTGTATCTATTTCTTGTGTCAAAGATCAAAACATTGCAAAAAGATTTGCGCATGCGCACATCATGATGACGATGCTTAAACGATATATTGTGGAGCCCTAATTTACACCACTGCTGTAAATACAAATCCTGCTTTTGCCGATAAAATTCATGACTTAAAAGTAATAAAATAATAAGTAAATGTCCATAATCTGGTTTTCCTAAAAAGCTGTGAATATCACTAAGTATGTGTGTATGCAACAGGTGGTGCTTTCATTCCTGACTCTTTCTGTGTGTGTGTGTTGTGTGTGTGTGTGTGTGTGTAAAGGCTGATTATCCTCTACACTCAGACTGTGCCTGGGCTCTCCTTGCTCATTAAAACAGGCCTGTGAGTAATCTACTTAGAGCTGTCAGAAATCGGCTTCAGCTCCGTGTGAAGAGTTAAAGCTAAGCGAGAGACGATGAAAGCAGGAACAGATTGCAGCAGCCCTTCCTACTTCATTCTTCTTATCAAGCTAAAATATGCAGCCTGGGAAAGGGCACATTGCAACAATGTATGGCATGGCACTTGGCCTGAAACCTGCTACCACAGCACAGGAAGATCTTCTACTGATGCTTTGTTGCTTTACCAAGCTCAGAATACTGTACACTGATGAGCCAAAACCATAGGATATGCTGCCTAATAGAGCTAGCGTGCTGTTGATCCTCTCTGAAGATTCTCTGGAGTGTCTGGCACAAAGCATTGGCATTAGCAGCAGATACTGTCAATTGCGAGGGGAATCCTTCACAGCTCAGGCTTGTTTCTCCGGCACTTTTATTGTTGATGATGAAAACCCAAAAGTCACTGTCTTAGAAAATCTGAATATTACTTTTAGCAGTGTGGGCAGTGTGCCATGTACTGCTGGAAAATAAAATCCACATCTCCATAAAAGTGAAGTGCTGTAAGATTTTTCGGGAAAACAAAACTGCACTGACTTTAAACTTGATGTAACACAGTGGATCAACACCAGCAGATGACACGTCTCTCCAAACCATCACTGATCATCAGTAAATGTTGCATTTCCTCTGGAAATCAAGAGAACAGAGACTGGAGGAAGAGTGAATAAACACACAGTCCACAATTCCACAGTTTCCACAATTAGTGATGATCAGGAGAGCCATGTCATAAAGTAACTTTTCAATTCTATTTAATTTTTTTATGATGCATCTGTATATTATCAGTATTTGTATATTCTCAGTAGTGTATTTATGAGCTGCTAGCTTGTGTCCTTTTCTGATCTGTTTTAAGTAATGGATAGTAGTTAGATCATATGTAGAATCAGTACCTAATATAAACGTGCTGCTATTAGGCAATTTTTTCAAGTAATTTTGTTTAGAATTAAAAAGAAAAAAAAATCAGTATTTTTATCTTCATAGGAAGCTTATTTCTATACCCCCTAATCAAAACTTTGCACCCCTATTTAAAAAACCTCTAGTGACGGCCCTGCTCCAGTCTTGTACGACTACCCACCGAGTTTCATTATTGTCTCTATTGATTCCTTCTGGGTGCAAGTAATGTTTTGACAGGAGAAAAAGTTTTTCTTTTCTTTGCCAACTAAAAAAAGTATCATCATCTTTCCTCTCACGTTCTCACATAGTTTTTTTTACCCGCAGAAATATGAAGGGACCATGCTTGGGTGGTAGAACACACATTAAACATTTGGAATCGGAGTGACGGAGGGGAGAATTTTTATCGCTGGCACGGAGCGGAGGGTATAACTCATTTTACAGGGCTCAATTTACAGAGCAATCAGGGATTAATGTCGACCTCTGTCTATAAATCAGCATTTTTATCAGGCTTGAGACCTCCTGAGCATGCTAATATACACCAATGAGAACAGCTGCGCTCGGAGTATGTACGGATACAGCGCTGGAAGGTGCGAGCCTGCTGTAGTAATTGGAACTGTTTCCCCCACAGGGTCATGCAGAGTGAGGGAGTGAATTAAGCAAAGACTGTTTTGGGATGGGTGACATTTACTTACAGTCCTGTTTGCTATAAACAGGGAAGGGTTTAAACAGCACATCACCTGTTAATAGCTATCGCAATATTAACTTATAGAATACTGGCAGCACATAGAAATGCAACAAGCTTGTGTAGATGCTTCAACCCTAGTAAACACACAAAGCTCCATTTAAGGCTTTCATTTAATGCAACCATTACTGCCCACATACTTCTATTCATTCTTTATAGCTACGTTCACATTACCAGGCTTAAAGTAACTCACATCTGATTTTTTCATGGCTGTGTGAACGTGCCAAATCTGATTTTTTTCAAATCAGATCTGAGGCACTTTAATGTGTCATTCTAAAATGGAAATATATCCGATCCATGGACATGGAAATCGGAATTCAAGCATTTCTTTTTTGTTTTTACGCATGCGCTACGTGCTTCTCTCTTGTACCCACACATCTCTTGGTGCAGCTGTGCAGCTAATAGCTGTAAAAACAGCAAAAGCAAACTACCTAGCCACATGTACTTCAGACCAGCTGTTTACTCTCCAGCAAAAGATGCTCCACATATGAGCTGCCAACGTTTCCATTTTCCTTTATAAAGCTACGTCCTTTCCCTTTATAAAGAGTTGTCTCTTAAATATGACTTTCTGGATACAGGTATACACGTGTGCACATGTTTC
This sequence comes from Astyanax mexicanus, assembly GCF_023375975.1. Taxonomy (NCBI): domain Eukaryota; kingdom Metazoa; phylum Chordata; class Actinopteri; order Characiformes; family Acestrorhamphidae; genus Astyanax; species Astyanax mexicanus. The sequence continues at coordinate 15,088,195 of NC_064424.1, forward strand.
AGGGACAGATTTGTTCACATTACACACAGATACAACTTACTTACATTTGTGAATGTGAACCATCAATATAGCCAAAAACCGGTCTGAGCAAAAATTCGGATTTAAGCAATGTGGCTTGTAATGTGAACGCGAATGGTAAGCAGCACATTCATGAGATAACAAGTTAAAAGTTTATGACTACAACAAAATATTTTGGCAGTGGAGGAGGTTGTAATAATGTACTTACTATACAAAGGTGAAAGAGACAAAGGTGTAAAAAACTCTTAAGTTTAAACTAGTGCTGACACTGCCCAACAATTTCCAGAAGTACTGCTTTGTTGCACAGATACTGATAAAATGAACACAGACTGCAGACAAAAGGCTATTTTGTCCATATCTGTGTATAAGAACAAATCAGTCTTTATTGTTGGATGCACTGTATTTTTTTCTGAACATGTAAACCAGCCTAATTACAATAGAATGAAGACTGGTCAGCAAGTATTCTTCTGTCAATTTTGAGTAACTAACAAAAAACACAACTGATATCAGGCTAATATTGTACTAATTGGCTCTGTCAGAATAATAGAATATAGGCTATGTATTTGTTTTAATCAGGAGATTAAAAAAATCTGTTCCCAATTCATCTGAGCAGCTGTTCTTCCCCATACTTCTGGAAAGGTTTTCGTCTCTCGAAATCCAGACTCTAAGGGGTTTTATAACACTTTTCTGGATGTATGCCATTGCGCATGGTGAACTTACACTGTCAAAAAAAGTACTGTATGGGTACATTTTGTTCCACAAAGTACAAACAAAGGTACACTATGATTCTCTTGGATCAACTGTGTGCCTTAAAGGTAGGGAAAACCAACTGCAAAGGAAAATAGTACAAATATGTTCCTTAACTAAAGGCACTGAAGACATACCTCTGAGGGAAACATCCCAGTGACAAGCTGCTTCAGACTAGTTGCTCACTCTCCCCTACCGATTACACCAAATTTGATATAAACTCTAACTGCTTCCATTGCTGGTGCTGCTATACACCTGAATATAGAAAACATATGTGGATGTATAAAGACTTTTTAAAAATAATTTAAAAGCCGTTTGACCAGTGGTAGGATGGTCCCCCATTATATGTGAGTTTTGGTCCTCTGTATTCTGTATTCTACCTATGTTTTATGTTTTGCCTGATTCTTTGTCCTGTGATCACATTTCTGCAATCAGTAAATAAATAAATGTGATTTAATTTGATTTGGTTTCTTAGGGTTTGTGTTAGTCTACTAGTTTGTGTTAGTGTACTACTGTGGTCACAGGATGCTGCACACATCAAGCTGTTGGTGCACTATTCTCAGTAGAGCAGTGACACTGAGGTGTTTAAAAACTCCAGCAGCACTGCTGTGTCTGATCCACTCAAAACAGCACAACACACACGAACCCACCACCACCACCACCACCACCACCACCATGCCACAGCAGTGCTGACAATGACCCTCCACCCAAATAACACTGTGGTGGTTTATCCTGTGGAGTTTAATGCAGCTGAACTCAATGGTAACTTGTGAACATATTGTCTAGCTGTTTTTTTTGTACTGGCCTCAAAGGGTTAAGCTACGAGCGTGTGTTTTAATAATTCAAGCCAGTTAGCCATGAGTTTATGTAGTAATAACTACATAGCCTGTGGCCTGTTCCAAGGTCATGTGTTTGACATTCGTTTAAGCATTTGCTGGACATTCAATATTTCAGTTCATAACTATGTTGCACATTGCAGAGCAATATAACAAATAATAAATAAAAAAAAAAATTTTCTGCTTTCTTTTTCTTTTCTGCTTTGCAGGATATTCCCCTATGAAATTAGTCCTATAGTTTTTGAGATATCAATGCTGTTCTTACTGCAGATTATTCAGACTTATTGTGTGATTCAGGCTACAGATTCCCCATAGTAATGAATGGAGTGCAAATAGCAAGCAACTGGGACACCACATCAACCACATCTACTAGTGAGGGGGCGACGAGTGTTCCAGAGGTTTAAAGCACTGCTACTATGATCGGGAGATCGCTGGTTTGAATCCCGGTCATGTAGCTTGCCATCAGCTGCCGAAGCCTCGAGAGAGCACAATTAGCCTTGCTCTCTCTCGGTAGGTAGATAGTGCTCTTTGCTGCACTCTCCTCCGAGTGCATTGTGATGCTAATCAGCAATGCTACGTCAGCAGCAGTTGGAAAAGAGGCGGTGGCTCAATTCACATGTGTCGGAGGAGGCATGTGCTAGTCTTTATCCACCTGATGTTTAGGCATCAACAGTGATTGGGAGATATAATGATTAGTAGCAGCTGAATAGGTGGGACAAAGTTGGAAGAAAATGGGGGAAAAAAAAAGAAAAAAACAAAAAACAAAACACCACCACCACAGCAGCCACTTAACAACCAGAGCAACCAGCTAGTAACTACTTATCAGCACTATAGCAAACACTATCAACACCATCTATCACTATAGCTGTGTAATGGCAAGAACTGGGCGATGTGATAGGTATCACAATCCAGAAGTTGTGATTCTATGTAGAGTAACATATTGTGATACTTTAAGCAATGTCTTTTAGTAAAAAAACACACTATTATATTTATAAAATCGGAGTAAAAAAAAGAAGAAAGAAGTTTTATACATCAGAACAGCGGAATCTAACAGCAGAGTATTTACAACACTGATACACAAAAAATCAACTATTGTCCGCCACCAATCTACACATGTAAATATTCCTTAAAAATCAATACTGTGTTGTTAAAAACAACTAAATTTTGTGATACTTTGATATATCTACATGTTCGTTCACTTCTACCAGCCACCTAGCAACACCATAGCCATCATCTTTCAAGTGAAATCTACTTTAGGTACTAGGGTGGGCAATATGGCACTAAAATATTTTTCATGATATTTCATGGTATTTTTGCAATAGCGATAATCTTGGCGATATGACAAAAAAATTAATTTAAAACGTTTTAAAAATTTAAAACACTACTGCAACAAAATGAAAATTAAATTGTATTATTGCATACAATATGATATTTCACAAACCTAACTAAGATATAAAAAAATACATGAAGTCAATTATCCAGAATGTTATGACACTAATAATGCACTCCAAATATCTCTATATATCCAGGATTAAAGTAAAAAAAATGATACTGGACATCTATAATTTGTCTACAGCAGATATGAAGTGGGAAATGATAACAGTGCAATTTTTTTTGTTTGCTGAAAACAGTAAAAAGTAGAACCCTAATGTGATAATTAGGGGTGGGTGATATAGCACAATATTTCAGGGTATAATATCTTACGATTTTCAAAAATGTTGGTGATATTATAGCATACGATACGATATGGCACAACCTTACTATTAGGTACACAATCATCAAGAAAAGCTTTTTTCTATGTTATTTATATTACTCTTACCCAAATCAAGTATGGATTACAAAATAAATAAATGCAGTTTAAATGCAGTAGGATTTTTTAAGTAACATTTAGATATAGCCTAACCTTAATCTCAACAGCAACAGAATCACAATACTAACAGTGTGTCCGGTATCATATAACCTCAGTAAAAATCAACAGAGTTTATACCTGTCAGCACTGGATACAATATGATATTCTGTACAACAATCTGTCCAGAAATATCCCCGACAAAGAAGAACAAGCTTTCAGAGCAGAGGGAAAATGTCTGTGTTTTAAGGCGAGGGCAGCTGAGGTGGAGCGTTCTCCACAGATTCATCTGAAGTCTAATCGCCCACAGACCGAGCTCTTTAGACACATTTCAGCTAGTCCCAGTCTAAAACCCCCAGAGCAGTCTGACATATATAACCCAACTCCTACAGCCAGCTGCATCCTGAGATCTGCACGCCTGTTGCACAGCCTGCGCAGGTACAATCAATCCCCAGTTATCCACTTCTACTGAATTACAGGAACTCCAACATTTGCCAACATCATATTTAAATGGCATGACTGCACTCTGCTGAGGTACAGAACGAACGAGTGAGAGAAAATGTGTGTGTGAGAGAGAGAAAGAGATAGTGGAAGAAAGAGAGAGAGATTGTGTGCGAGACAGACAGAGTGAGAGAAAGAGAGATTGTTGAAGAAAGAGAGAGAGAAAGAGATTGTGTGTGAAAGAGAGAGAGAGAGTGTGTGTGAGAGAGAAAGGGCTAGTGAGAGAAAGAGAGAGATTGTGGGAGAAAGAGGGAGAGAAAGAGATTGTGTGTGAAAGAGAGAGTGTGTGTGAGAGAGAGAAAGAGCTAGTGAGAGAAAGAGAGAGATTGTGGGAAGAAGAGAGAGAAAGAGAGTTGAATAAAGAGAGAGATCTTGTGTGTGAGACAAAAAGAAGTGAGAGAGAAAGAGAAAGAGAGAGAGATTGTGTGTCAGACAGAGAGAGTGAGAGAGAAAGAGATAGTGGACGAAAGAGAGAGATTGTGTGTCAGACAGAGAGAGTGAGAGAAATAGAAAGTGGGAGAAAGAGTGAGAGTGGGAGAAAGAGTGAGAGAGAGAGAGAGAGAGAGAGAGAGAGAGAGAGAGAGAGAGAGAGAGAAAGAGATAGTGGGACAAATAGTGTGAGTGAGAGAAAGTGAGAGGTTGTATGTGAGAGAGAGAGTAAAAAAGAGAGAGAGAGAGAGTGGGAGTAAAAAAGAGAGAGTGATTGTGTGTAAGATAGAGAGAGAGAGAGATTGGGATAAAGAGGGAGAAAGAGGGAGAAAGAGAGAGAGAGAGATAGAGAGATATATTGAGAGAAAGAGGGAGAAAGAGAGAGAGATTTTCCTTTCAGAGTCTCAGACCATTATGTGGAAGATTGCCCAGTAGAGCCAACAAGATAGATCCTGCCAGAGTGATCAGATTCCACTCAAGTAATGAAGCAGTCAACCACTTTAATGTCTTTGAAATTACGGAGGGAAAATGGCCATTTAAATGTAGTACTTGACCACGATAAAAATGAGTTTCTCTCTCCATTATCTTGGCTGGATCCTGCATCAGGCACAGATTATACCGCTCTGATTTCATTAGACCTCAGCCGACGTACAATTACACCGGCCACCGGCGACTGACTGCAGCCGGCCTGACTTACACAATCTGACCCTCATCACGACAATGAGCTGCTGTCAGTAAATTACTCGCAAAACACCGTCTCTCTATATAAACATCAACTACACGCCACAACTGCCTCTACTGCTCTCTCTGCTCCACACGTTTCCATTCAAATTTGATTGGCTGCTTTTTAAAGAACCATTGTTGTCATTACACACAAAATGAGGGTCAGCTTTGTGCCACTACTGGCTCTTTACTGGCAGTTCTTTCACACATTTTCCATTATCTCTTTATAGTATGAGGATGGTTTACATTTCTTGTTTGGGCACCCCTGATCATTTTCATGATTTTCCTTTAAAAATCATTGATTGTTCGGATCAGCAACTTCAGTTAAATATTTCAGAATTTCAGAATATATCAGAAATGAAGTTTATAGGATTTACAGAAAGTGTGCAATAATTCTTAATTAGGCAGGTGCATAAATTTGGGCACCCCAACAGAAAAATTACATCAATATTTAGTAGATCCTCCTTTTGCAGAAACAATAACCTCTAAACACTTCCTATAGCTTCCAATGAGAGTCAGACTTTTGGTTAAAGGTGTTTTGGACAATTTTTTAGTCAGGTTTGATGGTTTCTCAGTATGAACAGCCTGCTTTAAATCACACTACGGATTTTATATTTAATAATATTCAGGTCTGGGGACTGAGATGATCATCAGAATGTTGTACTTGTTCCTCTGCATGAATGCTTTAGTAGATTGTGAGCAGTGTTTAGTGTTTAGGGCCGTTGTCTTGTTGAAGTATCCAGCCCCGGCACTTTAACTTCAACTTTCTCACTGATCACACAGCCCCACAGCATGATGAACCACCACCATATTTTTACTGTGGGGAGCAAGTGTTTGTCTTGAATACTCAGTTATTTTTCCGCACGGCATACCCGCACCAAATAACACAGTTTTGGTTTCATCTGTCCACAGAACCTTATTCCAAAATGAAGCTGTGCTCAGAAAAGGCTTCTTCTGCATTACTCTCCCATAAAGCCTCTCCTTGTGTAAAGTGCGCTGAATAGTTGAAAAATGCACAGTGACTCCATCTGCAGTAAGACAATGTTGTAGGTGTTTGGAGCTCTGGAGGTCTGTGGGTTGACTATAACTTTTCTCACCATCCTTCTCCTCTGCTTATCTGAGATTTTTCTTGTCAGGTCTTAACTAGAACTGTGCCTGTGGTCTTCTATTTCCTTACTATGCTCCTCACAGTGGAAATCAGTAAAACGACAAGGGTGAACAAAGTTATGCATCTGTGTAAATATTGTTTAAAGCATAATTGCACACTTTCTGTAAATCCTATAAACTTCATTTCACTTTTCAAATATCACTGTGTTCGTCTGCTATATGATTTATTCAACTGAAATTGCTGAGCAGAACAACCAATGATTTATAAAGGAAAATCTTAAATCTATTTACAGAAGCAAAGTTTTACCACAAGACTCTCATGCTACGTCATAAAACTTCAAAAAAAATAAAAAAATAAAATAAACAGTTTAATACGTTCAGAATGAAACATTATTAAATTAAATGGAAACCAAAATCATCAACCCATGGACGGCTGGACTCAAACTAAAATTCATACTAAAAAGCAAAGTAAAACACTGAAATTACAGACACTTTTTGTACATTTCATTCTCAACTCAACTCATAAATGTTACCAAACAGTGTTTAAAGCTCCGAAGTGCCTTTGTGAACTATGTAAAGTGAATGGAGCAGCAACAGTGGATAAATACAGTGTTGACCTGCTAATTTGGTACCGACCAAAATAAAATGTCAGAAGGTTTGTTTCAAAAAGTTGGTGTGGTGATGGTACCCTTAAATGGGTAAAAACACATATGTAAAAACACGTATGAGCATTTTTGCCCCAACTAAAGCCCCGTATCTCTATTTAACAAATCACAATATTGGAAAGAAAAAAACAAACAAAAAAAAAACATTTGATGGCATCTTTAAAAGAGACACGAGTGTGCGGTTCTGGAGGTGGGCATATTTACTGACTGCAGCAAACTCCTGAGTAATGCAAAGAGCACCGCTCAGAATTTAAGCAGAGCTGACCTCAATAGAATGCAAAGGGAATGTAATTCAGGCAGCCAATCAGCATCCTAGATTTCGGAGCTGGCGTGCCTACTGGCTCGCTGATGCTGATAAAACAGACTGGATGGGTACTGAAATGTGGTCCTGAATGACAAGTAATTTAGCCATGCTTTGCTGTATAGAAGTAAATCAGTCGGAATGGTGAAAGTATTGAATTTCGATATCTAGCCGCAGTCACAGCATTGACTTGTGTTTTGCAGCTCTGCAGCTGTGCACCAGAAAAAGTGCAGAGAAACTGTACTTGATGTTGAGAAGACCAAACCAGAGCGTGAATCTAGGCCACATTCCTGACTTCAGCAGCAGCTGAACACTCTGCTTTTGTCACGAGTTTTCAGCAAGGGGGAAATCCGAGCTTCCAAAAGAGCACTCGAGTGTGGCACATTCTACAAGTGTCTACAAGGGCCTAATTAAAGAATCTGTGTTGTGACAGTCGAAGTCCACTCTTACGGTCTTTGAGTGGCTTTCCCAGTTGGAAGATTGTAATTTGGATCATTCCAGTGCCGCATTCAAGCAGTCTTGGAATTACTGTGAGCATGAACCTAAATGACAGAAAATGCTAAAGTGTCATGTCTAATCACAGCTACCACAAATTCAGGCACAGAAATGTAGCGCGAGGTTCTGAAGACTGATCTGTAACGGCAGGTTCTTCTCTCCTGCTGTACTGCTCGTGTGACTTGTGTTACAGCACAATGACTTTTGTCAAGAGCTAAAATAAAATAAGCTGTAAGTTCTTGCAGTGTTTCAGTGGTGAGGCTCCTAGAAAAGGGCTTTTATACTTGACCCACTACACTAGAGGAGTTAGCTGACCTTTTAAAGCAGTTTTAAAGTGAGTAATTACTTTCTTTTACAGCAGCCACAAAGACTTTAACTATCTTTACTGGAGGTAACCAATAACATCTGGCTTTAGCTGTTCTGTTTTAGAGCCTTTTCACACCTCTTGTTGGTTTCTCTGGTCCGAATCAGTTGATGAGTTTGTTTACTTGGAGCATTTTCTCCCTCTGTTTGGCTAATTTATCAGAAGTTTAGCTCAATTAAAATGGACTATATTTAATAGCTTGGTCGGATCAAGACCAGATCACGATCTCACCACAAGCAAACTGCTCCAGAGTTCGTTTGGGACCGGACTGAGACCACCTCCACTTGCAGGTCTTGATCAGTTTCTTTTGATTCGCTCCCAAGCGCGATTACTCTTTTCGCACCTTCTCAATCAAACTGCACTAATGGTACAAATGAACCAGAGTCCGTTTTAAGCGGACCAAATAGTGCTGGTGTGAAAACGCCCTTATGTGCAAAGTGCAGAAGTTTAAAATAAATCTAATGACTTGTCAAGTGATTAACCTTTTTTTTTTAATCACTTGTCTCACTTTAATCTAATAGTTGAAAGACTAATATTACCTAGGTGAGTGTTGCACCAGATCCATACAAAATTTAACTAAATACATATTTTCCAGCAGTAAAGGTGACATAAAATGCTTTTATTTAGTATATGGCTTTATTCACAACTTGACTGCCTCTCCTGTCACCACTTGTAATTAGGGCTGCCACGATTATGTCGACTATTAAAATAGTCGACGACTAATTTAATAGTCGATTAGTCGTTTTTTTTTTTTTTCTTTGTTTTTCTCTCCAAACTGCTGCGACTGCCTTTCTGTCCTGGACGCACATGCGCAGTAGTGGAAACCGGGGTAGGTAGTGGACGACATCTCAGGACATTATACAGACAGGCTCTGGTTTCATGGCTACCCCGCTACAGAACTCAAAAGTGTGGGATCACCAAGAAAATAAAAGTGAAACGCGTGCAATGCAATATCTGCAATGAAGAACTTGCCTTCCTCGGCAGCACAACCGCGATGCACGAGCACCTGAAAAGGAGGCATGTTGTGGCTGATTAAATGACGAAGAAGCTAAATTGCTATTTAGCTGCTAAAATTAGCGTAAACAGAGCGTTAACTTAGTACTTAACTTACTCATCTTGATAGCTTTAAAACAGAGGTCACTAATAGGCGGACCGCGATCCGGATCCGGACCCAGACGTTGTCACAAATGCCGTCCCAAACCGATAAACTACAGAGAAGGATTTCATTCTGACAGTGGCTTCTGTTTTCAGTGCTTTTCGGTGCAGTAAACTCACAGATCAGTCATGTGTGGTGTAAAATCACCAAACGCTCTCCTCTGCCAATCAGATCTGTGCAGACCGCTGCCCTGTGTACGGTAATGTACACAATATCTGGACAGAGAGGCATTTTTTATTAATATACTTTTTTTTCATAATAGTTCAAACAACCTCACGGTTGAGATGTTTCATAAATGCCAGTGCCTTATCCTTATTTTACACAGTTGTTTACACTTTATGCTAAACAGTAAAATAATTGTCTGTTACAACAAGCTGCATATTTCATTAAAGGTTTAATGAACTATGATTTTAATTGTTTTTATTTTTAGTTAGCATATAGCTGAAATCTAATGTTGGTTGTATAATAGCAGCTGCATTCTATTGTGATAAACTGTGTTTTATATTCAATTAACGTATGATCCGATTAGTCGACTAATCATAAAAAATAATCGGTGATTAGTCGACTATAAAAATAATCGTTTGTGGCAGCCCTACTTGTAATTGGGATTTTTAACAATTTCCACTGGAAGGGGGCTAATGTGAAAAATGCCCAGATGCAGTTTTACAAGCCTGTTTATAGAACTGTGACAATTTTAATGAGATCTGTTCTGATTGGCAGATTTATAGCAAGGCACTACAATGGTTGTCACAGAATGACAGAATGCTTTATTACAGAATATCTATTTACTAATATGACTAATATGTACCCAGTAGTATGGGTACTACTAATCATATATTTTTAGCGTAATGTGGATGTGTTGAATGTGATTGTAAAGTGTCCTTGGGTGTTTAGAAAGGTGCTATACAAGTATAATTCATCATAAGGTGCAGAGAGAAGGCTTTACACACAAGATATATTTCCCAAGCTATTTGATGCGTTATTGTACTATAATTAGAAAAGGAGAAATGTGTAGATAAAGTAATAAAAGTATAATATAGTAGCTTGAAATTCTACAAATAGAGCAATAAATAGTCTGCCACTTTATACACACTGAGGAACATCTGATTTGAGCTACATCTGTTTGATATTTTAAGATAAAACAATGAGATAGAACAGGCACCAGTACGAACTTGCAGTCATTCTAAAATGAATACTACAGGGGGAACACTGAGTAGATCTCTGTCTAATGCAGAGAAAGACTTTCAACTACCGTATTTTTCGGACTATAAGGCGCACTTAAAAACTTTTAATTTTCACAAAAATTGACAGTGCGTCTTATAATACGGTGCGCCTTTTGTATGGATTTTACTCGTCAGGTTGTAAGGAGCAGTAAACACACACTCCGTGCAGCGTTATAGAGAGTTTCAGTGCTATACAGAGTCCAGAGCCGTGCAGCTCCGAGGCTGAGCAGCAATAGCATTAGCTAGATGCTAACCGCTAAGCTAGCTAGCTTATTCACTGAGATCAGTATTATCTAAATTTTACTCGTCAGGTTGTAAGGAGCAGTAAACACACACTCGGTGCAGCGTTATACAGAGTTTCAGTGCTATACAGAGTCCAGAGCCGTGCAGCTCCGAGGCTGAGCAGCAATAGCATTAGCTAGATGCTAACCGCTAAGCTAGCTAGCTTATTCACTGAGATCAGTATTATCTAAATTTTACTCGTCAGGTTGTAAGGAGCAGTAAACACACACTCCGTGCAGCGTTATACAGAGTTTCAGTGCTATACAGAGTCCAGAGCCGTGCAGCTCCGAGGCTGGAGCAGCAAATAGCATTAGCTAGCTTATTCACTGTTCAGAGATCAGTATTATCTAAATTTTACCCGTCAGGTGTAAGGAGCAGTAAACACACACTCCGGTGCAGAGCAATAAATAGCATTAGCTAGATGCTAACCGCTTAGCTAGCTAGCTTTTTCACTGTTCAGAGATCAGTATTTTCTAAATTTAGCACTTTTAATACTGCTGGAGCAGTATTATTAGAGTTAGATGCTAATCGCTAAGCGTTCACCGTTCAGAGGTGAGTTATCGGCCTGTAAGTCTGTGCTGCTTTGCCTGGCTAGCATTAGCTAGATGCTAAGCGCTAACTCTCTCAGAGGTGAGTTTTATCAGCCTGTAATCTGCTTGTTTACCGTGTTAAAACAAGCTACGGGGGACGAATCGCTAGCTAATATCTCACTGTCTTACCAGAACACGCAGGATTACTCAGTGTAACGCTGTCGTTTAAGTTTGGGTTAACTTTACTAGTTTAGGTGACTAGCTAGCGTGCTAGCGGATAGCTATGCTAACGCTGGTGCAGCAAGCCTTAGTGGACATCTGGAAATCTAAGCTTACTGTAAATAAACTGAAGCACGTTACTCATCCAAATAAACAGTTTTCAGGAGAGGAATCTGTGTAGATTAATATCCAGCACTCGTTTGACTTTGAAAGAGCTATATTTTGTATACTGAGACGCTCCACCGGCAAGAGACCACCCCCGGTGGGGGAAGGGAAACATGGCGCCACCCCTGTTCACTTTGATATAGGCACCCTTTCTAGTGTCACTTAACGCGCCTTATAATGCGATGCGCCCTATGTATGGAAAAATAGCAGAAAATAGGCGTTCTTTGATAGTGCGTCTTATAATACGGTGCGCCTTATAGTCCGAAAAATACGGTAATCTTTCACTCGCTTCATGTGATTCAACGTCAGTGAGCTGATGCTGACATTTTCTGAGCAATCAGGAGGTTCCCTGCAGCTGCCCCACAGACTGATATCAGCATGACTGGACATTTGGAGCTATTATCTTCATTAACATGTCTCATCAGATCTGCAGACCAGCCACTGCAGACATTTACAGAGGTAATGACACAGACCAAAAAAGGGCAGCCCCTCCTCCCTGTGGCCCTGTAACACTCTGACACTCACAAGCCTAAGCACTGTTTCACTTTGGGGTGTGCTATATTGTATCATACACTATTATATTGTTAAACGTCTTGAAACAATCACAAAAAACATCCATGTTGTGATAATAGTGGTGTTTTTCTCAAAAGCATCAAGACTAATATACCCGTTATCCACTTAATACTGCCCATAGGACACTGTTGGCTGTATATTTCTGTTGTGACACTGAGGTGTTTAAAAACTCCAGCAGCACTGCTGTGTCTGATCAACTCATACCAGCTCAACACACACCAACACACCACCTCCCTGTGGTGGTATATCCTGTAAAGTCCTTACTATTAAAGAACAGAGTGCAAGAAGCGTAATAAAATAATGCAGAGAATCTACACCTTTAGTTATGTTGCATGGCAACCATAGCCTACTGTTAAATACCTAAATAATACATAAGAGTTTACTGGCAATTAGTTTTAATAATACTATGAATAATGTATTGAACACAGTGAACATGATGTATTACATTACACTGTGTTCTATAATACATTTCCTTACTCAGCACGTTCCTTCACTCAGGCACTGTCTAATTTATAAGGACAGCAGGGTATCATAAAATATAAACGTAAAAAACGAATTAGCTTTGTGTTTAAACTGAATTAAATCAACAACATTTTTGAGAGAGGTAAACGTCAAAACTGATCAGTCCACAAGAAGAGGGCTAAAAAACACAGTGTCCTACAGATAAAGATACAATAGTAGATTTTTCTCTTAAATTAGTTATTATTTACTGCTTTTTTTGCACTACAAGGTGCACTGGATTATAAGGCACATTTTAAGAGACGCCATAATGAACTTCTAATTTAGCAGGTGTGGTCGCTGGGTGGTGGTGGTCGGGGGGTAGCTAACTAAGTTAAGTAAAGCTAAGCTAAGCAAACAAAACTGGAATAAAAAAGTCAAACGAGTGCTGGATGTTAATCTACACAGATTTCTCTCCTGAAAACTGTTAATTTGGGTTGAGTAATGGGCTTCTGTTTATTTACAGTAAGCTTAGATTTCCGAATTCCCGAAAGCATTAGCATTAGCGGCTAACCACCAGCAGCTAATGCCGCCCGACAGAGCTACACTGAGGAACCCTGAGTGCTCCGGTAAGCCAGGGTGATATTAGCTAGTGGTTTTCCCATGTAGCTTGTTTTAACATGGCAAACATGCAGGCTACAGTCTGATATACTGCCCTCTGAACTATGAAAGAGCTAGTGTGGTTAGCGGGTAATGCTAATGCTGCTCCATCAGTGCTAGCCGGGGTTAGCAGGAGGCTACAGGTCGATAATACTCCCCTCTGAGCAACTGAAGAGACTTGGTGTGGTTAGTGGGTAATGCTAATGTTGCTCCAGCAGGGCTAGCCGGGGCTGAAACTGAAGCTCCACTATAACTGAAAATCCTGTGGAGTAGCTTTACTGCTCCTTAATCTCTGACTGGTAAAATTCATACATACTGATGATAGGGTAAATGTTGCACTCTACAATGATGCAAGGTACAAAGGTATTGTTTAACTCACAAAAAAAATCTGCTTTAGAAAATGTCTTATTTGAAGCATAAAGAGATAAAACAGAGTTGTGTGAATGATAAAATAACTCTTTTATTTTCTCCCACCCTTAGCTGTCTGTGTCAGTTTGCCGTTTGGTCTATGTTCGATCATTTTCTTTGCAATTAGACCATTTTGTTCACCAAAGGCAGGCAAAAGTCATCTGGCTAAGACCCACACTAAGGGCTTAAGCCGTCCATTCCAGAGCTTCCAACAGTGACGGTATCCTCAAATCCTCTCTTTTCTCTCATTTCATTCTTTTACAGCAGGATAAAGGTGCTGTGAGCATGATTTGTAAAGAGACCAAAGTGACTTTGGGTCGTTTCCCGGAATCCTCCCGCTCTAACTCTGCCGGCGCTGTCCCTGGTGCTGAAACCAGATTAACACCACAGTGCTGGACAGCTCCGGAGCACATGGGCTGCAGGCCTCTGAAGCTCTCTAGCTCAGCAGCTCAGCACCTACAAAATAAGAACAGCGTCGCGGACAGGACTGTACCCAACTCAGAATTCTGTCAGTCGAATCAAACTCGCTGTTCATGTGTTTTTTTTTTTCACATATATTAGACAATCCCTGTGCTGGAGATACCTGTGCTGAATTCCACCACATTAAGAGAATCAGTCGAGTCACCACAACACAACAATTATCACCCTGATGTATTTAGAGTATTAAAAAAAACAAAAATCAGTCAAAGTGATGCTGCATGTAATAAATTGAATTACGGTCATACAGCTCTGGAAAAAAATAAGAAACCACTTAATGATGAGGTTTTTGCTTGATTTTACCAAATTAAAAACCTCTGGAATATAACCAAGAGAAAAATGGAGGATCACAAGCCATCAAACCAAGCTGAACTGCTTGATTTTTGCACCAGGCGTGCAGGAATAAAGTTATCCAAAAGCAGTGTGTAAGACTGGTGGAGGAGAACATGCCAAGATGCATGAAAACTGGGATTAAAAAGCAGGCTTATTCCACCAAATATTGATTTCTGAACTCTTAAAACTTTTATGAATATGAACTTGTTTTATTTGCATTATTTAAAAGGTATGGAAGCTCTGTATCTTTTTTGTTATTTCAGCCATTTCTCATTTTCTGCAAAAAATGCTCTAAATGACAATATTTTTATTTGGAATTTGGGAGAAATGTTGTTTGTAGTTTATAGAATAAAACAACATTATTTGACTCAAACATAAACCTATAAATAGCAAAATCAAAGAAACTGTTAATTTGGTCTCTTAATTTTTTTTCCAGAACTGTATATATAAATTCCATTATTCATAATTTCTCTTTACAGTGTCATGCATATGAATTTTTTTTTTTTAGTTTTTTTTTTTTTTTTTTTTTTTTTAAGCCCTCGGCCGCTCACCTTGAAGAATGTCAGTCAAATGTCTGATGGGTCTCTGTCTGAATGACTTGGCTCATCAACTTTCACTGAGGACAGCCCCAGTGTGGACACAGGTCTCAGCACACTTCTTGTGAAGACGATGTTTGCTTGGCTTCAGCATACAATGTGAAATATTTGCAGAGAAAAGAATCGGCTGCAGGTGTCACACAGGGGCTTTGCTGGCTCAGTGTGATTGGTCGGAAGCATAGGTGACAAATAAATCCAAGTAAAACAATAGAAAGTGTCAGCCCGTAAAAACTTGCGACTCAGTTGCGTTCAGCTTAGCAGAAAGTGTGTGAAGGCCTCTGCATACTTACTGTGGAGATGATGTTTGCTTGGCTTCAGCAAACAATGTGACATAACTGCCACAAATGTTGTTTTGGGGATTTGCTCACCATATCTCACATATGGAAGCTGCTGGTGAAGTATGATAAATGTTGTTTTGCAGCATATTTGAGGATATGACTTTTGCTTGGTGAACAAAAGGACATAATTGTGGAAAAATCGAAGAGGCTCTTACACGGGGAAATGAACTTTTTTCCTTTGAATTTAAATAATAATATTGTTATTATTATTAATAACATTATTAATTTAGCTTGTAGTGTTTTTATTGTCACTTTGCTTATTATATATCATTATATATCACATCTGAACTAGTGGTTCTGTGTAAATTTCACCCTTTTTATTCGCAAATAAATAAGAAGTTTACGAAGCATGTTATTATAAAATTAGGGGTGTGCCATATCGTATTGTACGTGATATCGCCAAAAAAAGTTATATCGTGAACAATATTATACCCTGAAATATTGTGCCATATCACCCGCCCCTAATTATTACATCAGGGTGCTACTTTTTGCCGTTTTTAGCAAAAGAAAAATTCACACTGTTCTCATTTCCCATTATATATCTACTAGAGACTACTATTATATCTGTCCAGTATCATTTTTTTCACTTTAATCCTGGATATATGAAAATATTTGGAGTGCATTATTATTAGTGTCATGACATTCTGTATCATTGACTTCTGTTAAAAATCTGAAAAAAATCTTTTTTTTTTTTTTTTTAATTTTTTTATATCTGTTAGCCATATCATATTGCATGCAATAACACAACCCTAAATATTTTTTCGAATTCAGTGTTTTGTCGTATCGCCAAAAGTATCGTTATCGTGAAAATACCATAAAATATTGTGATATAATTTTAAAACCATATCGCCCACCCCTACCTAAAATTTTCTGTATATATGCTCATACAGCATTATTAAAAAAACAATGGATTCCAAAGCCTCATCAATGTTCTGGATCATATTTTACCCACATGTAAACATTTGAATAAAGTGGACATTCCAAACCTGCATAGAGATGAAGCAATTAACTAAGCTACATTAAATTATATTAAAAGACGAATGTAACTGTCGATAAGATTTTAATAATAGAAGTTTAAGTGTTCTTGTATCAGTCCAACATTTAATATTTAAACCACAATTTAACTGTAACTGAAATTTCCCTAAATGAATCGATTTTTAATCGAATCGGGACCTTGTGAACTGGAATCGAATCGAACTGGAAAATCAGTGACGATACCCACCCCCAGTTGAGAGAGTAGGTAACAGACAAATAAAACTGCAGAAAGTATGCAAACTCTTAAGCTCACTCATAAGATCGACTTCGACAAAAATGTCTGTGTGGTAGAAAATCTGCTTTATAGGCCTTCACTTACACACCTCACTACTGTGCTCTCTGCTCACAAACACCAAGGCCGAGCCACACACCTGTCTGTCCATGTCCCAGAGTGCCCTGACCTCAGCCAGTGGAACTAGGCAGTAGATGAGCTCTGTCAGATGTGCCGCGCTGCCTCAGGCTGCCCAATACAACACCTCCACTTCAGTTCACTTAGTCTGAAGAAGAAATCTTGACACAATAATTCAATAAAGTCACGCCCTCCAGGACCTCGTACTGCCCACTTCTGTGTGGATGTTGACTGGAGTTCAGCTATAGCTAGAGGAGCTCTCACACATTATGCAGTTCAGAACTAACTGAACTTATCTTATGAAGAGTGAGTAGTATGTCGCTGTTGCCTTTCTGCCCTGATTTTCTATTAATAATCTGTACTAATTTGTACTACTGTGAAAAAAACAATAAAGAATGTATGTCGGAATGAAATAGGTCCTGGATCAAAATATTTCCTGGATCATTTTTAACCTCTTACACGAATTAAAAAAACACAATATATCTCAGCTAGCAAGTTTGTATTGCTTTGTAATATTACTCTACCATATACAGTTGCAAGTTTTTCCTGCAACTGTAGTCTACGACCTCTCTCAAAAGTCCAGAAATGCATATGTAAAGTGTGTCCTCAAAGCACAAATGACACTTTCTGAAAGCAGCGAGAGCCCAGGATACAATATATGTTTCATTACAACCCGACTTTAGACTACTTCTTCTTCTTGTTTCCAGCTGTAGAAGTCAGTGACATCTGAGACATGCGATTCCAACAGATCAAGCAATCAATTCCCATTCCAACTTCTGCTGTGTAGTCCCATGCACCCCATCAAAAGCACTAGTCTAGCACAGTTAAAATTTATTAAAAGTTATTTGAGCAGAAGAGAAGGCCACGTTGGCACACATTTGACATGGCTCAGTACGGAGGGTGATGTTTTGAATCACTTGTTGTGCATCAAATAAGAACTCAGGCCAGCAGCCCACTGCTCTTGAGTTACGCTCCTGAAGCACTCGCACAAAAAAAAAACGTAGCCATGGAGCGAGCAGGTCCTGGCACCCGTCTCTACAGGCCTTCTGTTTTACACCATTTCAATATTTCAGTAGCAGCACTCTTGCCAAGAAAGTCCAACCCAGCCCAACCACCAGCTGGCCATCCGACCTCCTGCTTCATGTAGTGGAAAGATGGGATTTCAATTAAAATTTGTACCCTCACCAGTTTTAATGCGGAAAATAATTAAAACTTGCTAATGAAATGTGGTACACCCTGTGAAGTGCAACAATGCTGATGCCCTACATGGTAAAGAGGCAGAACGTTTGAGAATAAAACTTCACTTCATGTTAGGGGTGTATGATATATATTTGCTGTTGAAATTTCTGATATTGAGGTAAAACACGATACATTAAGATCCTAAATCAATTTAAGCTCCTCAAACGTTTTCCAGCAGTTTGCTTGACTCCTCTTATTTTTTCCAAGTTAGGAAGTAGTTTGGTGAGAGCATTCACTGTGGACCTTCACCTAACTCTGCCTCACTTTGCGTCACTCTGCCTCTAGCCTAGTTCTATCAGGTGGAGTCCAGAGGCAACATGCATTAAGAAAAATCTTTCATTTTTTGATAACCTTCAAAACATGATACATATTAACTACAGTAAATTTAAAGTCTTCGCCGAAGGCCCCTATTGCCAGCCAACATCTTAGACGACTTTCTTAGATCCTGCCATACACAGAAAGGGGGTTGAGTGCCAAATCTGACCACTCCCTCGAGCAGCTGGTGGGACCAAACTGGAGGCAGTGGTGGAAAGTGGGAAAACAAAACAGTGTCTGAAAGTATGGCTGGATTTCACCAATGATTTACTGATTCAATTCAATTCCGATTCACAAGGTCCCAATTCAACCTGATTTCAGATTTGATTCTACTTGAATTGACATTGATTCATTGAAGGATATTTCCGTTACAGATTGCTTTGATATGAAAAAAGATATATTTTCAAAACTAAATGTTGTAATAGTACAAGAACCAATCAATTTACCATTATAAAAAAAAAATTAGTTGATAATCATTTATAAGTAGGCAAGATCTTGTTGCACAAAAAAAATAAATACAAGAACACATTGTCTGATCATGCAATATTAATTAATTAATAATTAACCAACACAGAAAAAAAGGTCGATCTTAAAGATCGATTTCATGTTTACATTAATCGATATCTGATTTAAATAAAGATAATTTTGAACTGAAAGATCTATTTTTAAATCAAAAAGTAGAGAAGGTGTGTGAGTGGAGGTAAGTGAACAGATGGAAGCTGGTGATTGGTTGAGACATAAGTAAGTCTCCAGCTTTCATTCACGTCACATGATCACAACCTGCAGCGTGAAGAGTTCCCTGTGTTGCTGCACGTGGATAATGCAATTTAAATGTATTGTTATTCACAATGTTACTGCAGTGTAATTATTGTAAAATCTCATATTGTGATAACGATAAACATATGATTTATGTTACAGCCCGGCTGCACTACTAATTAGGGCTGGGGCGGTATTGATTTTTTATAACCGCGGTAAAAAACTAACGCATCACCGCGATATTGCGGTTAACCGCGAGACCCCAAACCAACACCCCCCCCCCCCCCCCCAGATTTGGTACCTAATCTTTATTCTTCAAACCATACAGCCTACATACAACCTCTACATAAACCATAAATACAGCATAACAAGTGAACATATGCTGCCTGTATAATTCGTCATTGTACAGCTAACCTGTCTTTTTCCGAGCAGACTTTTTGAAGGAGGAGCTTGTCCGCCTCCCACTTCTCCATCCATAGATCTATTTTAGGGCTGGCCCGAATAGCGGTTTTGAGCTCAGGATATTCGGCAGTAATTGGTAGCGAATATTCTAATATTCGTTTAAAAAAAAAAGACGAATTAATCCACAGCAAAATTTTCCACTGACCCCCGGCCCCGAAAAAAATATATTTCTCACCTCTTTCCTCGGGCCGTTCGGGCTCAAGGCTCAAGAAGTCTGTGATAGGCGTCTGTTTTTTTTTTATTCACACTCTTCTTATTTCTCATTAAATATCTACTAGATACAGATTATATCTGTACAGTATCATTTATTTCACTTCCCTCCTGAATATTTGGAGTGCATTATGTCTCCTTATGTTGTGTAGTTATGTAGTTTTCACCCCAGAATTTCTGCTGCCTCACACCAGGCTTCGGCTGCATCGCAGGGCAGGAGCGCAGCTGCGTTACGGCTATTTCGTTTGAATTGTGCAGTGCAGAGTATTACAGATTTTGTATTTTTGCACTTGGGCTATTAGCTCAATATTAAATATTTCGTTTGTTTATAAATTATTTTATATTCTTAAACCATGTTAAATTATATTCGATTGGAGGAAATTAATTCAGACATCATTTCTTTTTTGTCCCGTTACCGTTCCGCAAAAAAAAATCCTTCTTTTAATCCCGCATCAGCCCGCCACATACACAGTTTTGCCGCACCTGCCCCGCGGTCCTAAATAAATGTAATAAATTACATTTAGTGCTTTAAATTAAGGATTAAAATTAAATATTAAGGATTAAGGATTAAAAAAATATTTATTAAAACCGCTGAATAGTGCGGTCACGTTTCTTACCACATTACAAAAAAAAATCGGTGTGTGTGTGCGCGTGTCGGTCCATTCTCCGCTCCTTTTTTGTGCTTAGGGTTTTTTTGTTGCGTGCATGAGAATCACTGCGTGATTATTACAATTTTCTTAACTATTTATTAATGTGCTCCCACATCCTCTGGATTGATTAAACTCCTGTTCCCGCCAATAACAATTCAGTTCTGTCTGTGCCGCAAGATATCCTGACGGGACCCGCGTCATATAATATGTTGATTAAAATGTCGTGACGTTAAGAAATCGGCTCGCAAGAGACAACCGACCAAAAAAAAGACATTAGTTCCATTTTAAAATAATAGAAACCTGTCCTTTATGTTTGACAATTTTTGTTTCACTTTACGTGTCCTTACTCATCTGAAGTTTATTTATCTGAACTGAGTTTTATATGGTTATATTTGTAGCGGTTCTGAACTCAGTTCCGCGTGCTGTGAAAGAGACAAGGCGCAGCGCATTTTACCTCAGACTTGGTCAGATAACAACATTTCAGTAAAGATGGTGGTTATAGTTTTATATCATTGCTTTGCTGTTTGAACTACACTTCAACCAACCTTACTATTTTTACCAAGACTGAGGCGCAATGCCGCGCGTTCTCCGCGGTGCTCACGCAGAACAGCCAGGAGCCAGACAATGAATTAATATATTTTACTTTCTCAAAATGTGACCACGGAACACCTTACATGGCATGGTTTACCTTGAGGTGGGTGAATTAGTTTGATGTGTTGGCGAGAGGTGCAGACACCACTTTCCGGCAAATCTTGCAGATGATTCTCTTCTGTTCTGAGTCTTTTTCTTCCTTTTTTCTCAACTTACTGAGCCTGCCCTGTAGCTTCCATTTCCGAGCCAATATTAGTGCTGCTCATCTTCACTCTCTTCAGCAGCCTCAATGGAGACGAAGTGAGCAGGAGACTCCAGAGCTGTTCTGACCTCAATGAGTACCACGCACCGCGTTTTGCTTAACCCAGATAAATGACAAAAAATTTTATATTCGATATTATGAATTTTGAGATCGTTTGACACCAATATCTATCGCGATCAAAATATATTTGATATATTGCACAGCCCTATAGTGTAGGACTTACACTTGACATATTAATACTGAATTCACCACAGTTGTGCTTATATGGAGCATTTTACTACCGCTCAAAACGCAGTCAATCAGATTTGACAGCCATAAAAAAATGCGGTAATGACGGTAATGAGCTCATCACCGCGGTGACGTCCCATAACCGCGGTATTGCGGTAATAAAATTATCGTCACAGCCCTACTACTAATACTGTTTGTTTTATTTTCTCCTTCACTCTCTATCTTTTAGTGAAGAGCATGCATATGTACACCCCTGCCCCAAACAAACAAGCACACTTTATACTTGCAGGAGATTCAGCGCTTCCCATCCATTCTGCCAGACAGCAGAGCACCTTGAGTGTGCCCGTCTGCTCACGTGCGCAGGCGCAAACACTTCTGTCTCTTTTTGCAATGCCACCCACTTTACATTTCCTAGCGTGCCGGCTGACAGTGCACTTGCCCGCTTAGGAATCCATAAAATACTAAAATGACAGAGCTCCGCATGAACAGGCCTGGCCACAAAGGCAGTGAATAAATACATAAACAAGCAAAACATTTAAATACACATGCACATACATGAGTACCCTCTGCCCACTGACTCTGAAGCAGGGTAGTGGCTTGGTAAATTGCTTTGGAAATGGGGTCTGCTTCCTGGGCAGAGGCTTTGGAGCCAGACAAAAAAAAAAAGCTCCAGCAGTTTCCTCAAGTCATTGGGGACTAAACAACTACAACCAGTTGTTGACATTCTAGAACCGTATAGAAAAAAGAAGAGAAAAGCAACAACTGGCATACTTCAACTTTCAGCTAACAGTGCTGAAGCCTCCAAGTTCACAGAGTTAACATGAGAGGTATCATCACGCTGAGAACAAAGCCATGCAGGAAACCATCATATGACAAAATATGACAATATTTTACTGTATTGTGAATATCGACAATATGCTAACCTTGGCTGCACAAAATTTGAAAAATAAAAACATTGTGATCTACAGGGGTTGGACAATGAACAATGAACAGGGGTTGGACAATGGCTCTTGATACATCACAAAGACTTGCTGTCTTGGTCACAGACGCGGCAGCAAGACGTGCACCAACAATTTGTCCTCTTTCGAACTCTGGTATGTCGCCCATAATATTGTGTGCATTACAATATTTTGAGCAAAACTGTGTTTCTCTTACCCTGCTAATCGAACCTTCACACTCTGCTCCTACTGGTGCAATGTGCAATTAATAAAGATTGGCCACCAGGCTGGCCCATTTTGGTATGAAACCTCCCACACTAAAATGACAAGTGTTTCAGTTTCATTTTCCAACCCCTGTATCGCTGTTCTGCGATTATATATTGTGATATTAAACAATACCGGAAATAACAACACATTTTGCCAGAAATAAACAATTTAAAATGATGCACCATGTCCTGCATATTTTAGTATTTTGTCTGCACCTCTATAAGAGCTTGTTAATTGAGACATTAGTTTAATCAGGTGTGTTAAAAAAGAAGAAAACTATACATCTCAGGACTGTAGGGTGCATCCAATAACAGCATTAAGAAACACTGAATTAAGGCAACACTAAGTAGCAGCCTTACTTTAAATGATCAGCTTTAAAACAAGGTTGATGCTCCACTAAGTTGTAATAGAAAGAAAGTTTTTCTTCAAACTAACCCGGGAACACCATTGCTGTTAATGACAAATAAACATAAGAGCAGGGTTATATTGTACAATTTTGTATAGTATTGTAGTAAACAAGAGATAAAACATCTTCTTTTTGTATTTTCTTATTTCAGTAGGCGTGGTCCTTATTATACATCAGCAAATATTAATTAGTATAAACTAAATCCAGTGAACTATTATATAGGAATATATTTCTATTTTTATTACAGTTATTCTAGCTAATCAGTTGTAACACACACTGCATTGTTGTTAAATCTACAACTCATCCTCAGTCTCATCCTCATTCCTCTAAATGGTCAGGAATGTAAAGCAGTGCAGGCTGCAGGTGTCTATCAGTAGCACTGTTTAGGTCAGCTGTGGGAGTGATTGATTGGATCAGACTTTTTGCCTCAGAAGTTGAGCAACTTCCCATCGCCCCCAGAAGTGCGCTCTGTCTCTGATCAGGAACAGCAGGCCCGGGCTGCACCTTGTTTGGCGGAGAATTGGAGCACAGTCTGGGCAGCGGAACAAGGGCTCTGCCAACGGCCACGGAGCTCAGCTGGCCGGGTGAGGGATTAAATGAAAAAGCGTTACACAAAATGGAAGCCTGAGCCTGTTCAGGGATCAGTGCTGTGGGCCATGCACATGTATGCTGTAATGCAGTAATAGGATTGAGTGGGTGCAGCGCAGGGGAAGAGCCAGGCCTCAGCACCCTCCACAAAGTCTGGGTGATTGGACAGGATTTGAAAGCGGTAAATGCTGCGTTTCTCTTTCTGTTCTGTTCAGCGCTTCTATATTGAGTATTGAGTGTTTTTAGCAATGTTTAATTGTGATTAATGTGGTTATTCAAAGGCTTTTTACTCTTAATTTGATTAATTTCATTTGCACTAACATAGAAGTGTAATATTATAAGATTATACATTTTAATTCACACTAGGACTGGGCAATATGACTAAAAACTCTTGTTTTAACATACTTCAAAAAATGGTGATGTACAGCAGTGTAATGTTAAAGTATCAGACTTAGTAAACTGCACAAAATCATGCTGTATGAGATGATGAAATAAAGTTGTGATGTTTGTAATTAAATTATGCACAGATGTAGGTGCAATATTAGGATAATGTAATTTCTGATATCTGGTATAAAAAAAAAATATTATTAACCTAAAGAACCACGTTTGTAATCCTTGCGATCTTCACATGTGAAGAACCTTTAAACTCAAGTCTACACAATTTCAGTCTCGGATCTCTATTAATAGAGAGAGACTAAAATCTTAAAACTGTTTCAAAAACATATTTTAATTTACCCATTAGGGGTGGGCGATATGGCTCTAATATAATATCACGATATTTCAGGGTATTTTTGTGATAGCGATATACTTGGCGATATAGGAAAACAGAAAATATAGTATAAGAGTATAACAGAAAAATCATAATGTGGCAAAATAAACAATATACCATAAAATACTATAATGCAGCAAATAATATTGCAGAATATTTAGTGCATGCATATAAACTGCAAACTAAAACAATTATACAATAAATAAACCTAAAGCTTCACAGTAAATAATAGAGTACTTTTAAGACAGAACAGCCCTATTATCACGATATGGATTTTTAATATCATGATATTTCTGTGTCACGATATATTATATACGATATAATATTGCCCACCCCTATTACCCATGTAATCTGATGTAATCCTCATAAATAGTTAACATGAGTTATGCTTAATAATGCACAAAAACACAAATAGTATTGTTCTTGCTATTGCACTAGTAATGCTGGATCATTATGTATAATTAGATTTTCTGTAGAAATCTGGTGAAATTCTTTTTTTTTAATATTTAAGATGTGTGTCATGGCTTGTGGTAGTTAATCAGGTCTAGGTTATTTAAACAGTTCTGCGCTTGATTGTAGGTGTCATGGATATTAATTAGAGCTGTCAACTGATTTAACAAATTCATCTAAAGCTTTACTGTAACATCTGTGACATAACTAAAGCTACCCTCATAATACCAGGCTAAAGGAGTAACACTTTACAGTAAGTAAGGGTCCCAAATAACAGTACTTATGACAGTAATAAACATTGTTAAATGGTTAAGTAATGTCTGAAATCATTATAAATTGACACTATTTAAGACGTTATTAAACATTACTACATTTTAATGCTTCATAAATGTTATAAATAACTATAAATTGAGACAGTAGTTAAATTATTTTTTTTAATGGTTAATAATGTCTAAACTAATGTCAATTTATAATCAGTTGGGACGTTCTGTAGTAAGTACTGTTAATTAATGTACCTTTATTGTAAAGCGTTACTGGCTAAAGTTTTCATTGCCTGTTTTCTGCTTTCTAATTTTTTTGCATAGATAATAATGTTGACTCAAGACTGCCTTCTCAAACTTTGCCTTCACAAAGATGGAGATACATAAAATAAAGGGCAATAAAAATTAAATAATTTGAAAAAAAAAAAAAAAAAAAAGTATGTCATGTTCAGCTATGAGGCTTGCTTTATTTTACACTTTGTAGGATGTTAGGCACTTCAAATACCCAGGTGTGTAACACATTTTAACAAAATATGCAGAATAGAATTTATAACTATTGTAAAAGCACACACACACACACATTTTCACACTTTAACAATATTATTTAAGCTGATTTTTAAAAATCACATTTTCAATGGGACTGTATGCACTCCAGATATCGTATGCATGTGTGAAAGCACTAAAACAAAACGCAAAAAGCGCTTTTTCTGTATTCTGTTCACCTCTGCACACTTCATTACACTGTTTTTATTATATATAAAAAGCTTTCAACTTTTTTTTTTTCAAAATACTACAGATTGCCCTAGATTTTTTTAAATAAAAAAATAAAGGATTAAAAAAATGAATAAATAAACCAATTTGAAATATTCAGCCTTTCCATTATTCATGTAAAAAAGGTGCAAAAGAGGGAGATCAATGCTCTTTTCCTTGGTAATGCTGAACCTGTAGCCTACAAGGGCTTGAGAATTGATTGTGCCCTTTTATTAATTTAGACTATGCTCTATTACCTTCAAGGCAAGCTTGGGAAGCTGGAAAAGACAAGGCAGTTTATTTAATAGGATCTTTAAGGAGCCTCTTGAGGAAGTGTGAAACTACCAACGGCAAAGCAGCGCACTCATATAAAAGCCCTTTAACTAGCTGCGTTCTGAGGAAATGAACGTTTAACAGGAGAAGAAAATTCCTGCACTGTTTTGCTGGACAAGATGAGGAAGTTCAGTGGTTAAGATTTGATGAACTGATGTACAAAATTCAATACGAGGAGCCAGACTCAATCGGCAGACCTCTCCAGCTTGCCTCGGGCCTGCGCTCTGCTGCTGTAGGTGTGTGAACATGCTGTGAATTGAAGAAAAATTACAGCTCGACTGATAACACTGTCTAACTAGAGCAGATAAGGAGGGTTTACTGCTATAGAAATTCATTATGATCTGAACTGATATAAGGTCTGCTCATAATGTAAGGATTCATGTGGCAAAATGGCTATGTTTAAACTGTTTCTTTTCCTAAAAATTAATTAAACTTTTTAAAGCCACACTTTCTTCAGGTTGTGCCACATGCTTTTCTAAACGAGCAAAAAGTGAAAGAAGAATAGTAGCCTAGTAACTACTAGTTATTACATCATAAACTTATCATACATATACACATATACATATACACATATACATATACACATATACATATACACATATACATATATACATATATATATATATATATATATATATATATATATATATATATGAATTTAAGCTCAATTTTTTTAATTTGAAAATCTCAATGCATATAATTTTTTTTTAAGTGTTTAAAAAGAAAACTAACGTGATCTAATGTTTTTGTCTCTGCATTCAGTAAATTAAAAAAAAATGAAAATATCTCCACAGCCCACCTTGTCCTCTGTTATTGTAGCCACACTGCGATCATGCTGCACACGTCACAGTCTGTCACGTGACCAGCTGATCAGGCAGCTGTTTCTAGGGGTCAGTGCATGCACATATTACATAGAAGACTGCTGATGCTTTTTAAAAAACAATATTTTATCAGTTAAACATAAGAAAACTAATTAAGTTATTAAGTTATATATTGTGATTGTGTTATATATTTAACCCCCTAACAGGCCAGGATTTTTGTCAATTGTCTGCCTGAGATTACACCATTAAATATTTTCTATTAAAGCATTATATAAAAAAGCTTTCATGTTTGATAAGTAACATTACTGAAAAGCAAAATTGTAATTATAACAGAAAATATAAACAAAATATTTAACTAAATCTGCTGATGTCAAAATATAATGAATAAGATCATAAAATTGTCTTTTTCCTGAATTTAATTTTTACATCCATATTTTCCTGAATACAAATCAACCAGTTCATGTCCTCCAAATCTTCAGTTTAATTAGGTTTGTCTATTTTCAAACCTAAAGAATTTGGGTTGATTCCTGTTACTGATCTGGAATTATTAATTATTAAGTAGAGAGAAAACAGGCAGCTTCTCAAAGTGTCCTGTAGGAGATTTCAAACCCTCAAATTTTCATAGAATATAAGTATACAAGTTATTGTCCTGCAAAAAAAGAAGAGTTTTGTATGATCTAAACCTATAGCCCTTATATGGGACAAGGCATGTTAGGGGATTTAACTGTAACGTTAAACATTACAAAAAAAAGCAAAAAGATGACTAAAATGCATTACTTTGTACTGAGTTCCTCTTAAGACTAGTTTTGCACAATACTCCCTAGTGTTCTGAGCAGTGTACTTAGAAAGTCATAACAGCTCTAAAAAAAACCCTGAAATTTCAGACATCTCCACCTTGGAGGGAGTTTTAGGAAGATCCATTTATTAGTAACCAAAAATGGCATTTTGGTGTGAATAGGAGGCCAAAACACAGACAAAAATCTTTTTTTTTTAATTGAATGAATTTGTATCCATATATGTGTTTACAAGGTCTTAGTCGGTTGTACTGGGAGGGGGGTTGGGTTGTAAAATGAGTCTTGGAGAGACAGATGTGTTTACACTGATGTCAGATGTGGATCAAATGCGTCTCAGGGCTTTTTCACAATTGATTTGCATAAATCCAAACAAATAGAAATGTTTTTTGGGACCGATTTTGGGCTTGTTTGGGCAAGGGGCTCATTCCAGCTGATTTGCTTTCACAGTCAAAACTCCATGTGAACCGTGAATCGATTGCACAATTCCACACGTCCCTTTTCTGAGTGTAGGTTTGCACACATTTTTACCATTTTCTGCTTTTTTGCACACTTGATACTGAATTCAACAAGCAAGCAATAAATCAGATGTAAACAGGATCTAAATGCCCACAAAAAAAAACTCTTTCTAGCACTAAACTAGGGTTCAACTTGAGTCAGATCAAGTGTGAAATGACATACAATAAGTAGTTATTCCAAACAGCTGCCCCTGATTTCATGTGTGCAAACAGAATCAAGAATTTAAAACTGTTTGTTTAAAAAAAAAATATCTGTGTTCTGTTCACATAGGCACACAAACTGTAATTGTAAGTGGACAAAAAAAAGACTCTGGGTTTTAATAAAACCATGACTACTGTGAACATGAAAAAACACTGCATTTGCATGTGTTTCGCTGCCCTGGCTTACGCTGTAGTATTTTTAAATAGCACAGGTTTAAAACAGCCAGGAAGTGGGTCAGTCAGTGGAAGTGTGACACACTGTAGGACGTGGACAAGGAGACCGGTTGGAACGGGAGAGGTAAACAGCAGGTTCCTAATGTCTTACATTAGACTGTCGCTGCTATACTGTGCAGTCACTGGACCTCTCTCTGCTGCTGTTGTTGTTGATAATGATGCATTAAGGATATTGCACAAAGTCTATATCTTTTAATCCCCGTAATCTGAGGAGCTTAGGGAACTGCTGGCCGCATCTGTCAGGTCCTAGGCTGCTGGGGCTGCGCTCCCTACTATACCATCATCACGTTCATGCTCGGCTGCAGAAACCTGCGCGCATGTCACCTACACGCTCGGTAATTTGCTGTAAGCTGTCGTGTTAATGGGGTGGTAATGGGAGCTTAACAGGTGAAGCCGCGATGGCAGCTTGCATATGGTTTGCACTGATGATAAGTAGAGCAGAGGAGACCAGAAGCAATCAGTTGGAACAACTGAATAGGAATTATAAATCAAGGATTAATTCCTATAGGGCCTTTTATAAAAACCTACAGCAATGTCCAAAAATGCTGTCTTTATTGAGTGCATTAATAAACAATAACAAACAATGCAGAGCTTTTCAACATTTCTAATGAAAAAAGGAAGGAAGAGCTTAATCTTTTAACGCTTAATTCCATTTTCTGCTACACATACAGCTCTGGAAAAAAATAAGAGACCACTTTAAAAATGGTGAGTTTCTTTGATTTCACCAAATTGAAAACCTCTGGAAAATAATCAAGAGGAAGATGGATGATCACAAGCCGTCAAACCAAATTTATCTGCTTGAATTTATCCAAAAGCAGTGTGTAAGACTGGTGGAGGAGAACATGCCAAGAATGCATGAAAACTGTGATTAAAAATATTGATTTCTGAACTACTAAAACTTTATGAATACGAACTTCTCTGAAAGCTCTGCATCTTTTTAGTTATTTCAGTCATTTCTCATTTTCTGCAAATGAATGCTCTAAATGACAATATTTTTATTTGGAATTTAGGAGAAAATGTCCGTAGTTTATAGAGTAAAACAACAATGTTAATTTTACTCAAACATATACCTATAAATAGCAGAAATCAGAAACTGCAGTGGTCTCTTATTTTTTTCCAGAGCTGTATATAAATTGAAATCTTCCACATTTAACCCACCCATGCAGCGAACACACACATACACACTAGCGACCAGTGAGCACACATGCCTGGAGCGATGGGCAGCCCTGGCCGCAGTGCCTGGAAGCAGTTTAAGGAATTAACTGTCTTGCTCAAGGGCATTTTAGTTTAGTGTCCTTGTTGGTTCAGAGAATTTAACCAGTGACCTTTATGTAAGAAGACCGCTTTTCTTCACATACTGTATTAAATCATTTATTGAAAAAAAAAGTATTTGCTGAAGCTTTGTAGCAGAAAATGCATGCAAGTGAATGGCGTTTGCTACTGCCAAATGATGAGGGAACTGGTTATGTGAAATTTCCCCTTGTGTGAAAAGGGGTGTATGCACGATATTAGAAAAAATTTACATTGCAAATGTTCCTTTTTTTGGCGATATATATTGCGATATTAAACAATGCAGGGCCCATGACATCACCAGCCCTGCCCACACCAGTAATCGGCCCTTTAATCAGGCATTTAAATAGCTTTTTAAAAGGTAATAAGAGCGTTTTTCTGGGACTAAAACCGTGAATTCAGCTTTAACTGGAAATATCTGCT
This sequence comes from Astyanax mexicanus, assembly GCF_023375975.1. Taxonomy (NCBI): domain Eukaryota; kingdom Metazoa; phylum Chordata; class Actinopteri; order Characiformes; family Acestrorhamphidae; genus Astyanax; species Astyanax mexicanus. The sequence continues at coordinate 15,118,761 of NC_064424.1, forward strand.
CTGCAACACTGTGCTGGACTGAGGTGCACAGCTTTCGACATGTGCATTTACAAGCACGTGCCCAACCATGTGAATGGAGGCCATGTGGTTACCCAGTGTTTACTCCTGCCCCCCCCCTCGCACCCCCACTTCCCCTCACGCTTCTCAGGCAGCAGCATCCTGTCACTCACACAGACATAGAGACAGCATTGTGTATCTAGTTCTTGTGTCAAGAATCAAAACCTTTTGGAGATACAAGGTTTTGTTGTAGAGAGCCGCAATGTGATCAGAGCTGCTCCCATTCTGGTGCTCTGGCCAGGCCTTCGCTCGCTTGGGCTATATTGTTTTTCAAGCTTACGGAGTGACACTAATCTACCTCTTTATGCAGTGGATTAGCATTGTCTATTCATCTTCTAATCTCCTAAAGCCAACTCCTCAAAGTCTCCACTTCGTTAGAAAGTGCCCGTCAGCATCAGCATGTCCAATAACAAAAAAAGAAAAACATCCTACCGAGGATAGGCAGCTTTGTCAGTCATGTTCGATATAACTTATATTATATACATGCATTAAAGGAAAAGGAAAACTGTAAAAGCAGCAGTGTGTAAAGACTGAGTAAACTACTTTAGCCACTTGTGAGGGTGTGAAGGTGCTGTCTCCTCACTCACCCTTCAGAAACGCCTCCCACAAAAAGGGCTTCTGGGATGATGGATGACTAAATGCCAATGATAAATGACCCGATCACTCGGGCCCAGTAAAGCCATTAGTAAAGCTTTTACTGAGACGCCTGACCACCAGGAACGACTTTCACTGGCTTAAAGTTCACAGCGTAAACAAGAAGGCTGTTTGTAAAAATGTAAAAAGTGCACACTTACATTTGCAGTACAGAGCTAGGTTAAACTGAGTTACTAATGCACCTGATTACAACTCACTGTGCTATCTGACTAACTTACATCTAAAAATAGCATTAGTACACTAGACTCACTCTCTCCTTCTGATTAGAACAGCTGGTTTAAGTGGTGTACAGTGTTGCCAGATTGGGCAGTTTTACGCCAAATTGAGCAGATTGTGTTTGAAATTGGCTGTGGGAAATACACTTTGGCGGGTGGACAAAATTTGGGCTGGTTTGTAATGATTTTGCCAGGTTTTGTTTTTTATTCTATATACACACACAAACACACACACACACACACACACACACCCGACACACTGTACTGCTATTTTATAAATCAGATATAAATCAGGCCAACCTAAACCAGTTGCCAAAAGTTTCACTGACAGATTATTCACTCAAGAAGACACCATTGCTCGACAACATGCCTATTGTGTATGAGTTGTTACGTCTTTCATTGCTTGCTAGTTTATTCTTATTTATTAATTTACCTTTCCAACTGTGTATGATCATGTATCAGCAGTTTGTTTGTTTTTTTTAGATCATGTTGATTTTAAATTGTCTAATATTGCTGTCATGCTAAACATCGGCTGTTTTTTGGCAATGTTACACATATTTTGGCAGATTTTGTAACACATTTTGTCTGAAAACCACTGTAGCAATCTGGCAACACAACTCAAAAAGTAGCAATTAGATGTGGCTAATCTAGGTCCAGACAGTTAACATGCATCTCAGCTGGAACAAAATCCTGTGTGGACCGGAATTAACCATCTATATTTCACTGTAAAAAAAAAATTGACACAGTATTTCACTGTAAGATAAGATTGTTTTTTGAAATGCGTCAAGTGATTTTGTAAAAAAACAATCGGTACAAGTTTGATCCATTAATTACCTGTATTTTAACAGGTGTGTTTAACATTTGTTGATTTTAAGGCGTGTTTAATATAATTGGGAGTCTTAAGCTAATGCAAATGTTGACCTGAACAATGTCAACAACCTAGCTTTGGGAATACAGGCTGTATTACCTACTGCACCTTCAGTAATTTTAGTCCCTTCTGGACTGACAATTCTGAGTTTTGTCCTGTCCATTTAATAAAATAGCTATAGCTATATGTCCACTGCTGCGCATCGTAATTACACTTTGAGCACGGGCATATACACAACAGCAAGTGGAAATGGAGGAGCTACTGAACACCATGTCACGTGACCAAGAAAGCCAAAAAAACAAAAAAAAGGTGTGAATAAAAAGTCTGTGACTGGTCTTTAGATGTGAGAGGGTATCAGAATTTAATCTATTAAAAGTCTTTTTAGAGTATTTTCAAAGTCGGCTAGTGTATGGTTAACATAACTGTGAAATAAAAGGTTTCTTCGGTAAAAATAGTGACATTTAGTAACAAAAAGTTACAATAGTAAAATAGTAACAGGAAGGAAGTAGTGCCAAGAAAAATTGTCATAATCGGTCAGCAGGGGTGGCAGAAAAAATAAACGTACATGCGTGAAAGTATTTTAAAATTTAATATCTTACAGAAAATTATGCTTTTTTTTTTTAGTTCATTTAATTTTTTTATTATTAAGGGTTTTTTTTACCATATTTTTTCTGTACACTGTAGCTAAATCATGACTAAATACTGTGTAGTTAGTTGTAACAGGCTAGCTAGCTTGCTAACATCCAAACAAATCAGCCAAATCTTGTCTCTCTGACTGACTGACTGAGCGCGTGTGACTGACTGCAGCATCAGAGAGCGTGTTAGCATGCGTTACCTACACCGGCCAACGCGGCGCTTTCAGCAGCAGCCTGTGCGGAAAAATCACCATCTAAACACACAACCAGTACCGAGCTCAGCACGCGCCCCGCTCCCGCATATCCTACCTCTCTTCACGCGCGCGCCTCTCTCTCCCTCTCTCTCTCAGACCCTCAGCATGCTTCCTTCAACTGTGCAGCAACTTTTAGTCCGCAGTGCTGTTCCCACCGGAGAGTCCTGCACGCGCTCCTCCACCGCCGCCACTTTCACAGCCGAAACACACACACACGGCTACACACACTCTCACACACAGCCGCGGTAAACCCACAGCTGTCTGTCTCACTGCAGAGCGGGACAACAGGACACACACACAGCACAGCCCCGCAGAAATAATGCCCTCAGAGTGGAGCGGGAAAACAGCACGCGCGCACATGTGGAGTGTTTTCATCCTGAAGCAACAGTGAGGAAGAGGAGGAGGGGCCGCGCGGCGTCACGCCACCATTTATCAGAGCTTTTATTCATATTTTAACCACTATAATCATTATTATTTTACCTCAGCAGCTCATCCAAGGTGAGAAAGCTGATTTATTGACTACTCAACCCACTTTCACTCTGTTAAAACTCAGCAGAGTGATAATAACCTGTTTTTAAAATTATTTACAAACAATATTACATCATTTAGAAACACACAAGACTGTAGATCAAAAATAAAGCTCTGGAAAAAAAGAGACCACCTAAAATGATGAGTGTCTGGAATATAATGAAGAGGAAGATGGATGATCACAAGCCATCAAACCAAGCTGAACTGCTTGAATTTTGCACCAGGAGTGTAAAGCATAAAGTTATCCAAAAGCAGTGTGTAAGGCTGGTGGAGGAGAACATGCCAAGATACATGAAAAGTGTGATAAAAATCCAGGGTTATTTCACCAAATATTAAAATGTCTAAACTCTTAAAACATTTAAATATGAATATGAAAATATGAAATTGTTTTCTTTGAATTATTTGAGATCTAAAAGCTCTGCATCTTTTTTATTTCAGCCATTTCTCATTTTCTGCAAATAAATGTTTTTAATGACAACATTTTTATTTGAAATTTGGGAGAAATGTTGTCCCTTGTTTATAGAATAAAACAACAATGTTCATTTAACTCAAACATATACCTGTAAATAGCAGAATCAAAGAAACTGACTCAGAAATTAAAGTGTTTTTTTTCCAGAGCTGTTTATTAAATAAAGCATTACTGTATAGATATTTGCCTACTCTCTTTGTTTAAAATGTGGTTCTATAAAAGCATTTTTACTAGTGAGAACCAACTACACAAGGTGTTCCCCAAAAGCAAAAAAAAAAAAAAAAAGCATACAAATGGTTATATTAAAACCTTACATTTAAACAATGACTTTTCAAATAAGTAAAAAAAAACATCTCAACTATTAATGGAATTCAATATTATTTGGTATTCTAAGTAATTTTAAAGCATTGTTTTTAGTCTATTTATCATTAAAATGTTTAGGGGTGCACTGAATAATCGGTTTAATATGGCTTTGGGTCAAAGCTAAAAAGACAGCTTTCTTTGAAAACCTAGATAAAATATATTTAGGCAATTTATTAATGCAATATTGGACAAAAAGTTAATGAGAAAAACTTTGTTCAGTATTTGGCCTTCGCACAAATGGTTTATTTTATTTGATTTCAATTTTGGCCAAAGCTTTTCATTCCAAGTCATCCCTACATTTTTTTAAGGTCGAATTTAGTTTGTTTAGATTTTGGCCACAATGTATTCATTTAGAATTCCTAGAAATGTAAATACAACATAAAGAACAGCCAGATTTAATTCAATCAAAAGATGAAAATTGCAAAATGGATGTACAAGGTGTTTTTTGCATTGACGATGCAAACCATTTTAAGCATGTAATACTTAGAATACAAGAATACTGTTGTATTGCAGTATGAATATTTTGTTTTATTTTCCTTTTTTTAATATAAGTAGAAATTATAGTTAATTCTTGATAATAAATAAATAAATTATTTAAAGAAAACATTTTTAGCCAGAGCATAAAATAATTGTTTTGATGTACAAAGGAGTAAATAAATAAAGAATCCTCATTTTCCTTTCTTTGTATTTTACCTTCTGTCATACTGTTTGAACAGTATGACATCTTTCATCTCAGAACGTACAATATCTAACTATCTAAAAGCTTTCACCAGAACACCAGAACACAGTGAACTCCACATGGTTTTGTAGTGCAAATGAAAACATTCCCCATTTACTCTCCTTTTGTGAGCTTGCGTATCAAAATAAAAAACCCTCACTGATAGAAGCCACTCTAGAGAGGCAATCAGACGCAGGGTGAAAGACTATTTCTGTGTATGGCTGTTTGCGTTGTGTTTACATCAGATTACTGATGAAATCCACTGAATGACTGTCTGCTTACAGATGCCCTGTTGTATTCACTGGAGACTTAACAAACTTCTAGTCAGTATTCCTGTGTAATATAGCAGCATATTTCTCTGCAACCCTGCTGGAAAAAAAAGAGAAAATCTTCGCCTCTCTTGATAATGACAGATTGCATTCATTTAGTTTTGCCAGCATAGAGTCCCCTCCAGAGAAGCAGAGATAATGGAAATAGGGTCCAGAGATCGGAGGGGCGACACATGAAAACAAATACACCCCTGATCTAACAAAATTATTGCTGATGAGAAATAATATCACCATTGGAAAATATTGATTGTAATTGTAGATAAAAAATTGCAGTGTTTTTCTTGGGTTTCATAATACATCCGGCACAGTGTTCGACCTCAGCGCCCGTTCTAATAAAACAATAATCCTTACGTAAGGATTCCTTTCTGTTTCCGGTAACGACACTTTGCTAGACTCTATGGGATTTTACTGTAGCTTTGCCTTGTGAGCAATGATGTGTGTATGATAGTGAATTGCCCCTGGCATATCAGCTGAGTATGAAGTACAAGCCAAATAACACATTCACAAAAATTCTAAGGGGTTTTTTTGCGCATGTAACCCATTTTTCTGATAATATTCATTATCAATTATGTGCTCATCACCTTTTCACATTGACAGATTTGTACCTGTTTCTACATTATCCAGATCTCTCTATTATGTGCCCATCACATTTTTCATAAATGTGTAATTCATAAATTAGGACCTGTTACATTAGCATTAGCTATAGCTCACATTATCTCTTTGTAATGTTGTTGTGTTCTGTTATTCTTTTGTTTTTTATTATTTGATTGTACTGAGCAGGTTGACCTGAGGGGGATGGGTTCCACTGACTGAGTCTTGGTTCCTCCTAATGTTTCTTTCTCTTAATGTAAGGGTTTTTTTTCCTTGTCACTGTGTCACCACAATAATTGGCATCTCTGTGGTGCTGCTCATAAGAGGCGTGGACCTGTTTTTTAATTAAACTGAACGGTCTGCTTATTGGTTGGAGCTGTCTGGGGCGGTGCAAGGAAGTAAATACTGGAAGAAGATCCTGTGTTGTGGACTAGCATGTATTTCTGAGTGCAATTTAGCATGGCGCAGCAGCAGATATTGCATTTGTTAATATCTGTAGTAATAATAAACTGTAGATAGTAATACATCAGGTTAAACTGCACCTGAACAGCCGGTTTAGCTCATACATGAGAAGTATATCTGATAGTCGGGTTGGATTGAGAACAGATCATGTACTCACCATTAATTAACCACTTCAGAGTTTGCTTGTGACTGAACCGAGAACACCTCCTGTTTTTACACCTGCTGAAAGAAACAAAAAGAGCATATTTTTACCCAGATTGAATGGTTCTGGTGTGAAAACACCCCAAAAGAAACACTTGGGCTTCCCTAAAAAAACTTTTATTAGAAGATTATAAAAAGCTGAATGCTAAATAAACTGATATACTGGTACAAAAAATATAAAGCTTCTTCAACCAGTGAAAACCCACAAACCCTTGAAGAACCTTTGTTTTTCAGAGGGCTGTACAGTATAGTGACATCATGTCAAAAGTGTCTTTGCCGAAGTCTACTTTGGGAGGTGTTTCTTGATGATATGGGTGAAAGACCCTGTGCCGCTGAGGTGGTGTGCTCCTCCTGTGGTGAATCGCTGGAAGGGTTGTGAGGCAGCGTGGGGTAAGGTAGTGAGGGAGGCAAAACACAGTGTGTAGCTAATTGCTAAGTTTTTTGTACCCAGCGGGGATACGCTCATACTTCTGACACAAAACAGCTACATACCCCTCAGAGTAGCAGAACTGATAACCCCATGTGCATAATACACACACAGTACATCTTCATAGATATATTCTCATACTATCTTTATTAACTTTTATAAAATGTCAGAGTACTGGATTTAAAACAGCCTGTGTGTTTTATACATAGCAGAACATTTATATATATATATATATATATATATATATATATATATATATATATATATATATATATATATATATATATATATATATATGTGTGCAGTGTGTTCTATCTGTGATGGTGTTTCTCTTGAGTAATAGTTTACTGGTGGTGTTGCTGACAACAAAATATTCTTACCCAGCTAAACAGCATCAGCTTGTGGTCTGTAAGAGCAGAGTGCAAAACTACACTTGTTTTTTTGTAACTGAATAGACATGAATAGATCTATTTTTCTGAAAAACAGTGTGTTAATAATTAATATCTTAGAGATATTAAAGAGTTATTATTTACACACTCTTCATAATACAGCTCTGGAAAAATTAAGAGACCACTTTAGTTTCTGAATCAGTTTCTACAATTTGGCTATTTATAGCTTTATGTTTGAGTAAAATGAACATTGTTGTTTTATTCTATAAACTACGGACAACATTTCTCCCAAATTCCAAATAAAAATATTGTCATTTAATTTGCAAAATTTTTAAATGATAAATGGCTAAAATAACAAAAAGATGCAGAGCTTTCAGAGCTCAAATAATGCAAAGAAAACAAGTTCATATTCATAAAGTTTTAAGAGTTCAGAAATCCATATTTGGTGGAATAACCCTGGTTTTTAATCACAGATTTCATGCATCTTGACATGTTCGCCTCCACCAGTCTTACACACTGCTTTTGGATAACATTATGCCACTCCTGGTCTCCTGGCACAAAAAAATCAAGCAGTTCAGTTTGGTTTGATGGCTTGTGATCATCCATCTTCCTCTTGATTATATTATATTATGAGGTTTTTAGTTTGGTAAAATCAAAGAAACTAATCATTTTTAAGTGGTCTCTTATTTTTTTTTTCCAGAGCTGTATCTTCAAAATAAATGTAATTGACAAGACAAAACAAGAAAAATGGGCTTTGTACTGTAAGCAATATAAAATAGTCAAAAGTCAATTTTTTTTTTTTCATTTTCAAATAGATGTTTGGGTGTAAATAAAAATAAGAACTACAGTTTGTGATTTAGTTCCATGGGATTTTGGGATGCTCTGTTGCTCTGAAATGGACATATTTGTGCTGAAGCTCGGAGAGGTCAGTTGAGGGTACTAAGAGTCTTCGTGTGAAAACTTCAGGAAGTTGTTTGTGAGGACAGGAGCAAAGCAATTTTGGCCTCAGCGGTATCAGTCCTGTCTGTACTGGATCGGAGCAGTTTGATGGCTTCGTGGCTGATTGTCAGGAGGGTACTGTAGATAGATTAGTCCTTTGATGCCCAGTGACCCACAACAGTGTGATGCAGATAACGGTGAACAGGACAGATAAACTGTAGTCCAGTGGAGGAGGAGAACGAAGGGGTTACACACGGTGAATTGATATTTCTCCCCCAGAGGTGCAACTCTCTTCAAAGAGCTGTTTTTTTGATGTTATGCTCACCTTTATCTCCTGCGTGCTCTTCCATCGCTGCCTTTCTGTGGGGCACCGGGAGCAAATCTGTCGACTGGACAGGTTTCTCAGACAAAAGCAAAAAAGTGCTTATTAAAAATGTCTCCTCCTGTCTGTGAGTCGGCGAGATAACGGAGACACTGAAAGCATTAATTCCGTGCTATTGGGTTCGTGACATTGGGTTATCTCCCCTTCACTAATGTCGGGAGTGTCTCAGCCAGAAAAGTTCCGCAGGGCTATTTTCGGCTTTGAAAGTGAAAATTACACATGTGCTGAGCGATTGGCTTTCTCACACACTCCCTCTCCCAGTACTAAGTTGGTCAACAGTGTAGAAGGTCAAGCTGTTGCTACTGATGCTTCGGAGAACTGGTAATTACGCTGTAAATCCAAATGAGGTTTTTAAAAAATGTCATAGTGTTAATTGAGCTGTTCTGCTAATTGGGAATGCACAAAATAAACAGCATGATAATTTATGAAAAGAAGTGCTCTTCTCTTAAAGCAGTAGTCCATACGATTTGGTGATTTAGTGACCTCTCTGGTGAAAATGCGTAATTGCAGTACATAATGGAGTACTTTTAAAACCTGCTTGTGATACCTCATCTAAGCATTTTTTCCCCAAGCAAAATAGTTTATTAATTAACATAATTTATACATTAAAATTAATGCAATTGCAGATTTATTGAGGATTAAAGTTGTTTTTTGAGTGATTAATAATTATAGTATATTAAAAAAGTTTCAGTATGTAAAAGCCAGTGTTAAAACCAAAGTATGTGTGACACAAATGTCCACTTTTTATTTTTAACTGGTTTAGTTCACAGTAAAATGTTATAACTTTTTCAATGCCTGTCTTGCCTCCCTCCAACAAAATCATCCCACCCGCCACCCCTAAGAAATAAGGGTGTATTGATGATGTTTTTTTTTTTGTCAATTTTTTGTTTTTGATTTCACACTGAAATTCAGCTTTAATTAACAGTTTATGTTTGCAACACTTTAATTCTCATTTGCATCCGTGTATTCCTGACATGTCTTAATGGTTCAGAACCTGCAGTCTGAGGCAAAAGCCAATGTCTATAAACATCAAACATCCAATGATGTGTCAGGGTCACACTGATTCTGACGTATTCACTGTGCAATAAAACACTCGAAACAGGGCATTATTAGCGCCGTTTGAAGTGTGTTTTTGCACAGTGAATGCGTCAGAAATAGAACATCAACAGACTCATGATTGTGCTTTACGTGCCGTCCATTTGCTTCTTAAGAAATTCCACATTTAATTTTTTTTCTCTCTGCTCAACAGAACAGCTTTAAAAAGACACTTTAGAAAAGATCAAAAGAAACAAATCATTCAGCAATGCATTTGCAATCCCTGGTAATAGCTTGGCTGTGGTGAGAACAACACTTTAAAAGGCAAAAGACTGCGTAATACATCAGCTCAAACGTAATATTTGTCTCAGCTAGGGTGAAAAGAGGCCTAAAAGTCATTAGTATTACATTTTCATCTGTATTTGTATGAACATGTTCAATTATCTGTAAATCATTGAATGTGTTCATTAGTTTTAGTCACTAAACTGCGTGAGATGTATGGCAAAAATTGCAGTATGGGTATTTAAGGGACACGGTCATAAATTATGTACGGAGAGTTTATTATGAGCAAATTCAGCGAGGCTGAACTGGAAGTTTGTGAATTTAATTAAATCTCATTGCATTTTGGGACACATAATCTCCCATTATCATTTGTTTTGTTAAGCAGTTTATTATAACACAGTATCTAATGGACCAGCTTTGTAGGGAGCTATCCGAGAAATCACAATTAAAACACAGTACAAGTGTACAAGATCATTAACCCGTGGAATTTGAGTTATTTTCTTTTTGCTGTACTATTTGAATGTAATTACATAACTGCATGTCGGGTGACATTATTATGCAATGAATTACATTTACATTTGATTTGTACTCTGTACTGACAGCTTTAATTATGCACTTTTGCTATGTTTCAACATCAAGAAATGACAAAAAAATTACAAATTAAAAAAAAGTTATGTTATAAACAAGTTAGGTGAGTCTGAACACTGTCGGAACATTTAGTGCAAAAGAAACAGGGTTAAACAGTAAACTTATTGTAAATGTAAATACATCAATCAAGCATAACATTACAACCACCTCCTTGCATTATTATTATCCTCTTTATACTCTGTTCTTCAATAGCAAGAACGCCACAGGACTGACAGGGTGGTGGTGTATGAGGTGAGTGGATCAGACACAGCAGTGCTGCTGGAGTTTTTGAACACTGTGTTCACTCACTGTCCTCCACTATATTAGATACTCCTACCGATAGCTGCTCCACATTGTAGATAAAGTAAAGTCAGAGACAGAAGCTCTGAGTCTGTTGCTGCACAGTTTACAGTGTTGGTCATCCTCTAGTCCTTCATCAGTGAACACAGGACTCTACCCGCAGGGCGCTGCACAAAGATCGCTGCCTGCAGAACACTTTTGTGGACTATTCCCAGTCCAGCGGTGACACTGAGGTGTTTTTAAAAATCCAGCAGCACTGCTGTGTCTGATCATTAAACTTTAAATTATTATATATTTTTTCATTTTCACACAATTTCCATACATGTTAAATAACTGCTGCACAAATGAGAAATAATGAAAATATAAGGACACCATGCCTGTGTGTTTAATTTAATTATCTACATTTAAATGGTGTTATTTACATGCTTCTGATTCAGTGCAGCAGATGTTAAAAAAGGTGCCAGTACGTATACTGTATGGTTGCTAAGGTGTGTTTGGTAAACACAGCTGAGCGCATCCATAATGTTTTCTCTCTCTCTCTCTCTCTCTCTCTCTCTCTCTCTCTCTTTATCTCTGTCACTCTCTGTCTCGTGCTCTCTCTCTCTCTCTCTCTGTCTCTTTCTCTGTCTCTCTCGGTTTCGCTCTCTCTATCTCTCTCTGTCTCTCTCTCTCTTTATCTCTCTCTGTCTCGCTTTATCTTTCTATCTCTCTCTCTATCTCTCTCGGTTTCACTCTCTCTCTCTCTCTATCTCTCTGTCTCTCTCTCTCTCTGTCTGTTGCTCTCTCTCTCACGGTTTCGCTCTCTTTATCTCTCTCTCTCTTTATCTCCCTCGGTTTCGCTCTCTCTCTCTCTCTCTGTCTCTATCTCTCTCTCTCTCTCTCTCTCTCTGAGTGGGCGGAGCGTTTGCGAGTGTGAGAGCGCGTGCGGACCGTTTGGTCCGCTCGTGTTATTTTTTCTTTATTTTCCTTTATTTTCCTTTCTTTTTTCACTTTTTTTGGTTGTTAGGTTTAGTTTAAGTTGTTTATAGTTTAGTTTCAGTTTCGTTAGTGGGTTTAGGGGTGTAGGGAGGGTGTTTAGGGGGTAAGGGGGTTTGGGGTTGGCGTCTCTATTGTTTAGACGCCATGGCGGCCGGGGAGAAAGTGGCGTGTGATTATGAGCGGTTGAGCCGCAAACACGCAGTCAAGGTTCCCACTAGCGTGGACATTTCTGTGGAGGAGTGTACCTTAGCTATTGGAGAAGTTGTAGGATGTGAAAATGTGCTAATTTTAGGGAATGTTTTATCTTTTTCTGGAACACTTTTAAAATGCAAAAATCCTCTTTTAATTCTCTGCAACAGTGGTGGGACATAGCTAAAGTACAAATAAAACTTTTTTGTCAGCAATATACTCTCAATGTCACAAGGGACATCACCAGATCTCTTAAAGCTCTGGAGATAGAAATTGTGGAGCTCCAGAATTTGGGAGCAACCACAGGAAATCGAGAGCATATTAAAGCTCTCAAAACGAAATCAGCCATATTGGCAGACCTGCTGGGTGCTACAGTACAGGGAGCGCTGGTTCGCTCCCGTTTTAAAAATGTGTCTGAGATGGATGCTCCGTCTAAGTTCTTTTTTAGCCTTGAGCAGAAAAATGGACAGAAAAGGTTCATGCATGCTGTGCGAACAGAATCAGGAGATCTTGTGTCTGATCTTACTGAAATTCGCAGGCAGACAGTTAGCTTCTACTCGAAGCTTTACAACAGTGAGCAAGTGGAAGCACAGGAGGTGGAGGAAAGCTTTCTCTGTAACCTGCCTAAGCTTTTAAAACAGTCTGCTGCAATGCTGGACAGGGATTTGTCCCTGGACGAATTGCACACAGCTCTCCAAGGTATGGAGAACGGGAGGTCACCAGGTATTGATGGTCTCCCTGTAGAATTTTATAAGTCCTTTTGGTCTGAACTGGGGCAGGATGTGCTGGATGTGCTCAAAAGTAGCTTGGTAGAGGGGAAGCTTCCTCTAAGCTGTAGAAGGGCAGTCCTCACTCTTTTGCCCAAGAAGGGAGACCTAACTGACCTAAGGAACTGGCGCCCGGTGTCGCTGTTGTGCACAGACTGTAAATTGCTCTCCAAAGCATTAGCTGCAAGGTTAGGAAAGGTGATGGAGCAGATCATTCATCTTGATCAAACATATTGTGTGCCTAGCAGGTCAATATTTGATAATATACATCTAATTCGGGCAGTTTTGGACGTCTCTAGGCTATTGGGCTTAAGGACTGGTCTCTTATTTCTTGACCAGGAAACGGCTTTTGACCGGGTTGAACACGGGTACCTCTGGAAGGTTCTAGAGAGCTTTGGGTTCAGCCCTGGTTTCATAGCCATGATCAAGGTGTTGTACAGTGACATTGAGGGCGTTCTCAAGGTAAATGGTGGATTGTGTGCCCCTTTTAAAGTTCATAGGGGCATCAGACAGGGATGTGGACTTTCAGGGGCTCTCTATTCTATTGCAATAGAACCCCTTTTATGCAGAATAAGAGAAGTTATTGCTGGCTTTAAAATCCCTAACTGCAATATGTCTATTTCTTTGTCGGCATATGCGGATGATGTAGTGACCATGGTCAGTTCACAGTCTGAGGTGAATGTTTTAACTAAGATTTTAAGTGATTTTAACGTTATATCCTCTGCGAAGGTCAATTGGGGGAAGAGCGAGGCTGTTTTAGTCGGGGAGTGGGAGGGACAGGAACCAAAGCTTCCTGATGGCCTTTTCTGGAAGACGGGGGGTTTTAAATATCTAGGTGTGTATCTGGGGGACAGAGTTTTTATGGAGAAAAATTGGGAGGGTGTCCTCGAAAAAGTAAAGGCAAAACTAGCAAAGTGGAAATGGCTGGTTCCTAGAATGTCGTATAGAGGTCGTGCACTGGTCATCAACAACCTTACAGCATCATCCCTGTGGCATAAGTTGGCCTGTGTGGACCCACCTTCAAATTTGCTGGCAGATATCCAGGCGGTTCTGCTGGACTTTTTTTGGGACCGCCTTCATTGGTTACCACAGGGTATTCTCTACCTATCTAAGGAGGAGGGTGGACAAGGACTGGTCCATCTAGCCAGCAGAACTGCTGCTTTTAGGCTGCAGTTCATTCAAAAACTTCTTACTGGCTCTGAAAGTTTGGTGTGGAGAGCACCTGTAAGTAGAATACTACAGACAGTAGGGGGACTGGGGCTAGACAGAACTTTGTTTTTAATGAATACCCAAAAAATTGATTTTACTGGATTACCAGCATTTTATCAGGGACTTTTTAAAATTTTTGGCTTTTTTAACTTGTACAGAGAGAGCTGCTCCTCCTTGTACTGGCTTTTAGAGGAGCCTCTGATCCATGGTGCTCGTTTGGATGTTTCCATCCAGACTGCTCAAGACCTGTCAAGAGTGCTCATCCTATCCCAGGTCACAAAGCTGCGGCAGTTGGTGGAACTGGCAGGACCAGATCTCACCAACATAGGCAGTGTTGCAGCGCAGTTGAAAATGAAGTCCCTTCGTGTGGTATCTGACATTTTAAACAGATGGAGAAAAGCACTCACAACTGAGGAACATCAGCTTCTGAAGGGCCATGATACACAGGCTGAACCATTGGAGAGGGGCTCCTTTCCGAAAATCACCATCTCTCCAAACCTGGGTGACTGTGGGGGGCCACTCCTGGAGGGTAGGGGGGAGGACAGGATGGTATTAGGGGAGGTCAGTGGGAAGCTTTTATACAGAGCCTGTGTAAAGGCTATCAACAGGAAAAGGCTGGATGGTAGAGCTGACACTCCATGGCGTAGGGAGCTGGGGCTTAACAACGACACTAAACCGGAATGGCGGGTTATATATAAGCCACCATTAACCAAAAAAACAGCTGACCTTCAGTGGAGAGTCCTGCATTGTATTTTGTCTGTAAACTCATTTGTTTCTGTTTTAAACCCTGAGGTCTCACATGAGTGTCCCTTTTGCATGCAGAGAGAAACGGTGTTTCATGCTTTTACGAGATGTTTTAGATTGCATCCCCTGTTTGGAGTTTTACAGACTGTTTTTACACTTTTAAACCTTAGTTTTACAGCACAGATTTTCATCCTTGGTTTTAAATACAGTCGATCCCAGCGGTTTAAGTGCCAGTTGATAAATTTTATCCTTGGCCAAGCAAAACTGGCCATATACACCAGCAGAAAGAACAAGATAGCATCCAGCACAGATTATGATGCTGTGCAGATCTTCACAAGGCAGGTCAGGGCAAGGGTGAAGGTGGATTTTAATTTTTATAAGAGCATGAGTGACTTGGACTCTTTTAAGCTGGTGTGGTGTTATGGGGATGTGGTTTGCTCTGTGGAAGAGGATGAGCTTTTCTTTGCTCCAGTTTTTATTTGAGTGTGTTTTTTTCTAACTTTGTCTTGTTTTTATTTGCTTGGCTTTTTACACATATCTTTATTATTTAAATCTTGTAACATATTTATGATATTTGTTACTGTACAGTGTTAAACAAGAGATTAGTTTATAATAAAGGAGTGTTAAAAGTCTCTCTTTATCTCCCTCGGTTTCGCTCTCTCTCTCTCTCTCTGTCTCTATCTCTATCTCTCTCTGTCTCTCTCTATCTCTCTCTCTCTCTCTCTCTCTCTGAGTGGGCGGAGCGTTTGCGAGTGTGAGAGCGCGTGCGGACCGTTTGGTCCGCTCGTGTTATTTTTTCTTTATTTTCCTTTATTTTCCTTTCTTTTTTCACTTTTTTTGGTTGTTAGGTTTAGTTTAAGTTGTTTATAGTTTAGTTTCAGTTTCGTTAGTGGGTTTAGGGGTGTAGGGAGGGTGTTTAGGGGGTAAGGGGGTTTGGGGTTGGCGTCTCTATTGTTTAGACGCCATGGCGGCCGGGGAGAAAGTGGCGTGTGATTATGAGCGGTTGAGCCGCAAACACGCAGTCAAGGTTCCCACTAGCGTGGACATTTCTGTGGAGGAGTGTACCTTAGCTATTGGAGAAGTTGTAGGATGTGAAAATGTGCTGTCTGCGTCCAGAATGAACGGCTCAGTTGTGCTGTTTTTAACTGACGTGGATAAAGTAGCTGAGGTGGTGGGTCAGGGAATCACTCTTAACGGCAGTTTTTATAAGGCTCTTCCACTCGTCACCCCTTCTAAACGAGTCACCCTGTCCAACGTGCCGCCGTTTATTAAAGACGACGTGCTGACCCGCGAGCTGTCCAGGTTTGGGCAGGTAGTATCACCTGTTAAAAAGGTTCCTCTCGGCTGCCGATCTCCGCTCCTAAAGCACGTCGTATCCTTCAGACGTCATGTTTTAATGATTCTGAAGGATAACGCTGACGACCTTAACGTTACTTTTAAATTCCGCGTGGACAATTTTGATTACACCGTTTTTGCCACCACGGAGTCTATGAAATGTTTCGGTTGCGGGAAAGAGGGCCACCTGGTGCGCTCGTGCCCGGAGAAGCGGGTCGCCCCGCTGCCGCGCGCTGAGGTCGCCAGCACGGCGGACGCTGAGGGCGGAGAGGAGCGTGCCGAGAATTCCGCGCCGGAGCCCGGGTCTGACGGCGAGACGGGAGCTGCGGGGAGTGACGGAGGTAAGGAGAGCGTTGGGGCTGGGGACAGTGTAACTCTGGAGGCTGATAGCGAACAGGTAACTGAAGCTGTGGATACTGTAAATGATTCTGATGAGGTTAATGTAGTGCTTGGTGACGGTGGGGAAGACACCGCGGGGGCGGCCGAGGTTCAGGGGGAGCAGGCGGCGCTCGGCGACTCGGCTGAACCCGTGGTTAAGCCCCCCGTTACCAAGGGAAAAAAAAGGCTGCAGGGTCAGTACCAGACCCGCAGCGCTAAAAAGAGCTCAGCCTCCAGAGTTCAACCTGAGGACGGAGCGGCAGCTAACGCTGAATCCTCAGACTCCAACATCTCCCCATCTTCACAGCCCTGTGGCTCCCGTAACATTTATACGTTGAAAATGATCAGGGACTTTTTAACTTCTACGAAACATGCTAAAGGGGTGCGAGTGGAAGAGTATTTCCCTGATCGCCAAGGTTTTATTCAGTCAGTCTATTTTATTAAGAGCACGCAGGGGGAGGAGGGGTTCACCGAACAGGAGTGGTGGAGGTTAAAGAGTAAAGTTTCAGCGCTACAACAGCAGATAAATGATGATTCTGATTTGGTCTAGGCTTTTCTGCAGAGCTTTGCTCTATGCTTTGTTTGCTGTGTTTTTAAGCTCTCTTTTTAACATGTGTGATTTTAAAATGGCAACATTAAATATTAATGGAGCCAGAGATCCTTTAAAGAGAGCTCAGCTGTTTGAGCTGATAAATTTTAAACAAATTGATGTTATGTTTTTACAAGAAACGCACAGTGATAAGCAAAGTTCTGCAGATTGGCTGAGAGAGTTTGATGGGCAAGGCTTCTTTAGTCATAAAAGCTCTTTATCTGCTGGTGTAGCTGTACTGCTCTCTAGGAGGTGGACCCCTCAGTCTGTTGAGGTTGAGGAGGTGGTAGCAGGGAGGTTTTTAAAAGTTCGTGCTGTTTTTAGTCATTGTGTTTTTATTTTTTTATGTGTTTATGCTCCTGTATTGGGGGTTGATAGGATGCTGTTTTTAAATACACTTTGTGAAGCCCTGGATAGATGCAGGAAGGAAGAATATGTGTTTTTAGCGGGTGATTTTAACTGTACAGAGTCCAGCACAGACAGAAATCACTTTGAGCCACATCCTGCATCACGGAGGAAGCTCACACAGCTCCTTAAAAAACACGAGCTCAGTGATGTATGGAAAATCTTACATAAGGGTCAGACCCAGTACACATGGGCACATGCCAGGGAAAACTTTTTATCTCTAGCAAGGCTTGACAGATTTTATTGTTTTAAACATCATCTTAATGTTTTTAGAACTTGCCAAATCTCACCAGTTGCTTTTTCAGACCACAGTGTAGTTCAGTGCACTGTTGGAATTGCAAATGTTAAACCTAAAAGCGCCTACTGGCATTTTAATACAACCCTTTTAGATGATATACATTTTAGAGACGCTTTTACTTTTTTTTGGAATAATTTTCGTTTAACTAAAGCATCTTTTAGCACTTTGCAGCACTGGTGGGATTTTGGTAAAGTCCAGATTTCACAGCTATGTCAGCAGTATACTCGCAGTGTCACAAAAGACATTACCCGGTCTATGAAAAGTCTTGAGATAGAAATAGTGGAACTTCAACATTTGTCAGAATCCACAGGAAATCGAGAGCATTTTGAAGCTCTCAAAACTAAAAAAGTTGCACTAGCAGACCTGGTTGGTGTAAAAGCACAGGGGGCTCTGGTTAGGTCTCGGTTCCAGAAGATGACACAGATGGACGTTCCGTCCAAGTTCTTCTTCAGCCTGGAACGCAAGAACGGTCAGAGCCGGTGTATGCATGCCCTGCGGGCTGAGTCTGGCGAATTACTGACAGACCCCGCAGGGATTCACCGGCGGGCCGTTCGTTTTTACACCGAGCTGTACAGCACCGAGTACAGAGAGCAGCCCGAGCTTGAGCGGGTCTTCCTCGACGGTCTGCCGCAGCTCCCAGAGGACTCTCTCCAGGGCCTTGAGAGGCCGCTGTCCCTGGTCGAGCTGGGCGACGCGCTGCAGGGTGTGGAGTGTGGGAAGACACCGGGTATTGATGGACTTCCAGCTGAGTTCTACAAGTCCTTTTGGTCAGTGATTGGCGAGGACATGCTGGAAGTCCTCAACAACAGCCTGTCTAGGGGAAGGCTGCCATCGAGCTGCAGGAGAGCAGTCCTCACACTCCTACCCAAAAAAGGTGATCTGCAGGAGATCAAAAACTGGAGACCCGTCTCACTGCTCTGCTGTGACTATAAGCTGCTCTCTAAGGTGCTGGCAGCCAGGCTGGGGAAGGTTATTGGTCGGATCGTCCACCCTGACCAGACCTACTGCGTTCCAAACAGGTCCATTTTTGATAATATATCATTAATTCGTGATGTTCTGGACGTCTCAAGTCTATTGGGTTTAGATACTGGTCTGATTTCTATAGATCAGGAAAAGGCATTTGACAGGGTTGAACATGAGTATCTCTGGAAGGTCCTAGCAGCCTTTGGGTTCCCCCCTCGTCTTATAGCCATGATCAGGGTCTTGTATTGTGATGCTGAGAGTATTTTAAAGGTTAACGGCGGTTTAAGCTCTCCTTTTAAAGCCCAGAGGGGGATAAGGCAAGGCTGCTGTTTATCCGGCATGCTTTATTCTCTGGCCATAGAGCCTTTTTTAAATAGGTTGAGATGCACCCTCTCTGGTTTTAATGTACCCCACTGTGATTTTAAGATTTTACTGTCTGCTTATGCTGATGATGTCATTTTAACTCTGCAATGTCAACAAGATATTGATAATCTAATCAGCATTGTGGGTGACTTTGGGAAGATTTCATCTGCGAAAATTAACTGGGCAAAAAGTGAGGCTTTGTTGGTGGGGAAATGGCTGGGTGGGACACCTTGTTTACCTCAGGGGTTGATTTGGGTGAGGAATGGTTTTAAATACCTGGGTGTGTTTTTAGGGGATGAGCAGATGAAACAAAAGAACTGGGAAGGGCTGCTTGAAAAGGTTAAAGGGCATCTTAGCAGGTGGACCTGGCTGCTACCTCACCTGTCCTACAGAGGGCGGGTTTTAATTTGTAATAACCTTGCAGCTTCTTCCCTCTGGCATAGGCTGGTGTGTCTAGACCCCCCTCCAGGCCTTCTGTCCAGCATCCAAGCCGCTCTGGTGGACTTCTTCTGGAACAAGCTGCACTGGATTCCACAGAGTGTGCTGTTCCTGCCCAAAGATGAAGGAGGACAAGGCCTGATCCACCTGGCGAGCAGAGTTGCAGCCTTCCGCCTCCAGTTCCTGCAGAGACTTCTCTCTGGACCAGAACACCTCGGATGGAGGCCACTGGCTTGCGCTCTGCTCCGGAGGGGGGGTAATCTAGACCTGGACCTACATCTATTTTTAATGAACCCCAAAAGACTGTTTTTACGAAATATGCCATCTTTTTATCATGGACTTTTTAAAGTACTCTGTTTTTTTAAAACCCAACAGCAAGAGGACACATCTCTGCACTGGCTCCTGAAGGAGCCACTGATTAAAGGAGCACGCCTGGATGTGACAAGTGACATCAGTCCATCCATGGACAGGACTTTGTGCTCTAAAGGTCTAAAGACTCTGGGGGACTTAGTGGAGCTTGCAGGGCCCGATCTGGACAAAGTGGGCCCTGTAGCTGAATGCCTGGGCATCAGGTCTGCTCGTCTTGCAGCTCAGCTTCTGCAGAAATGGAGATGTGCACTAACAGAGGCTGAGCGTGCACTGCTCAAAGACTGTAGCATGAACCGTGATGGAGAAGATGCGCTCTACCCAAATCTGACCCTCACACCTGACTTTGGGGATTATGAGGGTCAATTACTACAGGCTGCAGACACTGAGACTCTGTTTTTAAACGAAACTTCTGGGAAGTGCTTTTATAAAACTTGTGTAAAGGTTTTAAACAGAACAAAACTCAACTCTAGGGTTGACACCCCATGGCGTGCTAGACTGGTTTTAAATGATGATTTTAAACCTGCATGGAGAGCTTTTTATAAACCACCGTTAACCAAGACCTATGGTGACTTACAGTGGAGGGTTGTACACTGTATAATGGCTGTGAATGCTTTTATTTCGGTTTTAAACCCAGATGTGTCTCAAAACTGTCCATGCTGTGGTGAGAGGGAGACAGTCTTTCATTGTTTTATGGAGTGTCATAGACTAACCCCACTGTTTCAGCTTTTAGAGTTTGTTTTTAATTGTTTTAGTGTTGTTTTTACTAAACCAGTTTTTATCCTTGGCTTCAAGTACTCTCGCTCAAGAAAAACACAATGCCAACTGCTCAATTTTATTCTGGGGACAGGCAAAATGGCGATCTGGGTAAGCAGGAAAAGCATTGTAGAGGGTCTCAGTGACAGTGATGCTGTTGCTGTTTTTAAAAGACTGGTGAAAACAAGGATTTTAATTGATTTTAAGTATTACTCCACCATGAGGAACATAGACAGTTTTGAGAACATGTGGTGTTTTATGGACATTTTATGCTCAGTAGAAAATGAAGAACTTCTTTTTGCAGAGTTTTTAACCTGAGCTGTGTCTGTTTTTTAACTTTAAAACACATTTTGTCTTAAACGTTCTTGTTCTTTTGTTTTATTGTTTTTTTATTTTTTATTTTATTTTTTGTTTGTTTTTAGCACTGAAATCAGATTGACTGATGTTTACCTTTAAATAATGTTTCAATAAAGTTGTTGCTAAATTCAATTCTCTATCTCTCTGTCTCGCTCTCTCTATCTCTCTCTGTCTCTATCTATCTCTGTCTCTCTCTCTATCTCTCTCTGTCTCTATCTATCTCTGTCTCTCTCTCTATCTCTCTCTCTCTTTCTGTCTCTCTCCCTGTCTCACTCCCTCTCTCTCTCTCTCTCTCTCTCTCTCTCTTGTTTTCTCGTCTCACAATCCGTTTCCTGAAGAGCCCACCTCATTCGCCCTACACCAACCCCCCCAACACACTGCCCCATCTGGACATTCCTTCAGTTCTGCTGACAGCTGAGTGCTGTGGTGTGTAAATGATAGGATGGTATGAGACCACTGTCATGAATTATGTCATGGTAAACATTTCAGTACATGTTTTTTTACCACTTAGACAAGAACCCCTCATTATCCCATTCCGAATCAATGGAGAAGAATAATGCTACACAAGAATAATTTACCTTTCTAACAGGAATCAACTGCTTTATATATATTCAACTGATTTAATTGCTCTGGTGAAGAATATTTGTCAAAAATTGTAACTGTAAATATATGGTAGTATTTATATATGGTGGAGTTTTAGCATTTCGCTACATTTAAAAATGGTTTAAAAGCTGTTTCACACTCTTGGTGAAAGTTTGAATCCCCATGCTTCTAATTTTATAGTTTTACTTAACAGCTGGTTACAGTCTGTAACCGTATTCAGTGTAAATTGCTCTGATACTAAGTAAATAACCTAAATGTGTATGTAAATCCCTTTAGCCTAATGAGGAACTTACATAATAACAGTACCAATACTAATACTAGGAGGGTGCCTCCTCCGACATCACCCATTGGAGTGATGTGCGGAAAGAGCGCCATCTACCCACCCAGAAAGGGCAAGGCCAACTGTGCTCTCTCAGGGCTCTGGCAGCTGATGACAAGCTACATGAATGGGATTCGAATCAGCAATCTCACGATCATAGTGGCAACACCTTAGTCCGATCAATACTAATATATTTAAAGCATAATACAGTTTTTGTTAAAATGTGAATGCTAATTCTAATTAAGTAACAAAGAGATATTGTCGAGCAGAATACAGTTTTTTTGCTAATTGACAAAATGCTAATGCTAATAGTAATTCTAATACCAGTTTAGTTGAGCTTAATTAGAAACTGTAGATGATAACAAATTTTTGTCAAAAAGCTAACGTTAAAACTAGTACTAACCCTAATTCAGTTCAAATGAATGAGTTATAGTTGAGCAAAACAATGAGCAGTTTTTTTGTCAATTTGATAACTCATAATGAAATAATGAACAACAAAATGTTAATGCTTAATCTAATAAATCCCATATTTAAAAAATATTGTTACCAATGGTAAAATAAAGCAAATATACAGTATTTTTAAGTAAATTGTACACAGTTGTTTTCATTTATAAATTCAATGAAATACTGAATGTGATTTGTATCAGAAAATATATTCTGAGGTTATGTATTTCATCACTGTCCAATGAATAAGAAGTATTTTAATACAGAAACTTTACAGAGGTAAAAACATTTTAACTTTATATGGTAGTCAATGTAAAAAGAGTTTATTTCAGATCATATTGAAGAATTTCTATTGGTTCTTTTATCATGTTTCATCGAGACAATTTAACACAGTAAAAAGGACAGTTCGTATGTTCAAATTATTTAGTAAACTAAAAATCGATAAAAATTGAGATACTTGTTTTTCATTAGACAGTGAGGATTTGCTGTATGGCTTTCCTCTTGTGGTGCTTGATTTCAGTTGATTGTTTGTGTGAAGGGAAGCTGATATCTTTGGGTCCCTCTCTCTCTTCAGTGCTGAGTGAGGAAGGGCATTTTCTGTGGTTTTTGTGCTCTCCCAGAGGCACGGCTGGTTGGTTCTTACAACACGGATACTGTTATTTACGGTAACCTCCGTGCAAAGATGCAGCTTATGACATTTCAAATATATTGGATCACTCTGTTTGACTGGAGACTGGACGTAAGAGGAGAGGCTCATTAATTTTACACACAGTGTTACAGCGAAATCTCTTTAGAATGCGATACACTCGCTGAGTATCTGCAGAGCGCTATAGTTAAATAATCAATGCCGTGAACGCTGACTCTATTGTATCGATTCGGTTTCTCTAACATTACCACAAGTCTGCAGTAGAGGCCTAACAGACACAATGGGATCTGTGTATAAACTGCATTTTTAAAAATTGTGATTGGTTTTTTTTTCAGCTCTGTTGATATTGTGCTGTGACTGTTTGGCTGCCTCAGAGTCTGCTGATGACAGCTTTCACGCCCAGAATTTCTACATTATGCCACGCAGGCCGCTGGACAAGACTGGTAAAGAGGTTAAATAATACTTCCTCAAATGTAATTCTCCACTGGAGAAAAACTGCCAGCATGAGCTTCTTGTAAGTCTCTGTAAATCTCTGCAACTTTGTAAACGCATTTCTCTAAAAAACACCTTACTATTAATACCTTGTCTTCTCCAAGCTCTGCTGAAAAAATAAATATATATAGCTATAGCATAAATAACGCTCACATCTGCAGGCTTGTAGTTCTACCAGAAGACTCCAGTAGCAAATATACAAGAATTTTTTTTTTAGGCAAACTGCACACAGTTTGATTGGAAACAGTATCTATTATCTAAGTAAAAATCTTTGATTTTATGTAAAAGTCAGTGGCATAGGCCCTGTCATTGGTTAAGGTCTCATAGGGACCAACTAGGTGGCAGTGGGGAGGATAGAGAGACAACGGGAATCGTCTGCATCAGAAAGCAGGAAAGCAAGTGTGAGTATAAGACTTTTAAAACAAGTGAAAGCTGGTGATTGGTCAAAATAAGCTGACATACCATTCAAATCTGCTAGTAGAACTTGGTAAAATGTTGACTTGACTTGAAATGCCTTTTCTGTTAAATTCATGGCCCAAAATGCATGTTCTGCTCTTTTAAAGTCTATCCTCAAGTCTACACTGTCACGCCTACCACAGACTCTGTAGTTCCTTTCTCTGACTCTGCCGTTCCCGTCTATGGACAATCCCCGGTCCGGAACTACACCTCCCAGCATGCACCTGACAACACCACGCGCTCGGACTCACTCGGGCGTTCTACGTCACCAGAATTTTAGACTGTGTTCAGGTGTTTGTAATCAGTGTTGCCCACAACACAGTCTCACAGTCAGAGCACACCCACACCACTCCACGAACACACTGTAAATGAACTGCGCCTGCCCACAGCCGCCGTTGACTGACCACGCCCCATATTTACAGAGCAGAAGCATAAATATAAAAGTGTCTTCAGTGTGACACGAAAAAAAAAAACTCACTGAATTTATCTTACAGTCTCAGTCAATGATTTATGTACTTTACACAAAAAAATAATTTATTTTGAGACCTGACTGCCTATTTAAAAAGCAACCGAAGTTGTTCATTTGTTAGAGTTCATTTGTATAATTTCTAACATATTTAGGGTGTTTTTTTACTTACTTTAATTATGCAAATTAGCCGATGACGTCATTTAGCGACTTCTAGCGACTTTTAGGAGAGCCAATAGCTACTTTCCTTACTGAGGAGTTGGCAACACTATTTGTAATTTAGTTTTAGGTATAAGTACCTGTCTGTTTGTCTCGTGTGTCGCGAGGTATTTTCCCTGTATTTCCAGCGATATACTGAGCGTTCCTCTTCTGTCTATATTACCCGTGTATGACCCTTGTTTTGTTTTTTTTAGACTATGTTTCTGCCTAATCCTTTTGTTCTGTTTGTTTTGTGATTTCTTGGTTTATTGAACTCTGCTTCTGTTTAATGGTTTCGTTTTCGGTTTGTGATTTGGCTCTGATGTTTTGGTTGGTTGTTTTTCTGGCTTTGACCCACGCCTGTTATCTGACTACGCTATCTGCTTACGTGCTTTATAATAAAGCCTCGTTTTGTTTTTGCCGCGAGCGTCTGACTCCCGTCTGTGGCATTACATACATACATTTAATGCTGTTCAGTCAGTTTGAAGGGGGTCAGTCATGGCCTAAAGTTTTATATTTGATTCTGGTGCGTTGGTGCTTTGAAACCAATAAAGAAATAAAAGTAAAAACATTACTGCTTCCATTTCTACATTTATTAGCTCTGCCCTACATTTCTCTGTACAAAGTTAACAGTGAGTCACAAGCCATGTTTATGAGGCGCCCAGGGCCCTTCACATCTAAACACTTATGTAAATATATGGTGGTCTACATCTAAAATGTGTACAAGGCAGGAATAAATAAAATAAAATATAAAATGACTAGAAAAAAAACATAAGAAATGCCACATTTTCAAAATTAAAGTGATTATATTTTGGTCTCAAACTCCCTATTGCTGAAATGCCATTGATAAAACTATGTAGCCAAAAGACGGTCCAACAAAACTAGGCTTGCCTTGTTTGTCTTGTTTTTGCAGAAGGTGTGATGTCTGCATTCACAATTTGCTGGTATTTAATTCAGTCCTTCTTTCTCTCTTCCGATGAAATGTTCTCTGTGCCACTTTACTGCAACACAGGCCGAAAATATGATCCACCCACCCCCATGCTTAACAGTTGGAGAGGTGTTCTTATTATAAAATTCTCCAAAGATACCTTTGCTGACTGTAGCCATCATGAGTTTTAACTTCATCAGTTCATAAGAGTTCAAAATGCTTCCGGCTTATTTAGATGTTTCGTTGAACATCTGCTGCTGACAGTTCTCTCTCTCTCTCTCTCTCTCTCTCTCTCTCTCAGAATTTTAACATCACGCTACACAGGCATTAAGAGGGCAAATCTTTCCTCAAGTGCAATTCTCCACTGGAGAACAACTGGAAGCTGGAGCGACTCGTAGGTCTCTGTAAACGCAGCACTTGCGTGAGGTATTTCAGTAACACAGTATGGCATAGCGGTTCGAAAAATTGTCATTAACACCTTGTTCTCACCTGGGTCTGCTGCAGATTCAGCTGCAGCCTAAATAACTCTCACATCTGCACAAAGGTTAGATAATCATGCTTGACAAGTGCGTAAGTAAACATCCAATTGGCTGGCTGGGAGACAGGTGTCATCCAGTGGTGGTGACTGATAACAGGAGAACATGTCAAATGGAGGTAATTGATGCAGGAGCTGGTAGAGTAGACCTGAGCTCCACACTTGGCAGCCCGTTCACACAGCCTGTCTCTGTGTGTGTGTGTGTGTGTGTGTGTGTGTGTGGATCCAGGCCTGGATGCCCGCAGGAAAGAGCTGCAGATATTAAGAGTCTAGCTCCAGCTTAATCCTTTCCACTGCAGACATGGAAAAGGCTGGCCTATATTAGGGCTGTGTGCATGTGTGTGTGTGTGTGTGTGTGTGTGTGTGTGCGTGCACTACGCACCTCTGTACGTGTCTGTATTTCCTCGTGTGTGTGTGTGTGTGTGTGTGTGTGTCCAGCAGGTTATGTAAAGCTCACAGCCAGATGGCATGGCTTGAGGAGGGACTTTGAACTGAGCGGCTCAAAGAAAATATGACTTAGAAAAAAAATTCACCTCATAAATCTACACTGTTTCATTTAATCAGCAGGGTATAAGCTTGGCCAGAGAGCAGAGGACTTTTATTTTTATTTTTAGCTTAAAAATAACCAAAGCAGCCTAATAAGCATTCCTGCACATGATGTGCAGAATGAAAACATGGATTTTAAAGGTGCAGAAATTACAAACTGAAAAATCCTTTCTTTTCCATAGAGCTTTTGCACAGAGCTTCTTTACACTTTACCAAGGTGCTTTACACTCATCTTTTTTACAGAAGAAGCATCCATATATATTAATTTTAGGAAAAATCTTCTATGCATCTCGCTTAAGATCCTCATAGGTGTGATGGATGAATTACTCTTTTATTTAAGCCCTTTTTCATCAAATGAGCCCTTCCAGCGAATAGTCATATATCAACCATTTCTCCCATTTGTAAGAAATCTTTC
Organism: Astyanax mexicanus; assembly: GCF_023375975.1. NCBI lineage: Eukaryota > Metazoa > Chordata > Actinopteri > Characiformes > Acestrorhamphidae > Astyanax > Astyanax mexicanus. Next base: position 15,145,669 of record NC_064424.1, read on the forward strand.
TTTTTTTTTTTAATTTTTTTCCCATTTTCTCCCCAATTTACTCGGCCAATTACCCAACCCACTCATTAGGACTCCACCTATCACTAGTGATGCCCCAACACACCAGGAGGGCAAAGACTAACACATGCCTCCTCCGATATATGTGAAGTCAGCCACCGCTTCTTTTCGAGCTGCTGTTGATGCAGCATTGCCGAGCAGCCAGCACACTCGGAGGAAAGCGCAGCGACTCGGTTCTGATACATCAGCTCACAGACGCTCTGTGCTGCAGACTTCACCGTAGGAGTGATGTGGGGAGAGAGAGCGCCATCTACCCACCCGGAGGGGGCAGGGCCAATTGTGCTACCTCTGAGCGCCGGCAGCTTGATGGCAAAGCTGCAAGAGCTGGGGTTCGAACCTGCGACCACCCGCTCATAGTGGCAGCGATTTAGACCGCTGGACCACTTGGCGCCCTCTTCTTTCTTTCTTTTTTTTTTCATTAAAATACCAAATAGTTCGTTTTTCACATTTACATTTCTTTATTCTTCAAGGTAAAAACTAAAGGAAATACCATTGCTTGCAAAGTCTGTAATTTAGATTTCCATCAATAACAGTTTTCAAAATAACGAAAAAGGTACAACAATTCCAGGAGAATTTATTAAACAAGCTTTTTTTTTGTCTGTGTTATATCAGTTCTCAGATCTTTCAGGTGTGAACTTGGTTTTCCTCTTACTTTATTTTTACTGCTACTTTTATTCTGTAAGTTGTCTAAGGCTTCAGGACTCAGAGCAGAGCAGATTCTTCTGTATGTATGCTTAGTCATACTCAGAAAAAGACATTCTAGATCAACACCTGACCTGATCCTCAGATGATTTGTGAATACAGACCTAAATGGCAGCAGCATTTTACACAACACACACGACACAACCCCTCCCACAATACACTTTCTTTACACTGCTGTGCTCTCAGGCATCAGTTCTATGACCCTGGCAGGCTGGTATTAGCTTTATATAATGGTATTTTTAGTCTTTTAGTGTGTGTAACACAAACTCAGAGCAAGAGGGTTTACAAATAGAAATGAGGTTTGCAGGTGACACGACCCACAGTGGTACGGCCATAGATAAATAAAAAAGTAGATCAACACAAAACTTTTTTTTGTATAGACACAAAACTGCCACTGTAACTGATGTCAAAGCAAACTGAATAAAGACAGAAGCCACTGGTATCCCTCTACACTATTCCTATTACCTGTCATTTTGACACATTCACTATTCTGCCAGTTTAACCCAAATGGTATAGCCTTTATTCCAATCCAGCATTGATGAGCCCTGGGAGACCAACAGTCTTTAAGGTAAAAGAGATACACAGTTCTGTTAGGCCCAGCGTTCACGTAGATAATCAGCTGCATTGTGAGCATAATGGTTCACAAACTGGCATCTGTGCTTTGTGTGTTATTAAAGGCTTGATGACTTCTGGACAAAACCCCCTTTTGGCTCACTCTCCACTCATTTTCTTGGGCATATTCAGCTGTGCACGGACGTGGAGGCCACAAATTAATTTCCATTTCCCTCTACATGTTTCCACATCAACTTTTACAACCTTACAAATCTCTTGCTTGCTGTTTTGATGAGCATCCATCCATCCATCCATCCATCCCTCCATTGTCAATACCCACTTTATCTGTCAGGGTCGTGGGGGGTGCTGGAGCCATTCCCAGCTGGCATTGGGCGGAAGACAGTATACACCCTAGACAGGCTGCCAATCTATCGCAGATTTTGATTTGCATGTTTGCCAATATACAGAGGCAAGGACACATCATACAGTTGCTTTTCAAAACTTTCCATCAGATTGCTGCACTGCCCCTACATCTCGCATACGCGTTGTGTTTGATTTTCTGAAGGACATGTACAACCAGAGCACCAAATGAATGTAAGATATATGAGACAGCAATAATGTATATGGAAATGAGTAGTTAACAGCAAGTATATTCCTACCCATATTTTTAATCCTTATCCTATTTCTCATACTGAACAGACAGCATTAGCCTATAATAACATACAAAAAAATCTATACTGCTCTAAATGAACCATTTCCACATAAATGAAATGCCATTGTTGTCATATCTGCATATTGCACAAAAAGAGCATAATGCTATTATAAGAGTATTGGCCAATACCTCATAATACCCTATAAGTGAAAATGAAAAAAATGATATAAAAACAGTTCATGCTAAATTAAAAGTAAAAGCGGGTGGGTGTGGACTAAGACACACCTCCTCCAATATAAGTGAGGTACCTCTTTTTATTATGTATTTTTATGTAGCATCACTGGTTAGCCAGCACACTCGGAGGAAAGCACAGCGACTTGGTTGTGATACATTAGCCAACAGATGCCTGTGCTGACCAACATCACTGTGGGAGTAATGTGGGAAGAAAGAGCCATCTACCTACATAGGGAGAGCATGGACGATTTTGCTCTCTCAGACTCTGGCTGCTGATTGCAATCCACATTACCTGTGAATGGAATTGGCGATCCTCAGTTCATAAAAATGTCTGAATTTGTCATGATTCTGGCCATGATCCTAATCCACTAGATTAACTTGTGACATCCCAGATAGCATATAGAAACAGCCGAAGCACGGATGTATTGCAGCATAGGCTGAGACCTGGCATCTGCCATGTGGAATTTGGCAGAATTTGGTTTATACTTGGCAACTTGCAGCACAGGCTATTTCCATATTATACTCAGCAAACCACTGTGTTGGCACATGCAGTTCTTGGCCCGGATGTGAGCTGAGCATTTGGGCCAGAATCAGCCCTAGATTCATACCGAAGTCCGGCCGATGCAACTCAGGCTCACCTGTGGTATTTGGCCTGTAAATGTCCAGAGTGTGTTTTGCTTTTTGTGATTCCTCATTGCAAGTCCATATTTTGGTACCGCACTATTTCAAAATGCCTGGACTCTAATAGATATGGTTCAGAGTTACTCAAAGTAAAATCTTACAGCTGCCTTTGTAAATCAGATCCGTGTTTTGCGTGTGGGTGTTTTTTTAAGGCCTGAGAAGAATGGGAAACTTCAAAAGCAGACTATCCCCTTGGATTTCTTGTTTGTTGACAAAACAATTGAATTTCCATGACTTACGTCCATGACTTACATCTGCTGGAATATATGCGTTTAGTTTGAGTGAAGCCATTGCAATGCGCCATCAAGACCGGTGGCTTCAAAGTCTTTTCTTCAATCCTTTGGCTCCAGTTTGAAGTGTCTCTTTCACATAAAAGTGAATAAGGAAGCAATGCCACATGAACAGCATGCTAATCAGACCCAACTATCGGTGACCAATTTTTCAAACACAACTATTATCATTCCACCTAACATAAACGCGCAGATCTAAGAGTAAATAACCTTAAAGAAATGCAAGGGTGTTATTAAAATTCTATTTTGCCGGTCTTCTGCCCGATATAGCCTGGCTGCTATCAGTATTCATGAGCTAGCCCAAACAGTAAGTCTGAAAAGAATAGAGTTTCAGGATGGCTTAAGGGCTTTGGATTGAAAACGGCAAGTGGAAACAGTAAGCAAAAGTGTGTGAAAGGAGAAGAAGCCTTGGCAGAATAGCTAACCGGCAGTCCTTGGTGACATTAGAATGCAATACAAGGTTAACAGTGGCGCAAAAATGACATTTACTATGATAGATGTGATGATCACAGGTATTGTCATAATCTGACAATCAAATTCCCTCACTGTAATCCAATCAGTGTTGTGTGCCTGTGGTGTGGATTTATATTCACTCTGATCTGTGCCAAAGAAATTAACTTACCACGCACAGGGCTTTTCCAAGCTCCACATCCAAAGCACTGAGTGTTCCTTCTCATATTTATAGAGCCTGTATAATAAAAAAAAACAGACATTTTGAAAGAAGTTTAATGATGCATGTAAACTTAAAAACTTACTTGCAAAATAGCCTGGTTTGAATCCAGTCTTTTTGTGATCACAAAATAAATATATTTTCATTACATTGCGTTCACCTATTCATCATATATCTGTTTAGCCCCACCCATTAATCATGAAGTTAAGACGAGTGTTTCATTTGGAACTGTTTCATTAATAAAGCACAACAATACAAACAGTGATCATGTTTTATATATATATATATATATATATATATATATATATATATATATATATATATATATATATATATATATCAATTTAACAGTAAAGTATGTCATGTCCTGTAGTTCCCACTACAGTTCCCATAATCCACCTGTTTACTGTGCCACAGTCATAGCATCTACACACAGCATTATACCGGAATTTCAGTTTAGCTCTCCAGCTCCGATGGAGCAGTATTAGCATTAGCTGCTAACTCCACAAAGTGCTAGCTCTTTTGTCATACAGAGGTTGAGTATTATTAGCATGTAGCCTACTGCTTACCCCGGCTAGCCCTGCTGGAGCAGCATTAGCCGCTAAGCTCTAGCTCTTTTGCCGCTCAGATGTGAGTATTATCAGCCTGTAGCCTGCTGTTAACCCTAGCTAGCTCCTTCGTTGTTCAGAAGGGAGTATATCGGACTGTAGCCTGCGCTTTTACCATGTTAAAACAAGCTACATGGGACGAAGTGTTAGCTAATATCGCCTTGGCTTCCCAGAGACCTAAGGGTTCCTCAGTCTAGCACTGTCGGGTGGCATTAGTTGCTAAGCGCTAGCGGTTACAGTTTTGTTTGCTTAGCTTAGCTTTACTTAACTTAGTGACAAGGTGGTTGGACTTAATCTGACGGAACCTGTCACACTTAAAAAGCAACTAATGAATAAAGTAAAAAGATGCTAGAACTTGCCATTTTTTATTCACAGATTTAAATGATGTCACTTTCTCTTTGTGATGTAATTTAAGATGACAGTACATTATTTATAGACAAAACAAGTTAGATACTAATCAAAAAATGATCTATTTTATATCAGAAAAATAACTAAATAATTAGTTTTAGTTGTATGTAAGCACACATGTAGTAAAATACAGATTTTTTTTTCAATCACATTTATTTTGTGAAATTTTAGATGCAAATGTCATAGTAAATATGGTTTATTAATATGCACTGAATTATTAAAAATATGTAAATATAAATAGTACTTTCTTATATATCATGCTTCCAAAAAACATTTGATTACATTCGATTGATTTGAACATTTGATGCTTTACAGTTGGGAAACCCACTTAAGCACATCTATTTTGTGTTCAGTGCATCTGAATGCTGATGCAATCAGATGCAAATGGCACCTGCTGGCTAGGATGACTCAGTAACAAAAACAACATTTTTTTTTTCTAAGGCACAAAGAACAGCTGGAAATAATTTAGAAATCCACAAAAATAAAAAATGTCATAAATAAAAAAAGTACAAAACGTGCCATATAGCTGAGTTGAGGAACTTTTTTAAGGATTGGTTTGAGAAATATACTAGGGGTGTCACGATCTCGATATTTTATCGAAATCGAATCGAAATGAGGTCACGATCTCGAGTATCGAAGTCAAAAAGAGGATCGACGATCCCTCCCGCGCGCGCTACGCAAATGGCGCGGCACCAACACAGCGCATCCTATTCATTTAAATAGAGATAGCCACTGCATGAGCGCAGTCGGCGGGAGTGTGATCACTGTTTTTATCTGTCCAACGGGGGAGGGGGGGCGGGGGTTGGGCGCGCAGGTTTTGTATCTGTATCTGACGGAGGGGTGGGTGCGCGCAGGTGAGAGCGTGTGAACTCGCTGAAATGCGTGTGTCAGTGTGACTTGAGAACACTGACTATAGATCACAGTGAGGTGGATTAAAAATCTTAAACTTATAATTGACTACACCTGTTGCTTTCCATTGAATTAAAAAAACATCTTTCTCTCAGATAAAGTAAACACAAGCGTGTTTCTGACTAAAATAAAAGCTTTTCAGGAGAGATATAAGTTATGTGTAAATATTTATAAGACAATACCCACATCACTTATCTAACCAGCCTGTACTGATTTCTGCCCCCCAATAATGCTTTCAATAACCTCTTGTAACCCCTGGGAGCCATGGGGTTACACTCTAATAGCCTTTAATAGTCTTCAGTAGCCTTTAAAAGACTTACCTGGCGGCCGTGGTGTGTCCACTAAACTCCGTAGTTATAAACATCCTGAGGTTAGCAGCGCGCTAACTGACCTGTTTATAATGTAATCCGAGCAGTGCCTCCGTGTCGGCTGTTCTAACCTGCTGCTGTTAGCTGCTTGGGCTGAAAGATGAACTGTAGTGAGCTGTATTATCCGGTTAGTGGGGTTAAAACCTTTATTTGTTTACAGAAACAGTAAAAACGGACTGGCTGAGCTCTGTAGCCCGTGGCTGGGCTGTACTGAAGTAGTGACTGAGTGAAGAGAGCGGGGCTTGTGCTGCTGCTGCTAGTGGTTGGATGAAGAACTGCAGCTTCATGTAATGAGCAGTTTCACCAGCCATCCACACACAGCTCTGAGAAACTGCTTGTTTTAATAGTGCACACTGTTGCTACCAAAAAAAGTCACTAGATGGCATTACCATATATATCTTAATAAATAATAATAATAATATTTATAATATTTATAATAATAATAATAATAAATATATTATTTAAATTTTATGAGGCATAAAATAATAACAAGAAAAAAAAAAACAAGAAAATCGAGAATCGAATCGAATCGTGACCCTCAAATCGAAAATGAAATCGAATCGAGGATTTAGAGAATCGTGACACCCCTAAAATATACACAAGTGTAAATGCAGAGTATTAATTACAGACAGGTAATAAATCTTAATGGATTTAAAAACAGCGTTTTTTTTTTTTTTTTTTTACTCTAGAGGACAAAGACAAGCTGAAAAATGCCTGTTTTTGTTATATAAACCCACAAAAATGAACACATGAAAAATAAAAAATTAAACAAAATTTAAAAAACCTAAATGTAGCTTATAGCAGCATTACGATATATTTTTTACTAAGCACTGGTACATCAGTGAACATGCAGAGTATTAATTACAGACAAGCAGTCTCCAGACAGAGAGATGAGCTGGTGTTAAACTGGGTGACCCCTGTCTACAGCACCGTGTGCAGCTGTCAGACAGAACAACAGCAGGCCATGTTGTAAGTGAATCCAGTAGGTAAACACGCTGTGACGTGAACGGTATTAATAATGAAGCTCTATAGGATGGAAGCTGTATTGAAGACGTTAAAGATTCATTTTAGCATCACACGATGACTGTAGTAGGAGATTTTAAAGCCTGTCTGCTGTCGGCTTCTCTTAACATCACCTGCTTTTTCTCTCCTCAAATGCTGGCTGAGAGTGTCTGCAATGTGCGCAGTCATCCATTAAAAAAGGGCAGATGCTGGTGTGTGTGTGCGCGTGTGCGTGTGTGTGTGTCTGTGTCTCTACATGCGCTGCTCTGAGATTACTTTATGTCGGCAGTCACTGTGTGTTACCTATGAATGGGAAGTTGGTAAGAGATGATGGATTTCTTGTGTCTTGCCAAGGCTGCATAATTTAACACTGTCTCCACCGATGCCCAGTGCGTGGGGAGACTTAAATAGTGGGGATCATCACTGGAGATAACGAGCTCTGATTTTCATTATTCTAATGCATAAAAATCTGACCACTTCAGTAAATTCTGATCTGTAATATATGCATTAAGGATTACTGGGTCTTCTTTCACAGAGGCTCTATGAATATGCAATTGAGTTGAGAAATCACTTTGCTTACATAGCGAAATTATCCAGCCAGGAAAAAAAACACACACACTTATAATACTGAGACAACAGTAACAGAGAAAGAGAGAGATGAATCCTCTGTCTGAGAACTGTAGTATGTACGTTTTTCTTAATTATTTCATTAAAGTATCGCATCACCAGGGCTGTGAGTTACAGCGATTCTACCAAAAGTGAGCAAGACAAAAAACTTAAAAGGTGCACTTAAAATCCTTTAATTTTCCCAAAAATCATCAGTGCGCCTTATGTATGAATTTTAGCTGTCAGTTTGTAATAAGCAGTAAAGCCACTCACTCTTCTGAGGTGTAGCGAAGGAGTGTCAGATTAGTTCTCCAGTGCCAAGGCTTTAGCAGTATTAGCCTAGTCGCTAACCACTAAACGCTAGTTCATTTGCCATTTAGAGGTAAGTATTATCGGACTGTTGCCTGCTTCTGACCCTGGCTAGCACTGCTAGAGCAGCGTTAGCCGCTAATTGCTAAACGCTAGCTCTTTTTCCTTCCAGAGTGGAGTATTATCGAACCATAGCCTGCCTGTTTACCATGTTAAAACAAGCTCAGTGGGACGAACCGCTAGCTAATATCACCCTGGCTTAACGGAACACTCAGGGTTCCTCAGTGTAGCGCTGTCAGGTGGCATTAGCTGCTAACTGTGAAATCTAGATATCTAAGCTTACCGTAAATTACTTTTGACTTTGAATGAAAGAAATACAGCTTTGTTATCCACCCACAACCTTTACCACCCAGCGGAGAGACCTGCTAAATTAGAGGGAAAATATTGGGACACTCCTGTTCCTTACTAGTGTCACAAAATGCTCCTTATAATCCAGTGCACCTTATAGTGCAAACAATATATTAAAAATATTTATACAGTACCAATCTAAAGTTATTTTTTGTATTTTGTATTTTTTGTAAGTTAATTTTGAATGCATCCCAAATATGGAATAAGGAATGCAAAAAAGAGGTTAAACAAGCTAAAATACATTATATACTATATACTTTAGATTCCCTAAAGTAGCACTTTTTACTTTGAAGCCAACTTGTTATATATCATACTCCTGCCAGTAGGTGTCACTACTAAGTTAAAAAGATCTTCATGTACTAGAGTGAGCAGAGTGTGTGAGAGCAAGTAAAGGAGAAGAACCTAAACAGTACTGCTGAGTCCTTCGTGTTATTTTGTACATTTATTTCACCACTACACAACATATTGGCGACGAGGATGGCTTTACTTGGACTTCCACCACCACCTGCTTTTCTGGAGAGCCCTGGTGAGCCTGCTATGCCATTAACTCCTGGGTTCGTATGTTTGATAACTACATTGTGGCACTCTGCTCAGACAACGTTCCAGAAACAAGAAAGAGAGCTTTACTTATCCACTGCCTTGGTACAGAGGGCCAACGCATATTCTACACTTTGGAAGTGGAGAATGATACTTACGCAGCTGCATTAAGTGCCCTGAAGTCATTCTTTGTGCCCAAAATCAATGTAGTTGCTGAACGCAATAAATTCCATCAACGTGCTCAGAGACCGGGTGAGTCTGTTGTCCAATTTGTGGCTGCTTTGCGTGGACTGCTTGTGAACTGTGATTTTGGTGCTCTAGCAGATGACATGATAAGAGATCAGCTTGTGTAGAAAACATGCAACCCTCGAATTCGAGAGCGCTTGCTCTTAGAGACTGATCTTACTTTGCAAAAGGCTGTAACAATTGCAGGACAAATGGAGTCAGCAGTTACTGAAGCTAAAGCAATGACATGCCCAGGTGGTGTTACAGTAAAGGCTGTAAATGCTTGTGCACATTCATCTGTAAAGCCTCGTAAATTTCCTCAGTTTGAGAAGGCACCAAAGCAGCTATCCAGTTCTCATCGACCAGCCCAGGGTAAGATGTGCTATCGCTGTGGTTCATCTTCACACCTAGCAAACTGTTCAAAATGTCCAGCAAAGCAAGGGAAATGCAAAAAGTGTGTGAAAATAGGTCACTTTGCAAGGGTCTGTCGTAGTTCTGAAAATGCATGCAATATACAAGAAGTGACCATACCAGACCTTACAGTTCTGAGTATTGCAGACCCACTTACTGAAGAGCAAAGGAACAAACTTACCTGTAAGGTGACTCTGAGTGATGATGATGGACAGTCCATTCATGTAGACTTGCTTGTCGATACTGGTTCTGCTGTTTCAATTCTGCCTGAACACATTTACCACCAGTTCTTCGCTACTCTGCCACTCTCTACCCCAAAAGTTCGTCTGATAACATACTTGAAGAAGCAAATTCCGGTGCTGGGGTGCATTGCTCTAAATGTTGCATGTCATGCTCACTGTACACGACTGGACTTTTACATTGTAGAGAACGGAACACCATTGCTTGGCATGGACTTGTTCACTGCACTGCAACTTGAAATACGAAATGGCCTTGTAATGCCTCCGAATGCTGAGTGTCCTGCTGCTGTCAACCTTACTGATACTTGTGGTGTAGCTGTAGGATTTGTACACAAAGTCAAAGTGCGCTCAGATGTGCCACCTGTGCAACAAAAGCTGCGCAGACTACCATTTGCTGTGCGTGACTCTGTCTCACAAGAGTTAAAAAGGCTGGAAAGAGAAGGCATTATTGAGAAAGTAGACTCCTGAATGGGTCTCACCCCTGGTGGTCATCCAAAAGAAGTCGGGAGGGATCAGGTTGTGTGTTGACCTGAGAGAGCCAAACAAAGCTGTTGTGATTGATAGCCATCCATTACCCCACATTGAAGAAGTTTTTACAGATCTCTGGGGGTCAGCTGTGTTTTCGACTATTGATTTGCAAAATGCATATCACCAAGTGACTTTGCATGAGGACAGCAGAGACCTTACAGCATTTATTACGCATGATGGATTGTTTCGTTTCACTCGGGTCCCATATGGACTGGCCTCAGCACCTAGTGCATTCCAGAGGATGATGTCTCAGATCTTGGATGGACTGGACGGCGTCCAATGCTACCTTGATGACATCATAATTCATCCTGAAACACATGAGCGGAGACTTCGTGCTGTGCTACATCGCCTACAAGACCGTGGCCTTAAGCTCAACATGGAGAAATTCTCCTTCAGAAAAACAGAGCTTCCTTTTTTAGGCCATGTCATTTCGGCGGCTGGTCTGCATCCAGATCCTGAGCATGTTCTGGCCGTGACGCAAGCCCCGCCTCCACAAGACGCACACGCCCTACGCTCATTTCTTGGACTGACAGGATGGTATTCCAAGTTCATACCTAACTATGCTACTTTGGTTGAGCCCCTCCGTGCTGTGCTGCGTAAATCTACTGGATTTTGTTGGACAAATGAAGCACAGGAAAGTTTCTCCCGTGTAAAGCAGATCATTTCTACCAGCCCTGCTCTGGCACTGTTTGACCCCTCCTGCCAAACCACTGTCACCACAGATGCGTCAGATTATGGCATAGGTGCTGTGCTTACACAATGGCATGGTGACACTGAAATGACAGTTGTCTTTGCCTCAAGAACGCTAACTGAATGTGAGCGAAAATACTCTGCAACTGAGAAAGAGGCCTTGGCATGTGTATGGGTTACTGAGAAATGGCGCACATACCTTTGGGGACGTCATTTTACACTGCAAACAGACCACAGTCCTCTAACAACCTTGCTCTCTACAAAAGGTCTTGGTAGAGCAGGTGTGCGAATTGCCAGATGGTCTGCACGCATGCTATGCTTTAATTACAGCATTGCCTACAAACCTGGAAAAGAAAATGTAACTGCTGACTGCTTATCTCGTTTGCCATTACCCAACGTGAAGGGAGAACAAGAACAGGAGCCTGAAATGGTTGCACTAATTTCACCTGATTTTGCTGCTGTAACAGCTGATGAACTTCAGCATGCTGTTGACCACTGCCCTGTCTTGCAACAGGTTAAGGCTTACATGCTGAAAGGATGGCCTTGTACTGCTAAAGGCATGGATTCAAGATTTACACCCTTTTACCGCTTACGAGATGAACTTGCTGTGCATGAGGGATACATATTTCGTGGCACTCATCGCATAGTGGTACCTGCAGCTTTGCAGCCCAAGTTCATTCAACTCACACATGACACACATCAAGGAATTGTCAGAACAAAACAGCGCTTGAGAGACCTCTATTGGTGGCCAGGCATGGACTTGCAAGTAGAAGATGCCATTAGAACATGCACCACATGCTTGCAGCATGATAAGACAGCCATAACTCGTGCTGCCCCGCTAGATCCAGTACCTACCCCTACAGCGGCTTGGGAAAAAGTTGCCACTGACATTGTTGGTCCCTACAACCATGCTTCTCATGATTGCCGCTATGCCATTACACTCATTGATTATCACAGCAGATGGCCTGAGGTGGCATTTGCATCTGAAGTTACCTCTGCTACGATCATTGCTTTTCTTTCTGCTGTATTCAGTCGTGAAGGAAATCCCTGTGAGATTGTTACGGACAATGGTTCGCAGTTCACCTCTTCTGAGTTTGAAAGCTTTCTAGCAAAGAGAGATATCAAGCACTGTCGCAGCTCAGTGTACTATCCTCAAGCTAATGGGGAAATTGAGCGATTCAACAGGGTTTTTAAAGACTGCCTTCAAACTGCCACCATCGAAGGCAAGCCATGGAAATCCTTCGTCACTGACTTCTTTCACATTTACAGGGCGACACCCCATGCAGTCACTACCTGTTCCCCTGCTGAATTGCTTCATGGCCGCACAATCCACACAAAACTTCATGTCCGAGATCTTCCTGCTGTGGTACCTCCACAGTCCACGAAGTCCTGGAAGCTGACAGTTCAACGTAAGCAGCAAAAAGTGTACACTGACAAACGTCGTGCTGCTACTCATCCTGGGATTCAGGTGGGTTCCTTTGTCCGCATTAGGAAACCAGGAATTGTGAGCAAAGGACATTCCAAATTCAGTCTGCCTTATAAAGTCGTCGCAAAGCGCGGCTCAGCCACTTATCTTCTGTCTGATGGGAAAGTGTGGAATGCTGCTCATCTTGCCCCAACATCGTTGTCCTCTGTTGCTCCATCCACCTCAACGTTGCCTGAGGACACTTACATCCCACACCAGATGCATGTGCCTGATGCTTTGCTTCCGGACCCTCCTGCTACAAACCATCAACCTAGGGTTCGCCGTGCTCCCTTCTGGGCTAAGGACTATGTTACTTAATAGTGTAGGAAGAAGGAAGTAAGAAAACTAAAACTGTTCAGTATGTTTTGTATATGTGCAAGAAAATAGTTGTTCAAAAGAGATGTTCATTCTGTTTTGTATACTACTGTATATGCACAACATACATGTTGAAGTGTTTTTGGTGCACAGTTCTTGTGAAGATACATTATGCTTTTCTACATAAGGGGAAATATGTTATATATCATACTCCTGCCAGTAGGTGTCACTACTAAGTTAAAAAGAGCTTCATGTACTAGAGTGAGCAGAGTGTGTGAGAGTAAAGGAGAAGAACCTAAACAGTACTGCTGAGTCCTTCGTGTTATTTTGTACATTTATTCCACCACTACACAACACAACTGTGCCCACTCTTGGCTGTTTCTCTCAATTCATTCATGAGGTAGAACCTGAAATGGTTCTCCAACTTTTTTAAAGAAGTTCTAGAGGTGCTGAGCTTTTGTTAACTGCTTTTCCTTCACTCTGAATCTGCTCTACAACTTATCCCAAACCACCTGGGTTGGGTTTTTTTTTTTATTATATCAGGTGTTTGTGAAGTCCAAACACTTGTTTTGTCTACTACCTAACTGCATACGGTCGCTGTCCAAAAAAAAAACAAGGATCTCCATTTTTGTGGATTTTTAGTTTACTACATCATTTGAACACACAAAATGTCTCTTACACTGTGTGAAATTTTCTAGACGAATGGACCAAAAGAAAGTGTCCAAAATTACTCTTAAATAAACTCTTTTTACATTGACTTCCATTGAAAGTTACGTAGGTTTTCCCACACTGCCTCCAGTTTGGTCCTGCCCATTGCTCAGGGGATAGGCTCCGCCCCCACCTTACATATACAGCATATACATCTGCGAGGATCCACTTGCTACAGACCTGAGGCCTTCAGCAAAGACCTAATATTTGCCAACCATAAATATTATAACACTCCATATTAAACACTGACGATTAAATATTTTCTTATCGCACTTTGTCCTGGTAGAACCCTAAAAAATAACACCTATACAACTAGACAATCTAAAAATGTGATAAAAGAAAGTATCCATTTTCTTAATTTCAAAACATATAATTGTGGGGATTTACAGATGTGTGATATTTTTAATTGTGTGTGATATTTTTAAGTGCATTAATAACCAGAACGGCCCACCGCAGGTACACTGATTCAGTGCGCTCATCTCTGGACAGACCACAATCAAGATTTCAGAGCCTCCCTGCAAATCTACGGGGATTACCAAAATAACTCTCTTCTCTACATCCAGTTACATCACCGCTGCTAAAAGCATTACACATGTCTGAGATCAGTCATTGCTGAAGCTAGCATCAATCCTCAATGGTTTAGGGAGGGGGGTAAAAAGCATCTCTATGAAAAACAGCAGCTGAGAGCAGCACTCTGTGGTGGGTCTGCACTGTGTGCTCCATGTTAAAAACTCTAGACTCACATGTTCATGTCAATAAACATATTGAAATGACAGTTTAACGATATTAAAACATTCTGTCAGTCCAGAGAATACTGTATTGGATTATTATGTTGGGCCCTTAATTTCTAAAAATGACCTAAAATTTTAAATTATTTTGACTATTTATTATATTTATGCTATTTTAGACTACATATAAATCATATTTCTCATAGTTTCAGCTTAATCACTTTTTATTTTCTGTCATGCATGCATCCATCCTGTTGTGGCAAGCTGCATGACAGAGTGGACAATGACAGAGGACAGTGTTTTAGTGATAACTGGCATTTAATGAAAATTGGGTTGACGTAGAGTTGCAGACATTGAATTGTTCCTGATAACACTGATTGATTTTCTACAGTAATTTTAATTCCCTTAACCCTTTGATGTGCAACATGTGTCAAAAGTGACCTGGCTGAGTTTTAATTCTCTATATATTTGCAATAAATTAATTTAATCATTTAATATTCAAGGAATTCCTCAATTAACTTTTTTTTGATCACAGTACATCTTTTTTTTATTTTATCCTTTTTAACTTTTGAATAAAAGCCCTTTTTTGTAGCACTACCCCTATAATGCGTGACATTCATTTTGTCATTCATAACAGTGCATTACAAGAATTGGAAAATCATTTTTTTTTAGAAGTTTGTAGATACAGATATCTGATGTGGGTATTCTCTGTAGTTCATCTGTGGCTTTTATATTGTTCAAATAAAATCTATATTTTTACATCATATGGACTAAAATATTATGCAATATAAATGTTGGCAGTATCACCCAGCTGTAGATGGTGGTGATCCCTGTTGTTTATTTCAGTGTTAATCTGTATAGAATATCTGAATGCAGTTAAAATTCTTAAAAATGCACTTAAAGAAACTGATATATATAAGAGAAATATATAAGAGAAATAACATTTTATAGAGAGCTCTTTCACACAATGACTTCACCTTGAAGGTTTCTATGTTGGTATATTTACAGTATGCTGTAGTGTGATCCCATGACCTCTCTTCAGCATTTCACAAAAGATAGCAAATCACGAAATGTATGAACTCAAGCAAGTTGTCTGAAGTTTTAAATCAAAATCTTTCTTATAAACAAAAAAAATGCAGAGGACTAAAAAGTCATGGTGGTGGAAGTTGTGGACACTGTGCTCCACTGTGGCCGGTTTTCTTCCCACTAAAAAAAGGTCTTTGTGCAAAAAAATACGGAAATTACTTTTGACAAAGTTTCATAGAATTTTGTACCAGCCAAGGCTCCGAGCCTTTGAACATGAGAAGAAAGCAAACTCTTGCATTATTCGTATCCCATTTCTCTATTCATGGAAGTTTCCATACTCTTCAGAAGTGATTAGCACTTTCTCTTGTGTGAATCTGCACAGTGTGAACAGTTGGTTTGAATCCTTCTGCTCTCATGGCGTTCTGGGTGAAGCTCGGTGTGAATGGGGTTGGATGGGTGCTCTTGCCATGTGTCAGATTTCATACGCTGACATCCATCTGCTCTGAGAGGTAACAACAGCTCTGATTCTGTCATCAGCAGAAGAAGGAGGCATAGGGGTGGTTTCCTAGAAGGGGGTTAAGCCTAGTCTTGGATAAGCATTTACTCTTGAGAGCATCAACTGCCCTATTATAACATATATAACAACAAATAAACAATTTTTATTGTATTTTTTTATTCAAAAGAGGTAAACTCAATGTATAAAAAATATTTATTAACTGTTAAAATATACATATAATTATATAATTATTGAATTTATTTCACTATTAAACATATCCCTGAGTTCTAGTGATGTTTAGATGATTGCTGATAACAATCATTTAAAAATGATCCCCCACAATATTCCTTCCTGGAAGATGATGTTTCCCCTACTGTCCTTTTACTTATTAATAATGCAGTGGACAGTTCCTAACCCAATTTTAGTAGTTTCCTTAGGTGTTTCCTCTGCTTGATGCATGCCAATACTTTAACCTTCTGAAACAGGTTAACATATTTTCCACAACCACAGGATACAGTATGTCTTTCCACATGGTTGCTTAAACAACTGAGAAGCTATTCACTGCATCAGTTAAACAATCGCCAATAAATAAATAATCGCCTATGCTGTAATCATCCAATGGGAGGCTTTTATATATTTGTTTAGTTAAATCCAGGTGGTGAATCCAGTGCTGGTGAAGAACTAAGCTGGTTAAACAGTTTGACCAGCCTGAGCCACCAGTTTTCTTTAGCAGGGAAAATAACTCAGACCTAGGACAGAAATTGGCTTAAAGGAGAACTCTGGTATAAAAAAACAGCTTTCTGAGATCCAGTAATTCTGTGCTTTTCTGATCTCCGGATTTTACCAATGAGTTGTGGAGCTACTTTGAGCCTGGATAAAGGTGTAAGAAGCAATTTATCTGCAGGGGCAAGTGGATGCCCTGAAGCAGCCATTATAAAGAGTGCTGGGCAAAAAGCACAAAATTACTGGATCTCGGAAAGCTGCGGGAGAGGGGAGGTGTGCTATTCAACAAAAGGTTGTCATGTTTTACTATACCAAAAGTCAATTTCACACCGGAGTTCTCCTTTAATGCCACAGGAACTAAAGTCGCGAACCAACAGCAGCTCTAGCTTGTGAGAATTGTGTAACACTGTGTAATTGTTGTGTAATAACCTATTAGCTTTTGAGGAAGAAAATACTCACTAGTTATAGGACAGAAATGCTTACAGAACAGCATCAGTACTGGTACCACTGCCTAGTAATCTCTGTGCATCAGTTATACATTGTGTAGAAAACGTGACCCGATTATTAAATCAAAGCCTGCATATACAGTAGTGATCTGTGATTGAGGACTAAACATTTGCTGCTCAGTTCAGATGTCCAGATGTCAGCTTACTGACAATATAAAATTCTGAGTACATTTAGTAAGACAATGACATCTGTCAATGTCTGGGCAAGCTTCCCCTTTAAAATGAATCAAAGCAATCAATATGAATAATGTAAGCCTACTAAGCAAGTTATGTGCTGAATGCAGCACTGTTTCAAATGATCTGCCAGCCTCAATTGTTTTAAGGAAAGCTCTTTTGTTTTTTTCTCCCTTTTATTTAGAAGTGTCAGAAGGAGGATACCATCAATCAGATCTGACATGGATTGGCTGTCTTTAAAAGTTAGAACCTTTTCTCTTTAAAAAACCCTGTCTCGTATTGTAAAGGCATTCTTTTCAGTAACAAAGGACATACAGCTCACAGCCACATAATGTGAAAAAACTGCATTATGCATTTAACAGTCTTTATGTAATAAAGTTCTGGTTCTGAAATATGATTGGTTGAGTCACACGTAAATCTATTGTAAAATTAAAACACATACAGTTGCATGGAAATTTCTGCATTGATTCTCTCTGCTGAAAAACAACAGTCTCAATCAGAGACTGTGAAAAAGATGGACGTTGTGTCGCCGTTCCCATTCATTCAATAAAAAAAATAAAGCCAAAATCTTCCGCCATGTTGACGATCCTGAAACCCGAGTCTGCGCAGTAGAGACCAGAGGAGGGAGAAAAACTGTGGAGAAACAGCCTACTCATTTGAATAACCCTCTCCACAGAGCTATACACAGTCTATGATCCCACCCATACAGTCATTGGTCTTCACCCCGGCTAGGTGTAACCCACCACTTTTACAATAACCACACCTTTTTGAATAGAGCTGATTAACGTTTTAAAAAACGAATTCTGTGGGGATATAAAAATTGACAATATAAGCAGAGGTTACACTAGCTGCTGCATTTAAATAATGGAGGTAGAATTACAGTATGTTAGAAAAAAACGTGATTGAAAGTTGTCTGTTTTGCCATTGAAACCTATGGGGATGGGTGGGGTTACACAGCTTTCTGCAACCGAACAGCAGGGGGCGCCCAACCTGTGGTGGCTTTACTTTTGAGAGACCATGCTCTGTCCAGCTATACACAGTCTATGGTCTCAATAAACAAATTAGGGTACCACTTTAAAATAAGACCCTTTATAAGGGATATATAAATGGTTAATTACAATTAGTTTATTAATTGTTACTAATTAGGAATATGCCTTAAAGGCCTTAAAAATCATTAATAATCAGTTATAACACATACGTAAAATAAGCAACAATGACTTGTTGTTTGCTAAATAGTGACTCCAAAGCCATCTATATTGTTGCCCTTTCTACGTATGTATTATAACGGATTAATGATGATTTTTAAGGCATTTACAACCTAATTAGTAACCATTAATAAACCCTTTATAAAGGTAGTCTTATTTTAAAGAGGTACCTAAATTAGTTATAGAACCAAGCAGAAAGCAGAAACCAAGATTAGTGATTAGTGTTACACATACCTACACAGTGTTACACACACTACCCCTGTCACACCTGGAGCTGAAAGTGCTCCTGTCTTTCCCACACTTGGCTCTGCCTGCGATCTCCAGTCTCCGGACTTCGATACCCAGGATGCACCACACAGTTATCCAGGTAATTACAGGTAATTACAACTGCCATCTTATAAAAGCAGTACACAACTCATTGCTTTATTTAAGATTCACAAAATGTCAACAGACATAAATATAAATCATGTGAAATATCTCTCTGTCAAAATTAAATCATATAGAATAATTGCACAAAATTAACACAGTGTAAAAGTACCTGCAGCAGTAGAAACAATAAGCACATGCACACGCTTAGCACGTTCCTCTACTTAATTTCCTCTATGTTTGCAATCCAGCAATACTGCTGTTCAGAGGATTAGGTGTTTACAAAGGTTTCATGTAAAGGTGTATAATCTAAATGGGATCTTTGAATCTGTCTGAGTGTGGTGAATTACTGAACGACTGCAACAAAGACTCCCACAACAAACTGGGATGAAACACAACACTTTTATCCTCAAGTACACAGAATTTCCGCTTTCATCTTTTCCATTGTCCTTTCTTTTTGTACCAAACAACAAAAAGATGCACACAGACAGACAGAGAGACACACACACACGCACACCCGTGCACATACAGATGTTTTCTATTAAATCAAAATGCTTTTATTTGAGAGAGAGAGAGAGAGAGAGATGAAGCATTACTGTATAGAAGCCTATTTCTCTTCATGAACTTGATCAAATCTCTTCCTACGCTGACAGAGTCACACTGGTTTCCTTACACGTTACATCTCATGTTGAACACTGTGACAACAAATAGATGGGATAATCATAATACAAACATTTAAATTTAATTTAATTAAAGACAAAAATAGTTTATCAGTATTTTGGTATTGTATTTATTAGTGCTGTGCGATATGACAATAAATATCGTGGGGAAGATAGAAAAGTGTCTATTGTGCTACTTTCCTTCTATCATCCCTATAGTTTATACAGTAACTTCATCAATTATTCATGCAAATATATAAAGTAGGCTACGATAAAATGTATTGGCGTGGTCACTTTGCATAACATTTATATAAGTTTATATAAGTGATAATAAAGTAATCTTCGCAAAAAAAGCTTCATGGTTTTGCAACTTGACGCTGCTTTACGTTATATCGCGGACACAGCGGTTTGCAACATGCTTTACGTTATTAAACTCATGAGAGCTGAACAATGGAGACGCATTGTTCTTTTAAAACAATTAGCTACTGCATCTACCTCATCTGTTTTCATTTGATACATATATATTGCTGCACTAAAAGGTAGTAATTCTCATTTGTGAAAGTTGGGTTTAATCTCACTTTAAAATAAAGTTGGAAAAAAGTAAGCAATTATATTATTTTGTCATATTTTTCGAAGAATAACTGAAAACATACTTAAATGTGGTATATATCATGATATATATCGTGATATTTGATTTTTCCCATATCGCCCAGCACTAGTATATATGGTGGTATTTATATATATTGTGGTTTATTACTGCTGATCAGCATCAGTTCAAATATTTAGTAATGTGAGGTAGAAATACTGAGATTTTCTACTCTTCAATTGTTCAGATCTGTTATATTTTTTGAAAAAACTATATTAAACTGTCAAATGCAATAGAAATCTAAAGAAGGGGATATGAGATAGGTGGCACCATTATTTAACACAATAAATTAAGCTTTGAGTTTTAAATTGACTAATTTGGCATTTTTTTCTTAATATTAGAATTAAGGAATATTAAAACACATTTGTTTAAAGAAAACAAAAAACAGGTTTGTAAGTTTCAGAAAATTTACATGATATCAGTGCTAAGATATCAGTGCAGAGAGCTACAACATTTTAGAACTTTACAGCTTTTTTTAATGCAGCTTAATTCATGTCTTGACAACATAAAATAAAAAAAAAACTTTTTATTAATAAAAATGTAATAAAAGTAACTTTGTAATTTTTTTAATTTTTATTTTCTAGCACATGTTGAGTGTCTTGATTTTTGCTTTGCAACCAGTCAGTAAACTCACAGAATAAAACAACATTTAAACACACTTCATGTTGCTGCTTTTCTTAAACCATTGAGCCACAATATGAACAAACATCAGCTAGAAGATGAAGAGTTTTAGCATCACTCTAAAAGTGTTTTGTTGCCATCTTGTGGGTGTTGTATTCACACGTGCAGACTGAACAAAAAAGAAGAATACTCTGGTTAAGAGTATACACGCACTGAGACATATCAGAGTGTGCTATTTACATGACAACTTGTATAATAAGGTAGTTGCTGAATTCTAATTATGGAACAAGAGTGTTGCTACAGCTATATAATAATGCTACTCTCTGTTGTGAAGCATTTAAACAAGGATTGGGTTGACGGAAATTCATGCAGAAATGGTAAGAATGTCACTTTCTACAAATGTAAGCCTCAGAATAGGGTAAATCCCATTTACCACCTGAAGTGGAGCAGCTGTGCATTGTAAGAGTCCTGTAATGCTTCCTATTTTACAGCAGTTGCTACAATTTAATCTATTGCTGTATAATAATAATACATAGCATGTATTATTTTTTACATAGAAACTGCTAGAATGCTGGTGTAAAAAAAACACATTAAATAATATAGTTGCTGCAGTTTGGAGCTTTGCATTAAACATCTGCCCTAATTCTGCTGGTCCAAGGCATCACATGATCATCATCAGTCTCTTCCATGTAGCGCTACCAAACACAAATCCAGTGGAGAAAACTCATAAAGACAAAGGATTCCTTTGTCTAAATAACTACAATTGTTTACGGTTCCACACATAAAAGTACATTAATGCCTTTATAAATGTAAGAATAAAAAAATCAACAGTGCTTTAAAAACTTCCACTTGAGTACTTCACATAACTTTCACTTAAGTGATTTTCCCAGAAAGGTTTCTACATACACACATACTGTGTCATTATACTGTATATTAACTTTATACAACATTATACAACAGAATATAACAGCATATAAGAGAGAAAAGGAAGAAAGAGGCGGGTAAGAGAGGAAGAAAAGAAGGTGTTAGACTGTAGGGCAGGTTCTGCTACTCTGGAGGAATCACAAGCAAAAGAGTCAGCCATTTAGAGCCATGCATTCTCCAAGTGGAAAACATCTGAGAACATCTTATTTACTGTTACTTTAAAGTGATGGTTTTGTGAGAAAAATAAAAAATAAAATAAAACTTGTTGCAAAACTATATGCAGGAGCATAAAGAAGCAGTTTATAGTTCCATAATTACAGATTGTAGTCCATCTGTTTCTACTTTCACCCTGTTCTTCAATGTTAGGGACCCCAATAGAGCAGCTGTTATTTGGGTGGTGGTTCATTCTCAGCACTGCAGTGAGCAACACTGACATGGTGGTGTTTTGCTAGTGTGTGATGTGCTGGTATGAATGGATCAGACACAGCAGTGCTGCTGGAGTTTTTAAACCCTGTCTTCACTCACTGTCCTCCACTCTATCAGATACTCTTACCTGTAGCTGGTCCACCATGTTGATGCTTTTACATTAACAATAATTAAGCAATAGAACACGAGAGGGAGTGTGTTATCACAAATAACATCAGGGCTGTGATTTGGTCGTAGATTATCACAGCCGTGATGTTATTCGTAATAACACACTACCTCGAGTGTTCTATTGCTTTTATATAACAGTTTTTTTTTTTTTTTTTTTACAAAATGAATAAAGAAAATAAATCAAAGAACTTCAGATTGAATATGCTTCAATATGGACTGTGCCTTCCGCCAAAAAGTAGTTCCACAACAACTGTAACAAAACTGAAACTTAACTAACGGTGTATGGTTCATACATACAAACACAACGAAAGTTAGCTTGAAAGCAAAATTGGGAATAAGCGAAGATGGAAAACGTTAGGAGCATGAAATAACGCTAATACTCTCCTCTCCTGCTCTGTGGAGTCGTCTTCAGGTGAAAGCTGCGCATTTTTTGAGAATTTTTGCTCGTTTTGCTGGGTGGGGTTGGTTAGCTAGCCGGCTGGACTGTGGTTAGGTTAGCGTAGCTTGCTTTAGCTCAGCATTAACTTAGCTTAGCCTAGCCTGGCTGGTTAAGTTACCGTTCTGTCTGTCAGACGGCATCAGCCAAGCGATTTTCTTTCCATTTTTTCCGCAAAAGACGAGCCAGCGCTGCGGGTGAGCGTGCTGTGGCTAAGCTAATGCTGCTGCTGGTGCCGGTGGAGGCGTTGATTCAAACTGTCTTGTGTGAATACGCCGTTACTCAGCAACGCGTTGGCAATGGTGGAGTGATACCGTTTTAGTGTGAGAAGGCTGTGATGTTATCACAAATATCATCACGGCTAGAACACATCTCAACCAATCAGATTGTGAGGTCAGAACTTACTGTTGTATAATAGAAAACAATATATAACATTGCTGTTCCTGTAAATTACCTACTGGTGCACCTTCACAGCATGAACACACAAGTCAGTATCCTCTGCTGAGACACGCAATGCGCTGCGCTGCTAAAATATCAATGCGCCAAAGTCAGACCACACCTTCC
The DNA here is from genome assembly GCF_023375975.1 of Astyanax mexicanus. Taxonomy (NCBI): domain Eukaryota; kingdom Metazoa; phylum Chordata; class Actinopteri; order Characiformes; family Acestrorhamphidae; genus Astyanax; species Astyanax mexicanus. Next base: position 15,168,911 of record NC_064424.1, read on the forward strand.
TCTTAAAGGTACAAGTGAAATGACAAGTGAAACTCAGATTGGTATAGTTCCCATTACACCCAAAACACAACCATGATTAATTAGTTCATGCCTTTTGTGCGTTTTGTGCCAAGCAAGGCATGGTTTTGTGCCCTCATGATACCAAAGACACATAGACACGCCCTAAATCCAGCTGTGCAATGTGCGGTTGGTGGTTCACCTATAGATCACTAAAATAGGACCCTTCAGGAACCAATTTATTTCCTGCTATCCCACGACTTTTGGCAATTCAGTGTATTTTCCACAGATCTTGCTCACAGTTAAAATATCCAGGAAACAAACAACAAGAACAGACACAGAGAAAAAAGAAGAACAGAGCATCAACCTAGAATAGTGAACAACAGCACCACACCTGGACGAAGATAAAACTTGGGATCCCGATTGAGGTTCACAACAGCTGGGAGATAAAGAACTTAAATTAATTTGTACATTGTACAATAACATTAAAGACACTAAAACAATAAAGAGACACATATGGAATTACGTAGTAAACAGTAAAAAAAGTGTTTGTCCTCCACATTAACCCCCTGATCTAAACCTGATGAACTGAGATGGTGATTTGAGCTCCACAGCATCAAGGAAAAGCAGCAACTGTTGTTCAGCACCTTTAGGAACTCCTTCAAGATGGTGAGAAAACTTCAAATTTCAGGTGACTTTTCCTCATGAAGACACTTAGAAGAATCTAAGTGTCTATAAAACATATTCTGGTTTGTTAAACACTTTTTGCTCACAGAATAATTTAGCATGTGTTGCTGTATAGCTTTAATGTCTTCTATATTAAACTTACAATAAAAAAAAGAAAGAAAGAAAGAAAGAAAGAAAACACTAAATGAGAAGAGGTGTGTCCAAACCCTTGACAAGTACTGTACTCTATCAGCTCCAAGGATTCTTATTCTGTTAGCAGTGAATAAGTGTGCCAAATGTTTGTGTGCATTTGCAGGCCTGTGTCAGCAATGAGTGCATGTTAAAGTAGCTGAGTGTGCATTCTTTAGAACTGGGTATGTATTGTCACTGTCACCTAAAACCTTTAATTTCACTTTTTGATAAAACAATTTTATAACAAACTGTTCTTTGTGTCCAATGTTGGTGATAAATGGACCAACTGAATGAATAGAGAAAAACTAAGAGGTTTTTTTTTTCGTTCTCCAATAAGCTGCTACTTTTGTGGTAGATGAAAAAAAATTTAATATGCAGCATGACTGTCTGTGACTTGATGGAACCAGGCCTGTGACTGCGGTTGTAGTTAGAAGACTACACAGTGAAAAACATGCACTTCTTCAGCTATCTCTCATTTGCGGAGAAAAAAAAACGAGAAAGGGAAAAAAAAAGCACACAACAATTAACTGATCTTATCGCTCTATGTGAAGCCTTTCAAACAGTTCCCCCCTGAGAACAAATAGTAATTATGAGACTGCAAAATTGCAGAGAATGCCTCCAAGGCTATGTAAAACAATCTGGCAGATCTGTTAATTGGTGTTTACGTGACAGTGGTGGACTAAGTCGTGCTGAGCAGGATAAGGCAAACGGCAAGATGCGAACGGGTGCGAGCATCGAAGAGTCTTTACAGAACGAGCGCTGAATCCGTTTAATGTCCGGCGATTCTGACGGACGTGTCTGGGCACGCTCCCTTCTCCCTTCTCTGCTTATTTAAGAACTTTTTTTTTCTCTCGTTCCCCAGCTGTGAACGGGAAAGCCGTGTGTATGGACGTGTGCACCTGAATTTTTCGGTGCGATCGTTTAATCTCCTGCAGTTCTCTCATTTATCCAGCTTAAGACAAGTAGAGCAGACATGAATAAATCAGTCACTCTGGTCTGCAGTCTTTAATCTGGCGGCTTTGATAAACACCTTATTATAAAAAGTCACACAGCCCGCACTGATCCTGGTGGAAACTACACAGAAGTCTCCCTCCATTTGGTGGCATCTCCCAATCCAACATCTATTATGTATGATTCATTGAGAGGAGGTCAAACAGCTGCTGCCGCAGATTAATGTGCACATAAATATTAATAAAAGTGCTCCTAAGGCTACGCTCCCATAATCTGCAAAACAATTTGGACTCCTGGGCGGCTGAGTAAGAAAAGGAAAATCCCGCTGTGAGATTCATCATTCCAGAAATGCCTGCAATTCCAGGAGAGGAGCTTAATCCATCATGTACATTTATTCATCAAAAGCTCCTCCTTTTGTTCCGAAGAATAGCGGCCTGCCATTAGTGCAGAAAAGGAACAAGGCCCGGATTCATCTGCAGCTCGGTTTTGCCTGCATGGACGGAGAGTACGCTGTGCTCAGTGCATTGCGTTGAGTGCGTTGAGTGTTTTCTCTTGTTGTTATTAGTTGGTTTGAAAAAAGAGACAGAATAATACAATATTTTATTTTATTTTAACTTAATTTTTTTTGTTATGGACATGAATCTTTCATATTGTATCAGAACTCTGAGAGGGCAATCTGATCATATTCCACAAAAAGCTTTTGTTAGTGAATCATGGGCCTTTTTATCAGTACTTTTAAAACATTGATAAACTGATTTAGACCAATTTAATCCAATTGTAGCAGCATCCAATGTATAATATCTGAATAAACCAAATACATTTATTTATTGCCATTTGTACATTGTTTCTTCCTGTTGCTTCTCTCATAAAAAATAGTTTTCCATCTTTTTCACATCATTAAACTTCATATTCACATCATATATCAAGTCCTAAAAAGTACATTTTGTCGCTGTCCAATAAAAAAACACTTATCTCCAAAACAGCAACTTTACAAGAGAGAGAAAAAGCCTTGTAAATTTTCAATGTAAGGTCAATGTAAAAAGAGTTTATTTCACATCATTATGAAGAGTTTCCATTGGTCCGTTCATCAAGACATTTTGGCACAGTGTACAGCTGTTTAAATTATGTAGTAAAAATGGAGATAAGTGTTTTTCATAGGACAGCGACGATTTGTAGTAACTCAAAGGTGCCACAGATTCTGTCTGATAAGTGTGATAAGAGGGACAGATATTAATTTAAAGTAACACACAGTATCTAGTAGACCTACTTTACAAATGAATATTAAAAGAAATTACAGAAAAGTCTAAAAAAAGATTAATCCAGATATGAAACTAAATCAGTACATTTTGCTATGCAATTTACAGTAAAATACCTTCTTTTTTTGTCACATATATTGTATACATCTGTTAGGAAATGGTGTTGATCTTTGTGATGTGGTTATAAAAATTAAATAAAAGATATCTTACTAAGATGCTTACTCAGAGTAAACTGACTAAAAGAAGAATCTGTGTGGGCTTTAATAAACCAGTAAAGGAAAAGTATATGCCCTCTGTAAAAATGGAAAGTCAGGTCAAGTTAGAAAAAGCAACTTTGTTCATACTTATCGACTTGACCTTAAAAAAAGTTTTGGCCTACCATCCATCAGAGAACTTTTGATCACTGAAAAGGAGTCTTTCACAAATTCTCTTTGAGAAGGAGATTTGAAAAAAATAAAAAAAACAAAAAACAAAACATAGCTTTATGAGAATATATGAGCATATATATGCATGCACATTTCTGGCTGAATCTCAAATACCTCTGTACTCCCTACATAATACAGTACGTAAGTCATAAATTCAGATTTCAGCAGATCAGTAAAGATAAATACTGTTCTATCACAAATGCTGTATAAAACACCACAACACTAGATTTAGATTATGTTTTTTTACCGGCATAGTGTTTCACTGCTTCCTGCTTCATGTTGATCATGTTGATGTGTCTCTTTATGATGTACTATCACCCTATTTTGGGACAGCATGCTTTCGTATGCGTGTTTACAAAAATATTCCAACAAGGTAAGGAAATCTCCAGTGTTAAAAATATCTGGATACATGTGGACATAGCCCTAGCCTATCTCTCTCTCTCTGTCTCTCACACACACACACACTTTGCCAATAAAAATCCTACATTCACAATGCTGCCAGTTTCAGCTAATCACACACATCCAAAACACAGTGTGATTTTTAAGCCCAAAATGGCTGCTCACCAGAAACAAGGCACCCATGCTCATCAAATCTCCAGCTTTTCCATCAACGCCACATTCATTTTTTCTCTCCCTCCATTTGGCATTTTGTGGCGTTCTTAAAGTGCAACAGTTCAGCCATTATGCTAATTCTGGTGTGCTCGCTGGAACCCGGAGCTAAATTGAGTTGCGGAGACTTGCAGATGGGAGACCAGGGCCGCTAATTAAATGTGAAACAGTGTGATGCAAAACTGTGCTTATTAAAATATTCCACTAAAAGCTGAGGCCTGAAACAGTGCAAGTGCAATTATCAGGTTTGCACTCCAATTCAATGGTGGTAAATTGATGTTATGCCATACACTCAACCCCATTTAAATTTGCTACAGCCTACAACAATGACAGCAGCAAAACACAGAGCTGGAGTCGCATTGCTTTATCCATTCATGAATTGTTCAACAACTGGAAGTACACCATGAAAGCTGTGGCATTCAAGTGCCTGGAGACGGTCTGTGTGTGTGTGTGTGTGTGTGTGTGTGTGTGTGTGTGTGTGTGTGTGTTTGTGTGTGTGTGTGTGGCAAATGAGTGTTTTAAGAAATCTATTGGGGGCTTGAAGGACGCTTGAAAATCTATCCGGCTATTACTCCTTTAAGCCTGAGGACTGTTTGTCAAATATATTAAAATGAGGAGCACAAATTAATATAAAGGCGCGTTTGCCTGGGAATAAGCAGTATAAAGCCATTATAGTTAACATAATATACATTTTATTGTGTATTGAATGACTGGCTAAGCTAGAGCATGTGATTAGTAATTAACAAGAATAAAATTGTGCTTTCCAGTTTGATTTGACGCTTGTATATCAACATATATTAAAAGTGAATATTTCTGTAAAGAGTCCAACAGAAAAAAAGAAATACCACTGGTGTTCACATTTAGTGACATATCTAGGACTTCCAGAAGGCCCAGAGTAGAAAAATGGTCATACCAGCCAAAAGTTAATTCTCTGTCAGCTGTTTATTGTATTGGTGGATACTGTGCCATGTTAGACCTTCAGTTGTGCTGATGAAGTCCCAACCAATTACAGTGTTCATTTAGCTACATCTACTCGGATACTGTACCATTTTACATTTCAAGAGTTCAACCCAAAACAATATAGATAGATAAAGCAGAATATGGATCAATAAGTAAATAAAAAAATACAGCAAAAAATAATCTTTTATAATGGAATAAGATTCATACTGCAACATTTGCTTAAATTAAAGTTCAATATAAGCATCATTTTAAGGATGAAGTGAAAACATCTAAAATATCAGAAAATAATAAATAATGGTCTGAAACTTGCCAAAATATTTATATATAATTTATATCATATAAATGCCTAACCCTAGAGTCCAAATCTACATGCTAGTGTTCAAGCCTACATGCCAATATTATTCCAGGTTTAATACGGAGGTAGAATATATGCTGTTATTTAGATAAAAGTGTTGAGAAAAGTGCATTTAAACAAATGTATCAGTAACATTCTAAAAGTTTAAAAGAGGGGAAAAAGATGGTGCAATATCAGATTAATTTCAGTGTCAGCAGATACTAAATATAATATAAAGATACTGCAATTTATTTATGTAAATTTTGTGGATAATAAGCTTATGTTTATCTAACTTTTAACTAAATACATTATCTATTAAATGCATCTGATTTCTAAATGAAATGTAATAGACTGTATTAAATCTCGACTTCAGCCTTAATGAAATAAGATAAGATAAGATAAGTCTTTATTAATCCCACAGCTGGGAAATTTGCAATGGTGCAGCACTGCAGAGGACAGAACAGGAGTATCAGCGAATATACAAACAATATATAAAATACAAAATGCAAAAAAAAAAAAAAAAATACTAAAATGTGAGGAAGCATGGTTCTGTAGTATGTATGTATTGTGGTAAGTAGTGATTGGTTGATACAGCACATAGCTTGACCATAATTTAAATGTTAAACATGTTGAGAATAAACAGATAGTAAACTTAGATGTTAAATATTTGGGATTCATTTGTAGGGGATGGTTTAAAAAACCCAAATGGGAACAACAGGGTGTCAACAGAGTCAACTCGAGTGAATTATGAGACAAACAAGCCCATCCAACGAATACCCACATAGTAATATTTCCTTTCTTTAGATAGAAATCAGCTTTTTAACGTCTTAACAGGCCAGGATTTTACACCACTAAATCTTGAGGATTTCTGTTCAAGCATTACATAAAAAGTTTTATGTTTAATACGGAATGTTAATGAAAAGCATAATTGTAACTGTAATAGAATAGAAAAATAGTCAAGTAAATCTGCAACTGTCAAAATATAATGAATATAATGATAAAATAGTCTCTTTTCTGAACTTTATTTTAAAATCAATATTTTACTGAATACAAATCAAACAGTTCATGCCCTCCAAACCTTTAATTTTGTTATGTTTGTCTAGTTTTTATGTCTGTTTTTAAACATGCAGAATTGGGTTGATTCCTGTTACTGATCTGAAATTATTAAGTGGAGTAGAGAGAAAACAGGCAGTTTCTCCAACATTCCTGTAGAAGATTTTTTTAGAATGTAAATAACTTATTTTACTGCAGAGAATAAGGATTTTATATCACCTACAAATGTAGCCTTTAATACAGATCAAGGCATGTTAATAAGTTGAACATTTAAAAAAAAAGTGCTTTATTTAGACTTTAATTTAGACACTTATATTATATTAGTGTATATTATATTACTTTATATATTATACATTATATACATTAAATATTATATTATATTACACTTATATTAGTGTCTTATATTTATTAAGGATTCCTTGAATCCTTAATAAATAATATGCAAAAGTAAAGAAAATAAATAAAATTAGAAATGGATGATACAAGGTACTCTGTCAGAAGGGCTAAATTATGTTTTCTAACTACATTGTGCTAATATTCAAATCCATCTCTTATTACTCCTCTATTCTTTCACTTCCAGTCAGCGTGATATTGACCGTAGCATTTCATCATGACAGGATTTTCAGCTCCTCAGTTTCACTGTTTAATGAGTGTACCAAACATCTCCGAGTAAAGCTGCTCTACCACAATTGATTTTTGGCTTTTTAACACTAATGAGCATTATCTGACCCTGCAGGTGCCGAGCCTACATCAGCACTTTTACTCGATACAGTCTGCTGTTTCTGGGACAGTATCCGGTGTCCATGCAAACACTGGCCCTCAGTCAGGGTTCCGGCTGCCCTTCCAGTGACTTTGTGCATTAAAGTCTGTTTTAAAACAAAATGCATTCCAGAGGATTTATGGAGCTAAAAAGGGCTTACTTGACTCAAATCAAGCTAAATTATTTTAAGTATTAAAATGATGAACTGCAGCTGTGTGTATGTGTGAGCTAGTACTGCAGTTTCTTACTCTAATAAATATACAAGTTACCTGGCTGATCTGGGGAGAATATCTGTGTGGAGGAATGGGCTAAAATCCAGCCTTGGGAAAAACTACAGGAAGCGTTTGACCTCTGTCTTCACAAATAAAGGCTACTGTACAAAATATTAACATTGATTTTCACAGGTGTTCAAATACTTATTTGTAGCCTTAACATACAAATAAATTATATGAAAATAAATTATACATTGTGATTTTCGTTTTTTTTTTTTTTTAAGATTATGTCCCTCACAGTGGACATGCACCTAAGATGAAAATTTTAGATGCCTTCATGATTTCTAAGAGGGATAACTTGCAAAGTCGCAGGGTGTTCAAATACTTATTTTTCTTAATGTACATAATAATAATAAACTTAAACCTTGCTTAAACAGAATATGTCTATATGTCTTCTTCTAAATAGTAGACCATAACATACTGAAGTCTTCCACCTCCAATTACTGTATAATTATTATAATTTGCCCAGCTATATCACTGCCTGTTTTGTTAGACCGCCTTTAGCTTTGATTGCTGCACACATTCACTGTAGCATAGTTTCAATAAGCTTCTGCAATGTCACAGGATTTATTTCAATCCAGTGTTGCATTAAATTTTTAACCAAGATCTTGCAGCATTGATGATGGTAGAGTCTGACCACTGCATAAAGCCTTCTCCAGCACAGCCCAAAGATTCTCAATCTCATGCTGTAACGGGGGAACAGACGGGAGGTGGATTTATAAGCGGGTAAGACCAAGACTTTAATAAATAACAAATAAAAAAATAGACTAACAGGGGAATAACGAATATAAATATTGTGGCGGCTCTGGGTTGTGTGTGTGGTTGCCTGCGGGCATGTTTCTGTTCTCCTGTGTGCGAGGATGACAGGGGTGGGGCATCTCCCTTGGGAGGGGTTATGCAGAGAGGGTGGGCACCACTCTGGATCTGCCATCTGGGAGACACACAGCTGGGTTGGTGGCCTTCTGGCTGTTTGAGCTCTGTGGATATGGTTTTAGCTCTCCTAGTCTTGTTACAGACTGTAAGTGAGTGGCAAGGCGGTTCAATAAAGAAGCTGTTGACCATTCAGCATGAGTCTCACGGGTCTTCCTTCATCATCCATGCCACAATATGTACATAAACAAACAAACAGGGAGGAATGAAAAACAGAATATAACTAAACAGGGCTAGGGATATATACAGGGATAACTACGTAAATATATACAAAATAAACAAAGAAACAAACAGGAAATAAACATGACTAGAAATAAACAAAAGCGTGAAAATACAAATAACCAAGGAACGAGAAATCAGCTATAACGTAAACGTGGCGAGACAGACAACACGGGAAGGTGCAAAGACCGACAGCAAACGTAGACTAACAGGTACTATTTATACTAAACATGAAACAATGAACACCTGGGGAGACAGGTAACGAGGGGCGGAGCTACAAATTACAGACACGTGACGGAAAATTACAGGAGACACACACTAGGAAACGGGGAAAACGCAGGGGAACAGAGCGAGACCGTGACACATGTTCCCGGAGCCACTCTTTAACAATTTCAGCTAGGGGTTGGCGATAATAATATCAAGATATTTTATGGTATTTTCACGATAACGATATGGCAATATGACAAAACACTGAATTAGAAAAAAATATTTAGAATTTTATTAATACCTGCAATATAATATGGCTAACTGAGATATATAAAAAGAATTTCAGATTTGTAACAGAAGTCATGGATTCAGAATGTCATGATACTAATAATAATGCACTCCAAATATCTCCATTTATCCAGGATTAAAGTAAAATAAATGATACTGGACAGATATAATCTGTGGAATTTTTCTTTGACTAAAAACGGTAGTACCCTGATTAGTAGATAAAGTAGTACCCTGATTTGATAATTAGGGGTGGGTGATATGGCACGGTATTTCAGGGTATGATATCGTTCACTATATTCAAAATTTTTGGTGATATTATCATGTACGATACGACATGGCACACCCCTATTTCCAGACCCATGAATCCTGACATTGTTATCTTGGAATATGCTCGTGTCATCAGGGAAGAAAAAATCCATTGATGGAATAACCTGATCTATATTCAGTATATTCAGGTAGTCAACTGACCTCATTCTTTCAGCACATACTGTTGCTGAACCTAAACCTGAAGACCAACTGCAGCATCAACCCCACATCATTTACTTAAATCCAGGTGGCAACTTTTTGTTTGTTCAGGCAGTGTATCACAGTAATTACAGTTGTATATATTTGCTTGTACTTGTTGTATTTATTGTCTAGCCTATACCTGTATTAGTATAATGAAAATATTGAATATAACAGTATTGAAGGTGAATTGAACTGAATTAAGGAAAAGTAGTTACAGTTATGGGTGCTGCCTCAGGCTGAGGGAAAAAAAAAAAATACATAGACACCCTAATTGAATGAGAGATTATAGATTTGGGGGTGGGTCCCAGGGGAATATATTAAGATTGTTAATTGTTGATTTTCTTTTCATTATGATGCTTTCTTAAAAGTCATACAGTGATGACAGATAGATTAGGCAGGTTGCCAAACTGAATTGATCTTAACATCTGCCAAAACCAGCAGCTGAAACTAGCTTGTGAACATCAACATTTAAAACAGGGTGTGAAAATTCACCAGATGTATGTTTTTATAATCTTTCTAGATAACACGTCTAATAAATCCTCTGTGAGCTCATATTACTCATACATGCCTGCACTGAGCTTGTAAAATCTGCATGTTAAGACTATTTAAGAATGATCCGGGTGTGATATCAGTGACATTGACATGCCCTTCCGTTCTGCCTCTTCTCTTATTTTCTTCTGTCTGTAATTTAAAGTTGTTAAATATTTTTGGTGCTGTAGATCATTGGGAAAATTATTTATATTGGTTATGTTTTTTTTCGTTATGTGTTTGTGAAGACCTGACATTAATTCATTAAAAAAATTACATTTTCAAAACGCTGAATTATAATGCACGCTATAAATAAACATCTATATTCTGGTCTATTTTCATACAGAAGGCACACCACATTATAAGGTGCATTATGCAACACTAGTAAGGAACAGGGATGTCCTAATTCATCAGGTCTTGCTAAACTAAGTAAACAGAACTTAGTATTTCTTTAAATTCTTAAAATATATATTTTAAAGTCAAACGAGAGACGAATATTAATCTACACAGATTTCTCTCCTGAAACCTGTTTATTTGGGTTAGTAAAGTTTAGTAAAGTTTAAATACAGTAAGCTTAGATTTCCAGATTTCCACTAAGGCTGGGTGCAGCAGCATTAGCATTAGTGGCTAACCGCTGCCTGACAGAGTTACCCTAAGGAACCCTGAGTGTTCCGGTAAGCCAGGGCGATATAAGGATAAGAGCCAGTGCTTGGCGCAGTTAGAGGTTAGTGCTAATACTGCTCCAGCAGTGCTAGCCGGGGTTAGCAGCAGTCTACAGGCTGATAATACTCACCTCTGAATAGCGAAAGAGCTAGCGCTTAGTGTGGTTAGAGACTAATGCTAATACTGCTCGAGTCTCGGTGCTGGAGAACTAAGCTAAACAGCAGGGGGACTCTACTGCTCCTTACAATCTGACTGGTAAAAATTATACATAATATAATGCACACTGTTGATTTTTGGGAAAATTTAAGGATTTTCTGTGCATCTTACATTTCAAAAAATAAGGTAGATGCTTTTTTGGACAAGCTGAAAGATACAGAATTTTCACTGAAGGTGGAAAAACACTGTTGAGATGGCGCAAAATCAAACATTTTATAAGAATATTGTTGAAATTATGCAGTTCTCAGCATTGTCCAATTTGCTTCTCTTAAATTACATCGTATTTTCGATATTGCAAGTAAGTAGAGCATCAAAACGGTGATCTTGAAACAGTTATTTAAAGGTTGGGTTGGGTAGTCGAGTTTAACACCACATCAGCTCGTCGGCTATTTCGCGGCAGGAAAGGTACTGTCTAATCACAAGGTTCTACGATCTAAGCCATCGCAAGGCAGACAGACACAGACAGACACACACACATTCACTCACACACTCACACCTAAGGGGCAATTTCAATCAAGTTCCAATTAGCCTGAACATGCCGTCTTTGGACTGTGGGAGGAAACCCACGCAGACACGGGGAGAACGTGCAAACTCCACACAGAAAGACCCGGGTCGCCCCAGCCGGGAATCGAACCCAGGCCGTCTTGCTGTGAGGCGGAAGTGCTACCCACTGCGCCACCGTGCCGCCCGGCGTTATTTAAAGGTTAAAATTCTATATGATATAATGATATAAGGTTGGAAAGTAGTTATTTATTACTTTTAAACTTCCTCTTTAGCCACACCTACGAGTACACCTAACTGTTCTTCTCCTGTCAGTCCCTTAAGGCTTCACAGTAAGCGCCTCTCAGACTATATTCATAATTAAGTCCCACAGAGAGCTATATGACACTCTGCGTGAACGTGGGCTTTCAGACTTCCTGGCCACCCTGTCCGAAGCACAGTGACACTGCAGGATTTAGTCATTAGTGCAAGCTGTGCAGTGAACTAACTGCTCCTGTCCTGACGGCATCAGGCCGGTCATCAGTGACCCAGACACTGCCTCAGGGCTCCGGCTCGCACAGCCACGCGCCTTACACACACACACACAGCTTCATTAGCCCTGCCACACATGCACACATACACACCAACACACAGTATATAAAGACAGATGTCTTTATATGGATTTAAATAATCAGAATGGAACACAGTGCATTCTCATATACATAAGTGTACATATAGCAATTTCATCCAAATATCAACCAAAACTTATTACTACTTTTGTTTATTGTTTGTGCTTATTAAAATATTCTATTCATGAAAATATAAACTTTTTTTGGGAAGGTTAAATTAATCTAAGGTTTACTTTAAAGTAATAAGATTTTATTTATTTTTTGTATGTAATTTTGGACTAGTTTCATTTATTTATTTATCATGAAATATTCATACCGTGCTACTGTTTTAAATGTAATAAAAGCTAACAAAAACTGTTTGATATGCCGCACTATAAAAATATTTCTGTGATAAAAGGGTACTTGAATGTCAAACTGTATTTACCTTGGTATAGTTCAATAATGAGAGTTCAGAGCTGACACACTGTGAAGCTCAAACACTATTATTTTCTCTTTTAAAAGAAAATCCTGCATAACCAAGACAGAACTGTAAAACAGGCCAAATCCAAAACCACAAACTTTTTTTTTTTTTGTTACAGTCCAGACTCGTTATATTTCCTCCCACAAATTGTACAGTATATACCCCCAGCCCATTAGCAACAGCCCTAATCAAGATAAAATAAGATAAGCCTTTATTAATCCCACAGTACAGAAATTTGCAAAGTTACAGCAGCGCGGAGGACAGAACATATGTGCCCGTAAATTATATAACAATATAAGATAGAATCAATATACAAAAAATACAAAAGAACAATACAAAAGAGCAATATTTAAAAAATATATATATATATAAAAATAAGATAAGAGAAAACATTGTTCCCCAAAGTAGACAAGATGATTATGACTTTTGAGGTTTTTTTTCACCCCAGACAAAGTCACTAATTTAGTTATGGTTTCACACTAATAATTCAGATTTTACTGATCTAAAGAAATGACCAGAATCCATTAGACATACAATTAATTTTATCCAGAAGTTTTAAGCAAGTTAAAACTATAACTAATTTCTACAGTGTACAGTAGTGATGTTACATTATCTTTAACACATCATTTATGCTTCCTTGACATGAATCAATATTTTGTAATTAAATACTGCTTAAAGATTTTGTAAATGTGTTTTTGTGTGTATGTGTGTGTACATGTGTGTGCATGCTTATGTATTTGTGTGTATTTTTAGCAACTAAGCACTGCCTCATCACTCACCCCTCTAATTTTTCTGAAATAAATGAACCATCAACACAAATTCAACAAAGATAATTAAATTGCCAGAGGAACTCGGAGGCCGAGAAGAAATATGAAATAACACGATTCGGCTTGTTGTCGTGGGGCAAATTACTAAATGATGCTCTATACAAATGAACCATCTTGCTCATTTGTCAACTCACTCAAATGACGGCCCTCTCGTGGCATCAGGCTCTGGAGAAAATGCATTTTCCCTCCAACCCATTAACAATTCAATAACTTATGCAAAGCGCAGACACTTTGTTTATTCCTTGCTGCTTTTTGATAGGTTACATAAATCTCTGATATTGCAATATTGATAAACCATTTTTATCCATTCCTGCCTCTGCGCTGGGATACGGTCCCATGAATTTTAAGCCAAAAGAGAGGAAATGGAAAAGCTTTGGCCACATTTGCTCTGTTTGTGGCCTTGTCATCCCTGGTCGATTTCTATGGGAATCATTTGGAGATGTAAATGCAGGGGGGTTACCCATGAGTGGCTGTGATCACAGCAGCATGGAGAACACTGCTGGATCCATTCACGCTGCTGTGTCTGGACCGTGAGTTCAGCTGAGTTAATGCCTTTGGATTAGGAAGTTTGCTTAAAGGGAAAAGACGCTCGTTACTTTTTTAGGATCCTGAATTTGAATCTCTGGTAAGGACCAAGACTAAAAATGTAAAATCTGTTAAGTGGATCTTATGGGCTGGTGGAGCATGAGGCTCGATACGGAAGTAGAAGATTTGTTCCAAAACGCCTTTTTAAAAAAAATGTTAATCCAAGGCTGTTCCTAACCCTCATAGACCCTCTATTTCTCCATGTTGTACGCACCTTAAAAGTCTCTTCTTTTTACATTTTCTTACAATTCTGGAATCTAAAAGGGTAAATGATACCACATTTTTTTGTTTTCAAATAGGAGATATTATTATTATTAGTAGTATTATTATTAATAACAGCTGTAATAATAATAATAATAAGAGGCTCCAGAGTGAGACTCTAATCAGGGCTGAGAATCCCAGAGAGCATAACTAGCCTTGTTGACTCTGGGAGGGAAGGATGGCGTGAAGTGAGCCGGTGTGGTCGTCTGCTGATGAGCTGATGTAACAGAACTCCTGCAGTTAGCGTTCTCCGCCTCTCACGTTCAGCTGTCTAATAATGTTGCATCAGCGGCGGCTAAAAAGAAGTTTTGGTGACCTTTGTTTGACTTTTTATTGTGGTGGCATCATGCAGTTAGAGAAGAACAAGAAAGTATGCAGTGTAAAACATGGCAAAAGAAAAACTTTTGAATAATTGAATAACTGCAAAAAAAAAGGAAATTAAATAAAAATTTATATTTATTACTTTTTATCCAAAATGAATGAGTTAAAACAAAGCAAATGAAATAATATACTATTCAATATATAATGTATTATTTTGAATAATATATTGTTAAATGGCAAGCTATTATCAAAGAACACAAAGCAAAAAAAAAGGAAGAGCTACGTCTGGAAAAATGATTTAAAAAATGATGGAAAATGAGGCAAGATTTTTTTGTCTTGTATCTGTCAAAACTATTGAAAAAGTAGTCTTAGTCTTCAATCCATGTAATCCGTTATGTTTTTGTTATCTATACAATGACTTAGGTAGTAACACAACTGAACTTATATAATATTAGCTACTATAATCTGATCGTATTTATGCAGGTATTCATTCTAAAATAAATCACCTACTCTAGCTTTACTTGGTGCCATCTGACATTTTTTTATGTTTCTTGAAAAACTATTTACATACTAATAATTTCCACTGTCTTTGCTTCTCGAACTCTGTTCTTCTAACTGTCCCTGCAACCAAACGTTTTACCCTGGGTGGCAGATCTTTCAGTGCTGCCGCCCCTAAACTCTGGAACTCTCTTACTCCTCCTCTTTGCAAATGCTCAATTTTAACTTCCTTTAAATCACTGTTAAAACATTCCTTTTTTCCAGATGTTACTCCCAGTGGCTTGTTACTATTTTGCTGTTTATTTTTTCCTCTCCCTGTCTTTGTAAAGAATCCTTGGGTTTGGGAAAGTGGCTATATAAGTTGAATGTATTATTATTATTATTATTATTATTATTATTATTATTATTATTATTAATGGAAATCAAAGCAACAAATGCTCTAACAATTAAAAAGGAAATAAATAATTGTAAGAGGCCACAGCACTGTAAAAACCTGATCCAGTCATTTTATTTGGACAGAATAAAATGTGTGTCTTAAATCATCACTCTTAGTGTGTCACCTATCTGTCTAATCGACCTAGCTTTGCAATATTGGCAGAGAAAGATCTATACAGTTCTACAGAGGCTGCATAAAGCAAGAAGTTAAACCAGAGTGAATATTGGTGTGGCTTTCCAAAGATGACAAAGGCTTAGAGAGCTGAAAGACCTTGACAGGTAATTACCTGGTTTGTTTTGTGAAGGTTTTTTTTTTTTTTTTTGCACATTTTCTTTCTCTATACTTTTCTCACACTTTCTGGTTGCAACAAAATTACCTACTGAAAAGTTCTGAAGACTAAATGAAACAAGTAGGAAGATTTTTTTTTTCAAGAAGTTCTGATGCCACAGAGAAATAGAAATGAGTGACATTTGACCTATACATGAAAAATAATTACAAGCCAGTCATCCAATCCTGTGCTTCCTTTCTCGTATCCAAATTCCACGTCTTCTCCGCTGCTTGAGTTGGTCCTGGCTTCTCCCACCCCTGTGAATTCAGCCCTACAGACACGGCCTACATTATTCATAGGGGCATGCAGGTGAGGGCTGAGGATTGCATAGGCGCACAGTGAGCTTAACATGACAGTGGAGCGGCCTGAGGGTCAAAGTTATGGCAGGACACCAGTGGATATTTGACAGCAAATGCCAGGCTAGGCCTACACAGAGCTCATTGTGAATAATTGCCCGAATCAATATTAAATAAACGGCTAAAAATGGAATAGTGACAAAGTTTCTTATCATGGCCCGGAGGCTCTGAAAGGAACGTGATTGAGCTTAATACAGATATCAGGAGCTGCTAGATTTTCTAGGTCCACTGTAATCATCTATTCTTTACCAGGAGAGGATGTCATTTAAACAAGAAAAAAAAAACACAAGCATTCAACTAACTATTCTGGGATTGGTAACAAGCAGAGCTTTTAACAAGCTGCAGGAATGCCGGCATGTTAGAAATTACTGCTAAATGTGTGCATGGCCTCCTTCCCCTCTGCCCGCCATCTGACAGCATTTCAGCACATACCATTTTAGCCACTGATCTTTGTCTGACAGAGATTTTTTTCTTCTTCTAGTCTGCAGAAATAAGTGCCGCAGCTTTTTGCTTCCATGAAAAACCGTGGCTAATTAGGTCAAGACCCGACCCTTCAGCCAACACGAGTGCAATGAAAATTGAATGTCCAAGCAAATGGACTGCTGTGTCTACATATTTACCATCTGAAATATTAATGGAAACATCAGGCCATCCACTCCACTCCATCCAAGTCCACACTGGATGTGTAGATTTTGGTAATTGAGGTGAGATTCTCATATCCACAGGAAGCTAATAGGAAGGATGCATGAAAATGTATTGCTGTTATTTTGACATTATGCTGATATATGACAAGCAAATATGGTAATAAATGGCAATGCTCAAGACTAAATTTATACACACATCAACATTATACACATTACTCTTTTTTGTGTGTGATTCATTTCAGAGCTGGATTTTATAACAGGAAACACCAGGAAGGTCAATTTTATTTCTAAGCACCCCAACTTTGCCTGTTACTGTTTTTGCTTTATTCATTTTTAAATGTAGTATTTAGTTTTGGTATTAGTTTTTTTATTCGTACTGTTATTATATTTTTTATTATTTATATTTTACATTATTGTGTATTATTGACTAGTTTTAGCTTTATATTATTTTGCTTTCTTGGCTAATGTTTTGATTTGCTTACATTTTTTTTTATCCCCAATTCTCTTAATTCTTATTTAATCCTCATATGTTACTTTTCCTCTCTTATGAATTAAAGTTAAATATGTTCATTTTATATTAGTATGTCTTTTTAAGCTTGTTTTTAGCTTGTTTATTGTCCTAGGTCTTTCCTATGATTAAACATAATAAAATATTTTTCACCTAAAAAAAAGTTATTAATAGCTATTTTCTCTTTCAGTCCATATGAATCGTAAATGCTATATTAAAAATAAATAGATAGATTGGTTGATTTATTAAATAATACATGTTATTTTGTTGCTGTTCTATAGAAGCATTAAGGCACTTAATGTATGTGTTACCTTGATTTTACCACAGTTCAATATGTTTACCACAGTTTAATATGAAGCACTATTACCTTCAAATACAATATTAATCATCATAATTAGATCATATTAGCAGGAAAACCTAAACATGCCGTTTCCCCCTCGTGGTCTAATTTCCGCTCTGAATCAAAGACGGTTTTCTTTTTCATGGGCATTGCATCAACTCACGGTGAAAGTTCTGTACGATGGCCTGCGATTCAGTCATCCCGCCCTGGAGGCTCTAAAGAGGACACATCACTCTTGGAGAGTCTCTTACCTAAGGGCTAGCGTCTAAACCTGGACATGATGAGTGGACCTGCCGGACCCAGAGGACTGCAGAGAGACTGAAGCCTGGAGAACGAGAGTCATTGTGTCAAATGTGTGGCCATGTCAAACTCTGACTGCTGAAAGCTCCTCTACAGGGAGGAGCTGTGCCTTTGGTCGTGGATTTTCTTAGCATCGTGAATAAAAAAGGCCCCGGTCGCTCTGTCAGACTACGCCGGTCCGTGACAGCTACTCACGCCAGCGTTGAAAAGGTCTTTCAATTAGTAGGCGCCTGTAAACGAGGAAAGGTGACATTTCCTGATTGGAGAGTGACCCGCAGACTCACACCTACAGCTGTCTAGACATCCGTGGACATGCTTGCTTGGCCCCCTAAAATTACCCAGAAAGCCGTACCTACCGAAAAACACACCTATGGATTTTCCTGGGAGCGGAGCCGAGGGAGTTACATATGGATTATTGCGGTTATCTGCAGAGCCTATTCAGTCCGGAACGACAGAAACTTATGACAAGCAGTCTGCGCAATGTGCAATAATGAGATAAAGGCTGTGAATAATAAGCAATTACTTCATTAGTTTAACTGTACAAGGTTACATTAGTCTCAGGTGGGAAGAATTAGCTGGGGAGAACACATACAGGCTGTTCTTAATGCTAATAGTCTCCTCCAACGTACAGCCCTAACAATCCACACAACAGTACACAAGAATGCACTGATTTTTAATACACATATATATATATAATTTTTTGTCTTTGGATCCCTTTCATGTCTTTGAAGTGGAATTTGTGAATAAGGTAAGAAAGGGGTTGTGCCCCCCTCTTGAATTGGTACCACAAACACGGGCATTTGCAGAGAATAAAAAGCAACGGGGGAAATAATCTCAGGGTGAAATGGATGACTAAATTCAAAATGTTAAAGTAATATGGATGATAATTAAAGTGCAGACCACCAACTGTTAAGTGCAAACAAGCAATTAGGAGTGGCAAACATGTTAAAATTAAGAGCGGCAAAGAGGGTCCTGCTCCTGAGTGACCTTGAAAATTGCTTTGGGATGCTTCGGTGCTTCTTGGTTTCTCGTAGCAGGGCTGCATCTCCAGGCATGCTCATGTCGTGTTAGTGCCTGCCGGGTGGATGGGCACAGCCAGCGAGCCACATGGCCCCCGTTAAATATTTAAACTGGCGAAGCCCGCCGGAGAGGGAATTGTAGGGGGTGTAGGGTGGAGGGGGAATGGGGTTTTGCGATGCAGCATCTGTGAACACCCAAAGTGTCTCCAGAAGCACACCTTAAGATTAGTTCTTGCCCTGGATGAAAAAGCGACGGGACATTGTCCGAGAAACCGAAATTGAAACACAAAGCCAAGAGAAGAAGTAATGACGCACCACTGGGAAGGTCAATGCTTGGCTGAGCCGAGAGATGAGGAAGGTCAAAGAGCGGAAGAAAGAAGCGGGCGGCGGAGGGAGGGGGCAGGTGAGCTCTCACCCTTCTCTCCGCAGGGGTGGGGATGAGTGTCCTCGGGAGGACGCGTACAAGGCGCAGGGGGAATGTTAAACATAAAAAAGTGCTGCGGAGAGCACACGCTATTCAGGCCACACGACACTGTTCTTTCTGCGTAATGCTCCGTGTCCAATATCGCCCTGATGGGATGACACGGTGCAGCGGCATTTACCACTACAAAATTCAGCCCATAACGGAGCAATATCACCAAACCACATGTTCCATCTGGTTTCTTCCAACCCAAAACAGTTATTAACTCAGATTTCAGAGAGCCATGTCTAACCACATCTGTCCAAATGAACAAAGAAGATCTGAGCAAGAATCTGAGAAAAAAGCTAATCAGAATTATATAATAAACAGGCATGTAAGGTAAATGTAGCGTACAAAATAGAGCTGGGCTATGAAAATGTGAAAATGCACAAGCACAAAGGTACATTTGGGCCATTTGGAAAGGCTGCACATCAATTCACCAGGTCAATAGTATTATTTATTATAGTCTAATAGCACTTACATTAAAGAGAGCTTTTTGAATGCTCTTTGGTAAAGACAGCAGTTTTATATAGAGCCATCACAACTGAATGAAATGTTCTTTCCCTAATTTATAAAGTATTTTAAAAGAGGTTCTATATATCACCACAAACATTGATTTTGTTCATAACAACAGTGGAACCATTTTTGTGCTATGTAGAACCTTCATTCCAAAATTTTATATAGACCTAAGAAAAAAAAATGTTTGCTCATTTTGGTACTTTGCAGAACTACTAAGCAGAAATCAGAACTGTAAAAAATAAAAAGCTTGTAATGTGAACATGGTCTATATAGTAGAGCTGGACAATATGGTAAAAACGTTGTATTAATGTGTTCAGTCATTTTTCACAGGGCTTGATATGTAGCATGATATTTATCCAAAATGTTCGATACATATTCTCTTATTCTAACTACAGTAATATAACTTGATTTTCATTGGACAGCAACGATATATATAAATATATTCTAAATTTGCTGCACTTCCATCAAGTAAACAGGATTAAATACACACTTTGTAATTTAATACGCAGTGGGGTCAGTGTTATTTTTGTGCTGTGATATCCACAAAATTCTCAGAAAAGGATATTGTGGACCGTGATAGAAAAAAGTGCATGATTGGCTACCTTAGCACCAAATGTTATGAGCCTGTTATTAAGCTTGTAAAATATCAAAAAGTAATGTACTAAACATGTAAGCTTTCTAATCTCCCACACAAACAACATAAATGCGACAAAGTCAAATTTCACCTCAGAAAAACACATGCCTGACAAGCACTTGAAAGCAGCATTAGCTTGCTACAGTAAAGGCACAAAAAAGAAAGGACAGCTGCTTAGGGTCTTTAAAGCACAGGTACATAAACATAATTAAAATATGGATTTGAATATGGATTAAACTAAATATTTTCTCAGTTTAAGCCACAGTTGTCATAGAGCCTGGATGTTTTGAGCTAACTATTAGGAGGACAATTCCCTCCTCAATTAAATCTACACTGATTGTGGTACTCACAATATTCCCACAGGAGCCTTAGAAAGTGAGTGATCTGTGAACCTGCATGTTAATCAGACATCCTTTTTTATCAATAACTAAGAAATGTGTAATTGTGTCATGACAGAGCATGTTGATATCATCTATTAGAAAGACACCTGTTACAGAATATCTCTTCTATAAATTGTATAATTTATTTCTAATTTATTTCTAATTTGATCCCATTTTTTCACCAATTTAAAGAATGGGAGAATTTCGTAGTCATACCCTCAACACTAAAAGACCAGCACATGCACTTCTGATACATGTAAAGCCAAACTGCCATGGATGCAAAATCACTTGGTAGTTGAAGTGCACTCGGAGGACAGCTCTATCTACCCACCCAGAGGGTGCATGGCCAATGGTGCTCTCTCTCTCTCTCTCTCTCTCTGACTCCGGCTGCTGATGCCAAAGCAAGATGATTCGGGATTCAAGCTTGGCACCCATTGAAGAAAACCTCTTTGAGGATGTACTACAGTAAAATTTAGCAAAGGTTTTCTTCTTCACTGCTCAAAAATCAATGCATCTCTAACAGTTACTTGTTGGTACGCTTAAAACCCACATTGCTGAATGTCCGAGTGGGGCCTCCACTCCCGCGGACACAGTTCTGAAGCACTTGTTGAAGTGGCAGAGGATGTGAGCTGAGCGTGAGGCCTTGACTTTCATAATGGGCGGAACCGCACAGTCCTTCAGCACAGTCCTCCACAGCCTCGTCAGCGCAGCCACACGGCATCATCAAAGCTCCGTTGCTTTGATCAACTCTTCAAAAGCCTTTTCTGGCCTCTTATCAATGCCTGTTTGCCTGCATTCTGACAGTGCAGGCTTTCTGCCACCACTGATAAAACGCTCCCATTAATTCTCTTTCTGCATACTGAGCTTACTTCAAGTCTCGTTTTGATACTTTGGTCATATTGATTCTTAAGTATGTACTTTCAAAAAAAAAGTAAAAAAAAAGCTTACAGCAAGGAAACTGACTCTCAAGGTACAAAGGCCAGTATTCACATACTTCCTAGGGCTGTTCAAAAGGATACTTCATGAATAAAGTATGAAAACACTGTGCTTGATACTCTGTCTGATGAAATGCAGAAGCGAGGTTTCATTCTTTGCCAGCTGTTCTGACTCGCAACATGAATTGTAACTATGCAAAGAGACCTTAGTTAAAATCATCTTACGGACTGCATGTACGAATGCTGCTCTCATATGTTTATGGATTCCATTGATGCAACAGTGGATTTCAATAGTAAAGTGATTCATTATTACAGTTAATTATCTACAGCAAGTGGAAATTATGAAATTACAGAAAGAAAAAAGAATTGTCCCCACAAATTTGTCTCCATGGATTTGGATGTGTTTGGAATTCTGTACCATTGCTGCTGTCAAATGTTATGTGTTCTACTGTTTAAAAATATAAATAAAAAATAAAGTATCTTATGATATCTTGTGAATAATCACAATATTTGTATTTCTCCTTCTATATATCACCATCATTTAATTAAAAAAAGATGTTTATTGCATTATGTTTTGCAGTGTTTCTATTTTTTGGTTTTCTCAATATCAATTGGACAATTAAGTGATAAGCAGCTTTATGATCGTATTTGGTTTCTTTACATCTGCAATAAGCAAAATCACACAATCTCACAGGGATAGATAGATAGATAGATAGATAGATAGATAGATAGATAGATAGATAGATAGATAGATAGATAGATAGATAGATAGATAGATAGATAGATAGATAGATAGATAGATAGATAGATAGATAGATAGATAGATAGATAGATAGATAGATAGATAGATCCGTGCAGAGACTTAGGAAAGCTCGAGCCAAATAGCCAAATATGACCCAAATAAGATTATTTAACATATGGCATTGTCTTAAAATACATTCATTTCTAATGTTCATATATGCAGCTGAAACATGGAGTCTGTTGCCTCCCAAATATTTGAACATTAACATTTTAATATAACATTATAGTCATTATGGCTTTAAGAAACATGTGTTTTGGGGAGTAAGGGGGGGGTTGTGCTTTACATTACTCTTATACTTTAAGTGGTTTTAAAGACAGTACTTTTACAGTACTTGAGTAAAAAGTTTGAGTGGATACTTCAACTTCTACAGAAGTATTTTAAATCAAAGTATCTATACTTCTCTACACAAACTCTGCACTACAATGCACAAAGTACTGGTCCCTTCCAAATGGACTTGCACTACACACCCAATATCTGCACTACTGATATACCTGCACTATCCCCCATAAACTGTGAACTTTAAGGACTTTACGCACTCATTCACTTTACCAGCCTTAAGCTATATACCATATTTGCACTACTGATATATACTATTTATACTGTCATTCCATCTCAATCACCATCAATATTGCACTATTGTCTTACGTATGTTTATTGTGTCTTGTTGTATTGTCAGGTCAGGTCAGGTTAGTCGAGTTTAACACCACATCAGCTCGTCAGCTATTTTGTGGCAGGAAAGGTAATGTCTAATCACAAGGTTCTATGATCTCGTCCTCAGAAGAGGACTTGTAGGTCGGTAACAGTACAGACACATTCACTCACACACTCACACCTAAGGGGCAATTTCCAACCAAGTTCCAATTAGCCTGAACGTGCCGTCTTTGGACTGTGGGGGGAAACCGGAGAACCCGGAGGAAACCCACGCAGACACGGGGCGAACGTGCAAACTCCACACAGAAAGACCCGGGTCGCCCCAGCCGGGAATCGAACCCAGGCCGTCTTGCTGTGAGGCGGAAGTGCTACCCACTGCACCACCGTGCCGCCCGTCTTGTTGTATTGTACATATAGTGTCTCCCACTCTTTTATATTATATATCTATTTCTTTTTTAACTTATATTTATATATCTGTTTCTCCCCACACTACTGCACCTTGTTTTTGTCTCATGTATGTCTATTGTGTCCCTGCTGTATTGTACTCATAGTGTCTCCCATTCTCTTTTATTATATCTATTATCTGTACTTGCTGTAAAATTGGGAAGGAGAGTAACGTTATTTCAATTCTCTGTATGTCCTGTACATATGCAGTATTGACAATAAAACTACTTGACTTGACTTCTATCTGAATAGTGAATGTCAATACTTTTGACATCTTTGGCAATCATGGATCATTACACCCATGATAATATCTCACATTACAGCATCAACCCAGAATGTTTAAATAGTGCTTTAATTTTAAATGAAATAAATGTCTTCAAAGCCAATACATTTTTGAACTCACTGATTCTAAAATAAAAAAATGAAGTTTTTTTTAAAATAGGCTGTTTTTTTTTGTGTTACAAATGGAACAGATCAGCTTTGTTATGCAATGCACAAATATAAAATCATGAATCATAAATGACCTTCTGAGGACACAGTGATGCAGTACAGATTTTCAAAATTGCCATTCATTTTTATCATTCAGAAATCCAGCCTAGATAGACGACGTTACATGACTGTTTGTGGTTTGTTGGCCTGGAAATATAGCTTTTGAAAAGAGTAAATCTACCAATAGGTGACTTATGTTGGCTTAGTTTAGCTCTTGAATTGAGTTTGAATGTTAGTCATGATCATTACCACTCACTGCACTTTCCACTGTGGGTGGTAATACCTTCTATGATGTTTTCCTTGTGCACATGTGACATAGAGAGTCTTAAAGAAAGCTTACACAACTTCAGAAACAGAATGTTCCAACCATCTAGCACCAACTATCAGGCCTCACTCACAACAACTAAATGTGTGGGTATCCCCAAACTATCCCATGACTTATGGCATGTCAGTGCCTATTAAATAATATTAATATAATATTATTATGTATAACATTAAGTCAATAAAAAAGATTCTGAAATGGAATATAATCAAGGGGAAGATTGATGATCACAAGCCATCAAACCAAGCTAAACTGCTAGAATTTGTGCACCAGGAGCGGCATGAACTTATCCAAAAGCAGTGTGTAAGACTGGTGGAGTAGAACATGCCAGTATGCATAAAAACTGTGATTAAAAACCAGGGTTATTCCACCAAATATTGATTTCTGAACTCCTAAAACTTTATGAATATGAACTTGTTTTCTTTGCGTTATCTGAGGTCTGAAAACTCTGCATCTGTATTGTTATTTCAGCCATTAAATGCTCTAAATGATTTGGGAGAAATGTTGTCTGTAATTTATAGAATAAAACAACAATGTTCATTTTACTCAAACATATACCTATAAATAGCAAAATCAGAGAAACTGATTCAGAAACTGAAGTGGTCTCTTATTTTTTTCCAGAGCTGTAAATGAATTTAGATTTTTTTCTATATTGATTATCATCAAATAAGGCCTACATAGAGATAAACCGGACCTGAATTGAACCAAAGTGTACTATATAATTGCATAAAGAGGATTTAATAAATGAACCATTACAAGTACTTTTTTTAATCATATTATACAATATGTATTGAAGTGCATATCAGATCATCTGGAAAAAAGGAAAAAAAAAAATCACACCTCTATTCCCCACATGTTTTAGTAGTGAAACACCCAGGATGGGCCTGCAGACCTAAATGCTAATATAATTGGCTGAACACTGGACTATAAGGCAGGCTCGCCTGCATCAAGACAATTTAGTACTGTCTGAAACTGAACTTAGGAAAGAGAGCAGACAGACGAGTGACACGGAAAGGCTCTTTAGTTAGCCAGGGGAGCTGCCTCTCAGTGTGCATGGCTGGACATGCTGAAAAGGCCCAGACTGACAGTGATCCATTAGGGAGCCTGGCCTTTCCTTTAGTGCCGGATACCTCCGAGACTACAGGAGAAGACTCAGTCTCTCCTTCTCTTCTAATCTCTCCTTCAGCTTCCACTTTTTCTTCTTCCTCTGTCCCTCCTTGGTCTGCAGGGCCACTGTCCAAGGACGCACAAGTCGCCAGACGTCTGTGAGGCTGCACTGCAAAAAAGAAGTGGACTGTAACACTGTGCTGACGCTTCACACACTCTTCCACTGTACTGTCCTTTATCAGCCTTTTCTCCTACAGGAAGGGCCTGGCACTTTTAACCTAATATCTATGTGCTGCATTTGTAGTACAAACATGTTGCTTTAGAACACACTAACTTTGTATTGCTGAATTCAGAGTTTTTTTTTTTTTTCTTTTTCAAACTTTTGTAATTTTACCATTAGGAAACATCTAATTCCAATCCAACCATGCCAATTCAACTATTTAAGATAGGAAAAAAAACTACAGAACAAAAAATTAATAACAAAGTAGCATAACAAAAACATAGCAGTAAAAATAACCAATTCTAAACCCCCAAACTCTTATATAACAATCTATATATAGCCCATATCCCATAAAACCATATAAACTCATAAAATCTAGTAGCAAAACTACTACTATTCGGAATTTATGAATTTTCAAAACTGCAGAAATGGAGCTAAAACTTGACTCTTCTATCTATCATCCACATCCACTCCATTAAAACAAACAGGACTACCTTAATTGACCACCTGACTGGAGCTGAACTTACAATAGATCGTACAGTGATGGCTTAATTTTTTACTAGTGAAAGAAAATAAGACTTAGGGAATTGATCTGCAGGCAAGACTACAAGCTAACCAGCCACAATCTCTTCAGCTTGCTAAGCACATACCACTCTAAGAGGATTCAACAAGATCCAGTAGGACTTTTTGTAGCAGTGTTATATAACAAAACCTATGCTATGTTGTGATAATGTAAAAGAGCAATTTAAAGAGCTTGATTTTGTGTCCCACAGTAAATTCAGCATGTTTGATGCACAACATCTAATCTTTCCCGTTTGGTCTGGACCTTCATACAATACATTTTATTCTGATCCAATACAACAGGTGTAAAAGGTCCACACCAAAAGACTTTTGAAAATTTGGTCCAGCTAAAAGAGGTACAGCTACTAGATTTGGTTGTTTACATTATATATATATTTTTTATACAGGATTATAGAAGTTAGGGGAAATTGAGGTAGGCTTCCATCAAATAAACACCAGAAGAAGAAAAAGAAAGGGTGCTGGGCTAAAAAAACTGACTTCCCTTCACCTGCAGATGCACCACATCACAAGTATGGAAAGCCTTTTCACTGAACTGATAACATGCAAACACCCTAAACACACCCTAATACAAACCAATCAATGTCAAGTATGCCAAGACTCCGCCTATGTAGGTGAACAGGTGACAGGATGTAGTAATGTTCTTTAGTGCACTCACTAAACTGCAGTGTGATACCAAATCTGTACAATACAATGTAACAAAAACATGAACCTTGATCATTGAATTAATGCATTCTTTGTCACTTTAAATAAAATATCAAAAAGTGACATTGCACAGAATAGCTAAAGCGATTAGCCAAAATAAACTAAATAAATACAAAACAAACAGAAGTTTAACAAATAATTATAAAAGCTTAAATCACACTATTACTGCTTGTTCTCTGGGCACCTTATTTTGAATCAAGAATAGCAACTCACAAAAGCTCTTCAAAATCTCTGACTTTCTCAGAGAGAATTACAAGTTGGAGGGCCATTCAAATGGATTTTCTTCCTCCCACCTGAAGGTCAGAATCATCCCAGCTCTCACTTAGTCATGAAGGCTGTATAACAGACGCCAGTGTGCAGGTGCTTCAGCAACTGGAAGGAAATTGTGTCTTATTATAGTAATATTTTAACAGGTTCTTGTTTATTTTTCTAAGTACAGAGAAAAATGCTGAAATGTCTGTCTGAGTTGATCAGCCATGTGGTACAGAGGCAGCAGGTAGAGATCAGGTTGAAATACACTGGAGTATTCGTTTAACGAAGTGAGGTAAAACTGAGGCAGGTTATTATTACACCTCATTATTTTGTTCTTGTGACACATTCTTTGATACGGGTGAAATCATTCTGTATGGAATAATGAAAAGAAGTGAAAATCTTCCTTCAGCAATTCTTCTTTCAAAACAAACACTAAGTCCATCGCCTCGTCATCTTTCAGCTCAGTTGAACCGAAAAGTGCTCTTACCAGGACTAATAGGATGGAGGGAGGTGCTGGGGTAAGGGAGGTGAAGAAAAAGTATTTCTGAAATCAGGGGATAACCTCACACACACACACACGCACGCACACACATACGCCTGCACACACAAGTATGTACACACACACACACACACACACACACCCTCAGGTATAAACACCATCCCATTCCTTTTTCCACCGCATGGCAAATGTGGACAAATTAAAATTCCTCCCGGACAGCAGTCCCAGACTAGCGGGGGGAGCAGAGCCGTGTCTGCAAAAGCAAGACGTGACGCACATGCCGCTGTCCGCTGCCCACAAAGAAGTGGAGGTGCTCACATAGATCACTTTTAATGAGGCTGTCTGCTTGCGCACTGCCCCGCATTCACGCCCAGCGATTTTAAACAGCCTTCTAAAGGCCCTGCTTAAAGGCATACAGCTCTATACCTCTTAATTAAACATGCAGGTCTTAACAGAGCTCAACGTTTCCCTCTGAATCCAGCGCAATACTGAATCCTGCTTACTCCGTGATCTTATCGTAATTTGTTGTAATTACATGCAAGAGCCGCATTTGATAGTTGAATGTAGCAGGGCCGCAAATCTGTGTGACTAATAGTTTTCACTTGAAGTGTCCGTGCCGCACTAGCATGGCCGTAATGAATTTAGAAAGCAGATAATGCAAGCAGGAGGAAACAACTGCAGCTGAAGGATGAACAGCAAAAGCCTTCGTCTGCATGAAATTAAGGCTGAAGCATTTCGTATTTGGTAATAAATTGCCTGCTTTTAGACAGCTGTTGACAAGTTTCCATAATAGTGCGTTTAAAATGCCTCGCATGCTTAATGCAATGAGTAAATCATTTATGGCCGGCAGCAGTAGAGCCGAGACAGATGCTGATTTTATATCTCACATGGCACTTTAGTCAGTCTGTGCTAATGTAGCATTCACTGGTATAGTGGTGTCTGAACAGGTGGTAATACTGTGTTTCCCATATGATGTATGTAAAGAGAGTACCTACATGCTGGTCTAAAATAAATGCAGGTCTAACAGTTTTGCTCTATTACATATTATATACAGTATATATTACAATATATAGCACTTTTCAAGAAACTCAAAGCCACTTACAATCAACACTATATCAACTACATACAATGGTTTTACACTCAAAACTCAAAACCATCCAACTGAAGATCTGTATTGTGCACCAAAGTTATCGCCCAGGATGGGGTGCCAATTCATGTCTGTATATTGGACAGGGTGAGGAAACTGAAGGAACATTTGCAGACACAGGGTAATCTTGGGTCTCAATCCATTCTTCAGGCATTAAGTTTTGTGATGAATTTCAGATAACAGTTTCTTTATATGATTATTCTATGTATATTACGTTTGTGCAAGCATTGCTGCACAGTGGAACAGTGCATCACACCCTTCACTCGGCTAAATGTTTCCACAGGTTTAACAGTTATATATGTGTTTTGTTCTGTATTTTCTATGTTTAATGTTTTGTCTGATTCTTTGTCCTGTGATCATGTTTCTGTAAAGCTGCTTTGTGACAACACCAGTTGTAAAAATCACTATACAAATAAATTTGATTTGATTTGCCATTTTTTCCAATATTACAGCGATTCTCGCCAGGATCACACTGTCTCTCCAGCAACAGTACGCACTGTAAAAACAAGCAGACACTTTAACCTATATGTGCCATATTGTTACTGGCCCCATTAAATCTGAAAATTGCCTGAAGAAACTAAAAGAAGTTTTTTTCTTACTAGTTGGGGTCAAAATTAACATTGAGCACACCAACTAAAGATTATTTTACATTGGTTTACAGCTAAAACTTCAGAGGTTTGTCTCCACCACATTTCTGTACTACTAGTATTAAACCCTGGACAATGTTTTTAACGACACATTAAAGACACATGATGTTATACCTCAGTATCTATGCAACATGTCCTATCAAAGAGATGTGTCCATTTAAAGACAGTTCAGCCTCCCAATGTAGTGCTCACTGCTTGAACACTGATATGCCTAAGCTCCTCCTCATAAAAAATGACACATTATTATCTCCACTGGTGGCTGACCCTTCTACACATCACCCCTTTATCTACTCCATAAAGGATTCTAATTGGCGGCAAGCCCAAACAAGCCTAATGGACGGAAGATAAGCTTATCTAGTTTCTATGGACCCAGTGTTTGTTTTGAAAAAGGGGATGAAGAAAGCCCCCTCTTCATTTACTCGCTCAATAACTGAAAAGGACTTGCACCTACATCAAAGCAAATGATCTGAGAAAAGCGAAAATAATGAGGTGTAATAATAACCTACCTCCATGTCACATAAAGGTTTCTGGCAAACCAGGAATGAGCTACACGTATTGAAGTAAAATAGCATCCCAACATTTTCAATTCAATTGGTGATAGGTCTGATGATGCAGCTGGCCATGGCACAGCAACTGTGCCTTTAATGATAGATAGCTCTTGAGATGGCAGCAGTATGTGAACGAGCATTGTCATGTTGGAATAGTCCATTGTACTATGTTTTAGAGAAGGACGGGCCACTGGTTGCAGGACCTTATTGGACGTGGTACACGTGACAGTAAGCATGCATATTTGTTGATTGTTTCTACAAAAAACAAAAGCAGAATGGAAGTTAAAAGTCCATTTTTTGTTCTGTATAAATGAAGACATCCAATAGCAACTGTGCACCTCATGATTCTTCTCTAAGAAGGATCTTTTAAGGTCTTCTCTTTCAGTTTGGGAAACTTTCAAACATTTTTGCTAAGTAGTACATGCAGCAACATCTGTGTTCACTGACCTGCCTTCTTACCTTTTTTCCCAACTTTCAATTTCTAATTACCGGCTCAATGGTTTCTAAGGCCTGGTCCCGCTGCAACCGTAGACTCTCCGTTTTTATCAAAGCCTTCATTAAGAAGCGCTGGCTAATTCACCCCTGACTTCACTTAATGCAACTCTTTCATTTATTTCCAATCAGCCCTGATCTCGGACCCGTCTGGCGCCTATTTAAAACTCAGCCAACGCCTTACAATGAGTCTTCCACACAGGTTCCATTACAGCCTGACCTCCCCGGATCACAGGAGCCATTAATTACATCCACAGACATATAGGCTGCCCTATCTACCAGCGTATTGACTGCACAGCCTCTGCGGATGGTAAACATCCGCAAATCTATGAGATTGGGGTCACCTCT
The DNA here is from genome assembly GCF_023375975.1 of Astyanax mexicanus. Taxonomy (NCBI): domain Eukaryota; kingdom Metazoa; phylum Chordata; class Actinopteri; order Characiformes; family Acestrorhamphidae; genus Astyanax; species Astyanax mexicanus. The sequence continues at coordinate 15,200,116 of NC_064424.1, forward strand.
TCTTCAGAGTTCCAATCTCTCCCTGTTGTCATCTCTAAGTTGTCTCTCAAACACCTGCATCCGAGTGCAGAATCACTTACTGACTGCAGTCTGCCGGGAGAATCTGGGTATTGAAGCTTTGATTGAACCTGTTATTTTATATAAGCAAACACAGACACGCTCACACACACACACACACTCGCGTACCCAGGTGGACGGGAAATATATCTTATGATGACTGAAGCTCAAGCAAGCCTCCAAGTTGGGGAAACAGTTCTGTTGGCTGCATTTGTGTCCCTGACCTCCCATCTCCGCGCCGCCCTCATCAGCTGCAGTACACAACCGCTGACTGCATCTGCCAAACCGGCGAGCAATCTCAGCCCAGACAAGGGCGCGAAGAGGAAAAGCTGACCTTTGATCTGGGACAGAATTCAATTTTGGTAAAGGACCTTCCTGCCACCTACTCGCCGCAGCGTCTCAGCACTGCCGGATATAAAAACAGACCGAGGAAGCGGGAGTCACTGACCATTTCCCAGACAGGATATTGTTAAGATGAAGGACACATGTTTCAACTGGTTGAGGTGTCAGTGTGGCAAATAATCCTACCTTTACCGCAGTGCTGGCTCCACCATGAGAAGGACATTATCCAGCACGCCTACAGGTTGCTTTAATGATTCCAGAACAGCAATGTCTCCAAATCTCTGTAATTGCTACGAGGAAATAGTACAGTAGCAATTTACCTCTGAAAGTTAATCATTACAGAGCACTTGATGCTTAGCCCCACTGAGGCTCAATAAAAATGACTAAAGCCCCTAGCAAACAGTTTGTCTAAAACACATTTCTATAGATTTTACATTTCTATGCTTAAATATGTAATCCCAAACTGTACTAAGCTTGTATGTACAGTTCCCATTTTCAAGAGTTTGTGTCTTCCACCTTTGTGATTTATTTTTTAGTCATTTCATAGCAGTTGGTTTAGGGTCTTATTGTGTTCAAAATGAATCCAGTCTGAAGTAATCTGCTACTGTGAACACTAATCATAAAATAGTTACATAGCTATGCAAACTCAACATTAAAACTATTTATTTTTCTTTTCCATCAGTTAACGGAGCCATGAGAGAGCACAATAGGCCTTGCTCTCTCTATGGGTGAATAGATGGTGCCCCCCCCACACATCATCCAAAGGGTGATATCGGTCAGCACAAGGCGTCTGTGAGCTGATGTTTTAGAACTGAGTCGCTGCGCTTTCCTCCGAGCGCGCTGTGATGCTACTCAGCAATGCTGCATCAGCAGCAGCTCGAAAAGAGGCAGTGTCTGACTTCACATGTATCAAAGGAAGCGTGTGTTAGTCTTCACTCTCCCTGTGTTGGGGCATCATGTATTAAGATTTTGTTTCCTAAACTAAGTTGTTACAGGTAAATATGGTGAGCTATAGGATGTTTTCTTTGTTTGGACAGTGCAGGTTTCTCATCAGCTTTTGGTACCAGAAGCCATATGCTTGCCATCAGTGTGTAGTCAATCCCCAGGTTATGACACTAAGATATATTAAAACATTCTCTGCTGCTGAACGTGATTTTATGTTGGCTAAAGGCAGTCATCACCATTGAAAAACATGGTGTCAGTTAATGTTTCACTCATTCAAAATTAAAGAGGCTAACTGGCCATAGCACTGCTTGCAAATATTTATCCCTTTACAACATTTTGGCCGGTGTTAAATAAAGCAATAAAGCTAGAAACTTTATATTATGTTTTCAAGTTGAAATGATGTGTGTATATTAAGTTGGTTTACAAAAGTACGATTTTTAAAAGTGTGATCTTCTATTGCTGAATTTTCCTGGAATATTTACACAACACATCTCAGTTCATTTCTAATAGATACAGACTTCTTGCTTTTGCTGTAACATTTAAACAACTTTACATGATGCAGGATGTGTTCTTTAAATGTTACAGTGCTGTTTAACATTAGAACATTTATTTTTGTTGAGAACTAGACCTTAATAGTCTACAGAAGGAGATTTACAGAAGTGAGGTTGGTGACCACTGTTCTATAGCATCACTCAAAAGAGCTGAACAAATCCTATGGGCGTCTTTTGTTTATTGATTTCCAAACTGGCCAGATCTTTTCTTTACTCTACATACAGCACGTCAACCCTTACCAATAGAGCCATTAAAAAGCGACCATGCCTCGCACGAGTCCCTTCAATATGAAGAGAGACATGAGGCTCCAGAGCAACATGCTGCCTCACGCTCATCTGCTCCAAGCCTCCCCCACGGGGTGATCGAGCTGAGATCTAGCACTCAGTGACAGTGCACTTAATCAGCACACTGAAATGGAGGATCACCAGAGACAGGGCTCCATGTCACGCGACTCCCACAACCACAGAAGAAGCACGCAGGTTCACAGCATCAATCCGCCGCCGCCTTTAAATCATCCTCTCAAACCCCCGGCACATGTTTTTGTCACAGACTGCTAGGCAGTAAAAGTGATATTAAGAATATTGATTGTTGTGTACGCTGCACTATTAATAATAGTGAACATGAGGCGGGAGCGGTACGTGGGCCTATACATCTGTCGCTGCAGGATGGCGAGATGCATGACGGGAAAGGTGTTCTCCCCTCCAATGATGGATTGCGGGGTGACAGTCATGCTTTGAAACTTGTAAAGGCCGCAAAGACGAGAATTAATGTTAGCAATCTTTTGTCTGGGAGCCATTTCAGGGATAACAAAATGGATTTTCATTGACGGGAACATACAGTAAAATTCAACACCTGCACACATCAGGGAAATAAATGTTCAGATAAAGCAAAACAGGAGGGTTTGCATGCAGTGTCATTGGGTAAACAATGAACTAAAGGTGCCTTAAAAGAAAGTTAAATAAAAGTATCAAAGTTTAAAAACTGGGAACAGTAGGAATTAATAGTATTGTTTTATCCACTATCAGTAAGTAGTTTTGATTAATACTTTATGTACCAATATATGGTATATATGGTTGGTTGGTGTGGTGCAGTGAATAACACCACTGCCTGCCAGTGAGCTACCATGTGGGAGACCGGGGTTCAATTCTAGGTCTGGGTGACAATGCTGTGCTACACCAATAAGAATCCTTGGACAAGACTCCTAACACTATAATAATGTAATATGTATATCAACTCATCAATACATCAATACATGTTAATTAGTTTGGGCTCCCCAAAAATAACCATCCCATTATAGTTGATTATAAACTCATAATAATACATTAAATACATTTATTTTATTTTAGTAGTGAACTGATGTTTAACTCTTCTTTAAGTGTCCCATGTGCCTGAACCCTGAATTTTAGACCCTTATTTCTGTCACACATAAATTCTTAAAGACTACCCATTTTTGATAGGTAACACCAAGGGCATACAAACGTTGCTGTAGAACGGTCTTTTTTTTTATGATCAAAATATATTTGGTGAGTTTAGAATCCCATGTGTTAACAAAGTTGTGGAAACTTAAAAACGTAAGATTAAAAACTCAGAACTCAATAGCAGAGTTAAAGCTACTGTATGTAGAATTTTACTTAAACTAATATTAACTTTACTATGCAACATTGGTGAATCAGACTTGGTAAAATCCTACAATATAACTTCCAGGTTTTTTTTTGTTTTGTTTTGTTTTGTATTTACTTTCAGTGGTGGTCTGTATCTCTCAGCTTGTTCAGAAATGCATGTAAGCATGTCATTCTTTAGAAGTGACTAAAATCACAAATTCCACCTGATGCCTGTAGGGGCAGCCCATGAGCAAGAAATACTAATTCTCAAATAATACTGTTTTAATTCATTTTGGAATTAATTAATCAAAATACAAAAGGTTAAATAAACACCCCATTTTCACACACATCAACATTAAACAAACTCCATTACTGAAATTTCCCAGTAATTTTTAAACAGCAGGCTGTCTGGCCACAGCACAGTCGCTCTCTGAGGCATCCGCAGCTCAGCGCTGTAGACAGCAGTCATTAATAAATTCAGGCTTGTTAAAAATGGGGCTCCCTCCATTACGCTGCATCCAGGGGTAACTGGGCCCTCCCTAAAATGTGAAAGCTTCCCAGCCCCAGACGGAGCCGGGACGGAGCTGGAGGGTGAAAGCAGCGATGAAACATTAATATTTTGGCCAATGTTTTATTTAACCACCTCACAGCAGCACTAGGGGGATGGAAAACATTTACCCATCGGAAATGATATTACGGCCCTGGCATGGGCTGCGTGATGTCTTGTTTATTTTGCCAAGAGTGGTTGCAGGGAGCCATTATGGCAGGCGACATGTGGACTCTCCATTGGGCCCGGAGAGCAGGAGGAATAACACTCCAGCATTACGCTGCTCCTAGCCCAGCTCGCTTTCATCTTAAAGCAAGAGCCAAGTCACTGCGCGCCATCAAGCTACCTGAGGCCATCGACTTGATGTTGGGTTGCATACAGGCTACCGAGGAGCATTACACCAGAGGCCTGTGGATATGAGCTGAGACAGGCTCTAAGCTCAGGAATGGACTACTGCGAGATGTAGGCTAGTGCATTCTGTGTGTACTGGAACACAATCTCTTATTTACCAGCTATGTGTGCATGCCTACTGCAGGCTGTGGCAGCTTATACAGTGATTAGCAAGCTGCCTCAATGGCAAGGCTGTGCACAGGAGGGGGGCTCGGGTGGGCATTGCCCTCCCTGATATACACAATGCCCTCCCAAATACAAGCAAAATCCTTAGTATTACTTTTATAGGGCCTCTGGTATGGCAGGAGATTAGTAGAAGAAATTTAAATACTGCCTGAGAATAAATGACGTCGTTCACAGGGCTGCAGAGGGAGCGATCCAGAGTTCTTGCACCATCTTAAAAGTCAAATTTTTTTATTTACCCAAAAATACAAAAAAATACAAAATACAAAAAAAATTACCTTTTTTTAAGACCCAAAAATGTAGTCATAATTTCTTTGGTAGAAAACAATTAGTTCTATTGGAAATCAAAACCTAAAGTAGCTAACTCGCGGCTAAAGTTTCTGTTACCAGGTCGTAGCTAATGTTAACTAGCTTGCCACTAACCTTAGTTATTTCTCTGGTAATGTAGCAAACTCGCCGCTAATGTTATGTTAGCTAGCTCTCCTCTAACCTTAGTTCTCTCCCCAGTAATGTAGGTAGATAATGTGCTGCTTACGTTAGTATGTTAGCTAGCTTACTGCTAATGTTAGCTAGTTCTCCATTAACCTTATTTCTCCTTCCTGTAATGCTAGCTAAAGTTAGTATGTGTTTTCCTACTGGCATTAAATGCACCATCTAAAAATGTAATACCTACTGCAAATTTACAGTAAATTTAAGATAATTTAAGACCTTACCGGATTTTAATTTGGGCGATCCTATCCTGGCGATCACCACAGAATTAAACCCTTCTTTCTCCAGTGTTGTTATATATTACAATTAGTTTCACTAACCTTCCAGATTTCAGTTCCTAGTCACTATAAAATAAAAATATATATATTTTAATAGTTTTAAGCCTAAAGTAGTGTCATATAGTCTAAAGTAGTGTCAATCTCAACTTTAATTACAACAATTTTCTGTTAAATTAAAATGCTTGTACTTCCACAAAATTAAAAATGTATAGTGTGGCTTTTTACATTTAATTATAATACTGTATCTCAGTGTAAGTTAGATGATTTTTAAACTAGAATATTTTAATCTGTCAAGTAAGGGTTTCAGGAAGATCATTAGCATCAAACACAGCAAAGCTTGGAGACAGAAGCCTTAATGGAGGAAATGCGGCTCAAAGAGCAAAACTACTGCTACTTTTAACCAGGTATTCAGCGGGTAGGAAAGAAGCTGTGACAAATGTATGCTGCAGTGTGTGTGTGTGTGTGTGTGTGTGTGAGAGAGAGAGAGAGAGAGAGAGAGAGAAAAGAGAAGAGGAGGGAAGGGTGAGAGAGTGAGACCTAGTTATGAGATATAATCCCTATCACAATATAAATAAAAATGCATCTACCCTCTAAACTCAACAGCAGCAGCACTGTGTTTACCGATAAACCACGTTTACTAATACATCAAAAGGGCTCTGCAAAAAAGAATTATGTCATTAGTAGACAGTATATTTTAAATTTAGTAAAATTAACACTTTTTAGAATAAACATGTGCATTGATTAATATATTATTGTTAACAGTCATGGTACCATAACCATGGTATTTCCAATGTTGCCTGTTTTTTATCCATTCATTTTTCATCATCCAAGGCAAGTCTGGTCAAGTCAAAAGGCTTTTGTCTCACAAGCCTTTTATTCTTTTTCTTGTAAAAGTTCACTGTGGTTGAATTTACGTTCCTCCAGGACCATGGTGCAACAGAGAGCAACACACGACTAGCATCATGCTAGCAACAAAACTAGCACCATGCAAGCATCATGCACCATTTCAGAAAGTTTAAAATTTAGTTTTTAATTTACAACAATTTTACTCTTTTCTGAGATGTTTTAGCCTGACAGGGCTTGATGCCTTAAAATCGTCTTAAAATCATATTATTACAAAAATATAGCTAGTGATGTCACTTCCTCTGAAGTCATAACTCTTAAATGCATACTAAACACATTTTAGATAATGTTTTATTTCAATGTGACTTGACAAAATCATGGGGATAGTTGTAATTATAGATATTTTATAGAGATTTATGTATAATGCAAGATTTTTTTGGATGTCGGTTTTTAAAGTGTTTTTGGCATTTTCTTTTTTATTTAACTATACAGGTTTTTTTCATTATTTCACTCCCAACATTATTATTTAGATAATATTCATGGCTGCTAAAATGGCCCAAATACGATAAACAGAATGGACAGTGCAACACCAGCACAACACTTATTGAAAAATGTGTGTGGTGAGAAAAAAAAACAACAATATTCACCATTAGTGTTAAACACAGATGGAATTTTGGCACATTACACTAGTGAGCATACACACAGACACACAGACATATTCTATACAGCACCAGAACAGCTGGCAATCATTGCTGCAGTATTCAGAGAGAAGAAAGGGTTAAAGGCTTGCTCAAGGATCAGACCTTGGCAGCATGTCAAATCCAGGTGCTGAACCCACAACCCTGCCATTAATAACCCTCTAGTCTAACTACAGTAAGAAGCCACCACTGCCCATTTTTGCAGAGATATGAAATGTACTTTGATACGTATATATACACAGTCAGCTTATAGCAGATATGAACACAGCAGTGTCTAAAGCAGAGGAATACAGTAATTATGTTAATGCAGTATTTAGCAGAAAATTCCAGCAGCGCTTGCAGCTGATCTTACTGTATACTAATTAAGTGGTGGTGCTGAGAAGCTGGGTTTTTGACTGATTCCATTTACATTACGTTTTAAACACTCTCTCTTATTCATTCTGTTATACTTTAGACACTTCGCAGTTTCTGTCTCCTTGTCTCATAGTAAAATCACACCATTTATCCTGTTAAAATGACTTAGCATTACCATGAATCAATCTTCATATATATGTATCAGTAAATCTGAAGCATTACAGCTCTAACATAGGCAATCAATGTGTCATATTAAAGAGTGCAAATGAACCTCAAAAATTCAGTGGAAAATGTTCTGCATTGTAGATACTAAAGTCATCCAAACAAAAAGAAAAAAAAAAGTTTATGATATATATTTTAGATTTACTGATTATAACTTTAAATTTAAGGAAATGCACCTTAGATGACAGCTTTGCACATCTTGGTTGATTTTTCTTAGTCTGCTTTATGAGAGAGATTCACCTGGAATGGCTTTCAGTTCACAGCTGTCCTAAACTTATCAAGAGTTAATTACTTGAATTTCTTGCCTCTTAATGTGTTTGAGAGCATCAGTTGTAAAGTTGTGAAGAGGTAGAGTTGATATACAGTGAATAGCCCTATTTCTAATCCATATTATGGCAAGAACCACTCTACTAAGAAAAGAAAAAAAAATCTGAGAGCATTCTTGCAACTGCGACACCTAATACATTTTATTCATCTGCACTGAACATCCCATTGAAAATACTATTTTAAAGTGCAAATTTTCAGAGTTCAGTGTTAAAGCAGCTTTACACTGCACAAATATACATGCTGGAACACCGAATCTTCTCACTATATTTATTTTCTTGCTCCCAACAGACAGCTCTGACCCATCAGAGGAGACATTGTGCTCACATGGTTTATTGGTGTATATTTTGTTGCGTTTAGGTTTGTGCCTGTGCGAAAGCAAACCAAACAGGATGAGAAAACGCTCCATGTAAATGAACTCCGGACTGATCAGAACTCATCTATCCGGACCATAGAAACCAACTACAGGTGTAAAAACGCCCTTTTATATTCAGCAAATTAAGTTCTAATCTAAAAATCCACAAACAAGCTGAGATGTTTATAATAAAGTAAAAAAAGTTTCCTCTATCCAATTTGTCATGAATATTTTATTCCCTGGTTTTTATCTCCCCTCCAACATACAAATATATACTAATATTTTAATTGACAACACTAATATAAATATGATTGCATTTTACATCTTACATTCATTCTTTTGATTTACATTTAAATATCCACTATAAAAACATTGCGTCATAAAAAGATCAAGTGCAATTAATCGCAGTTAATCATAGAATTATGTTGTGATTAATCAAATTAAATCTTTGAATCGATTAATAAACTAATACAATGTATCATAACTGTTTTTAGGTCATAAACCCATTAAACAGAAGAGAAATGTAGGAGATAGCTAGGCCCTTTAAAGGGTTAAAAGCTGAAACAGCCACACTGGAATTAAACTGGCGCATTATTTTTATTCTGAGTAAGTAGATGTGCCCACCCATTCTGTTTTATTGCCCGCTCAGTAAAGCAGTCTAGAACGGGGGCTGCTCAACGATGTTTATGCAAATATCCTCGCTGGAGACGCTTCGGAAGACCTCTGCTGATTTAGAATAACTTCAGCTGTTCTTGTTCCCCCGCCAATCTGCCAGTTCCCTCAAAATGGATTAAAACATCAAAGGAGGCAATCAGACCCAGCAACGCTAAAAACAGAACAGGTATACCTGACTACTGCCAATGAAGTGTAACCAATAGCCATTCCATTTGCAGCGTGCAGCTGAGCCTGAAATTAATACAAATCCCTTTTATTTCAAACACAGGCGCCAGGAACTTCCAGCGGCGCTTGCAGGTGATCTTACTGTATACTAATTAAACGGTGGCGCTGAGTAGCTGGGTTTTTGATTGATGTCTGACCTCTCGGGATCAGTGAAAAGCTCTCGCTCTGCATTCTATCAGCCTCCCAGGAGACTGTGATGAATGGCGAGCCAAACAAATGAAAATGTTTATCGTCCCCTTATCAAATTAACCACTCTATTGCACCCTTAATTGTTTATTAAAGGTCTTAAGATGAAATCACATAATGAACCTGTTACCCGTTTTAAGCTTTTTTCCAATTAGGAAGCGCATTGACTCATGTCGTCTCAACAATGTCATTCCTATGAAACTGAAGCTTTGAGAAAGTTCTTCTTTATTTTTTGTTTAAGTAAAGAACTGCTCCTGTTCTTTCTTTTCTCCCCCTGTACTTCTGATAAGATAGCCACAGCACCCCCTAGTGCCTGCCACACAACAGGACACTTACCTAGGGCATGTGACCACAGCGATGATACTGATACTGAATACTGAATCTGAATGAATTCAGCTGAAACTGGTCCAAGACTAGGACTCATCTCTGATGAGTTCTCCTAAAAGTAAGTGATTATCTGTAACAATAAACACAATGTTAGATGTCCTTACGTTACACAGCTCTGCCATTTAAATGTCGCAAGTACTGCGTTCTAAGCTATCAGCCAGTGCTGAAGGAAGACCAGTGCTATCAGTGCTAGACTCAGAACCTCATCCTGTACTACGTTTGCAATGCAGATGTGGCATTGGTCCAATTAGCCGAGGAAAGCTAAGAGAACAGTGCATTCAAATGGAAGCTGCACAAGCAGACATAAAACAACTTTCCCATGAGGACCCTGATAATAAAACGACTCTACCATCTGCAGTCTAATTAAAAAGGCAATCTTAGAGCCCGGTCCATGCTAAATAAGAGATGAAATAACTCATCAAGATGCTTATGTCTTTAACAACCCTGCTGCTCATTAGGGCCCCGGCTCATCACACGACTACCTCGGCTTCTGAGAGCCGTCTTTCATTAAAACGGAAACCAACAAAGAACAGTACATTACAGTTCACCTAGTACTAAACTGCTCACATGATGCCATATGCTTTTTCTGAGACTGAGGTCTGGTCTACTAGATGTAGACACACACACACATGCACACACACATACATATATATATATATATATATATATATATATATATATATATATATATATATATATATATATATAATATATATATATATATATATATATATATATTTGTTTACTATAGTGTGTGTACCGTATAATACTTATACATATAATATGCACAGATCAAACATACAATTACGAGCACCCTCTTGTTTTGACACACATTTTTCATTATTTTTTAGCTCTACTAAGCATCTAGGAACACTATGTGGTTCTATAATTACAGACCGTAGTCTTTCTGTTTCTCTGCATATTTTATTGTCCTCCTTTCACACTGTCCTGTTCTTCAATAGTCAGGACTCCACAGTACTAGGCGTGTGCCATATCGTATTGTACGTGGTAATATCGCCAAAACAAATGTTTATTGTGAACGATATTATACCCTGAAATATCGTGCCATATCACCCACCCCGAGTTATCACATCAGGGTACTGCTTTTTTGCCGTTTTTAACAAAAGAAAAATTCACACTGTTCTCATTTCCTATTATATATCTACTAGAGACAGATTATATCTGTCCAGTATCATTTATTTAACTTAAATTCTGGATATATGGAGATATTTGGAGTGCATTATTAGTATCATGACATTCTGGATCATTTACTTCTGTTACAAATCTGATAAAATATATTTTTTTAAATATCTCAGTAAGCCATATCATATTGCATGCAATAATAAAATTCAAAATAATTTTTCTAATTCAGTGTTTTGTCATATCGCCAAAAGTATCGTTATCGTGAAAAAAACATGAAATATTGTGGTATTATTTTAGAGCCATATCGCCCACCCCTACACAGTACCACCATAGAGTGTATGTATGTATGAATGTATGTATAGTACTTAAAAGTCACTAACATTCCAAACTATTAAAGATTTAGAAAGGGGTTTCATAAACGTATATAATGTGCATAATATGTATACTTTTCTCCATAGTGCATATATATGTCATTATATCAGAACTATCACACAAAATCTATCAAAAACATTTATAAGAGGACATAAAAACCTTAAAAAACGTTCAATGGGGTTACAATAATACAATTTAGGCATGTGAAAAATCTGATACAAAAATCATGTTCTGAGCAGTAAATGTTTGATTACTTTAGATACTTTAGATTACTATAGATACCATGGCTCTTGATGCATCACAAAGACTTGCTGTCTTGATCACAGATGTGCCAGCAAGACGTGCACCAACAATATGTCCTCTTTTGAACTCTTGTATGTCACCCATAATATTGTGTGCACTGCAATATTTAGAGCAAAACTGTGCTCTTACCCTGCTTATTGAAGCGTCACACTCTGCTCTTACTGGTGCAATGTGCAATTAATGAAGGTTGGCCATCAGGCTGCTCCAATTTAGCCATGAATCCTCCCACACTAAAATGACAGGTGTTTCAGTTTCATTGTCCAACCCCTGGAGATGTATAGACACAAATAAAACTTTGATAAAATGTACTGTCTGTGTTAATTTAAATGTCCTTAAACCCTTTAACCACGGGGTCTATTATTTTTAGTTATAATATCAACAGCTGGTTTGGTAAATCAGAGCTGTACCAAATGTTAAATCATTGTGGCGATGGAATTGAACACATCCATGTCCAGGCTAGAGCTGTTCACAAAAACTCTGGATCTAAAGTTTTGTTCTTTATCTAGCTCACAAGAGCTCAAAAACTTTTCTGAAAATTAGAAATTCATAATACTTTTTCACTGTATTTTTGTTTAATTGCATTTATTCAAATATGAGCTGGAGTTTTACTAGCAAAAACTCTCTTATTGCTGAGAGAAATAGTTTTAAATTATACGTTCAGGTGCCTAAAACTTCTGCAGAGCACTGAATATATAAAACAATCCTGGTGAGATTTCTCTTGAATGAATAATGTATGAATTGAGACAGCTGTACGTTTGTGTCTTTTTCTCTTTGTTCCCACCTGCTGATTTAATGTAAAACAGAATGTCGCTCTGAAGAGACTACATCAACTGCACTTCCTTAAGGTCTTTTCCCGTCAGTTTTCTACCGTCCTTTTGTTTCTGAATGTTTTGCCTTTCTATTCATTCAGCATGTAATTACAGGTCTATGCCTCAAATGATGTCCATAAAATGCAGCCCTTTCCATCTTGGCCAGCTAAAGCCCAACAGGGTAGACCTTCATGCTGAGCTGGCTTTAATGACTTTTTAATGGGTCTTTTATGCTTTTGGTTTTAACGATGTACTTACAACAGCTCTAATCATTTTATTGGAAATGATGAATGATTGAGAAAAAGCTAACATTAATTTAATTTACCGCTCAGTCTTCCCGCGTTAAAAGCCCAAGAAAGCATTATGAAGAGAGAGAGCCCAGACAGAAAAGAGGGAGAGAAAGACGGCACGCGAGCTACATTGGAGAGCGGCAGGGGTAATTTATGATAGCAGCATTGTTGTTTTCCCTTATCTCTAATTAGGGCCTTTTGTTGAGCCTACTGATTTCAGTGTCAAAGCAACAAGGCCTGGTTAACAAGACAGGCAGTCCGAGCAAATGCTCTGCCTTCGCAGCTAGTGCATCATTCATCATTCACAAAAGAAGCTCTTTGGAGACTAGCGCATGGCTGAGTTAGAGCAGTTTTTGAATGTCCAAACGCTTACAGGCCAAGATACTCAATTAGTGTCTGTTGATTTATGGGAGAAAGAAGCAATTTCTTCAATGGGCAGACTAACCTACAGCCAAAGCAGTTGTTCCTCTGACAACATGGATTAAGTAATAATGTATGAAGAATAATGTATAAGCCACAGAAAAATACAGGCCTATCACAAATGCTGCTCTGAGTTTGGGAGAGATGGACAAAAGCCAGCAGACTCTCCAATAAAATGAACTTATTTTATTTGTCTCTCCTGAAAGTTGTTTTACAGCAAAGTAATATACTGCATTAATATTACTGTGTGAAAAAAAGACTTCCATTTTGATAAATGACTGTCTGGAAGAGAACTGCTACTAGTCCTCATATGCTCTGTTTCTGAAAGACTGCTTCCAGGTCTGAGACAGCCTGTACCTGTGAAATGATGACCCCTTATCACTCAAGCACACCAGTGTTAAGTGCTACAGCGCAAGGCTTTACAATTCAGTCCCCGCTGAGTCCCAACTAATCTCCATATTTACTGTGTTCCATTTCCAAACAGGCCTGAGCCTGATAATCACCATTGTGCAGCCCTCGATCACCTGGCTCACGTGCTTTTAGCACTGGAACTGAATAAAAATGTGCACTGGCTGAGCACACCAAAGTACTGGAATCTTAGTATATTTATGGTTATTTCATTGACACTCAGTATTTCAGAATAATTATTTTTTTCCCTTTGGTTTTGCATGTTTTGTATGTTCAGTCTTGTAGGTTTAAAGTTGGACAATGCATGTTTAGGATTGACTAGAGTTAATGATTATTTTCCACAATTTAAAACGAATATATGAGGGTATGCTATAGTGATATTTACCAAAATAGCAGTTTGTATTCGATTAATTTAACCTGGATATTTCAAGTAGACTGCTCAGTAGACTGAAATTTAAGATTAAAATTACTGAGGCACATTAATCCAGTCCAGATAGATCTTTTACCCTAAAAAGGTGAACATGACGTAATGGTAACCATCCACTGTTTAAGATAAAACCCAAGCTCTCCTATCAGAAGCTTTTAAAATTAAATAAAAACAAAATACATGAAGAACACAGAAATCTATATACATGCTTTATGTCATGCTTAATATCAGAATGAAATCTCATCCTCGTACCAGCAGAATATCGTCAACTTCTTTTTTTTTCTTTTTTGCAAAATTTACTTTTTTGCCTAAATCATTTTCTTGTGACGCTGCGTGGCCTCTTTTAGTAAAACTGTCTATACACCTTTAGAATAACGACCTATGTGAAGAGTGTGAAGCTAATATATTAAATAAAATGTACCTTTGGAAAATTTAATAACTTAAATGGTGCTACATTCACTGACTAATTCACCACAATTTAAGGCTCATCCCCAATTGATGCCAGGATGAGATTTTTACTATAATATAAAGTTCACTTCTTATTAATAAAGGCTATAGGCTATAAATATTGCATAGTTTTTTATTCTTATTATTATGTTTTATTGAGTTTTTTAAGTCTAAATGTTAAGTCTGCATTTTAGTAGTAAATTCCATTAAGCTACCTAGAAATGCTGTGGCTGTTAAAATGTTAACTGCTTTCTGTCTTGTCAATCAGTATCTGCAATACTTTCCATACCCACTGTACATTGCTATATTAAACAATACAAGATTTTTTTTTCCATATTTTTTCCCAGAAGTCAATGATCCAACATGTCATGCTATTAATTATTTCCTCTGTGTATTGAAGATTGGAGTAAAATAACAATATAGGGTAGATATAATCTGCCTCTAGTAGATTCTCATGGAAAATGAGAACTGCAAATTTCCCTCTTTTATTAAACAGCAAGAAAGCATGAAGTGCTTGATTTAATTTGCCTTATGTGCGATTACACACCCTGTGATGTGACTATTGTAATATGTATTGCAATATATCCCACGCACCCAGTTATGCCACTCAGGAGCCCAACATTTTCATGTATTTGTGCAGACAATAAACAGAGACACATGCTTTAAACAGTAGCCTGATGGAATGTGTATCTTAGTCATTAACTAACATTAAACGTGCAATAAATAAGCTTTAAATAAGATTTAAGTATTTCAACTTAGATCCAGGAATGCAGAAAATCTATGACATGTGACCATTTAAGCCAATTTATCTGGACTAGTGAAGCCATGAATAGTAGTAACAGTGCAACTTAACCTAATATGAAGAGAAATAAGACAGATCTACATGCATCACTATTACATCAACAGATAATGCACATTTTCTTTTGTATTCTGGCTGCAAATGATCAATCACACATCTAAAATACAGTGATGTTTTATGAAATGCACAAAACAAAGTAACTATACAAACTCCACCCAATACCAAGCACATACTGACTAGTGCTACTTTTCAAATAAAAATTGTATTATTTGAGCTGTTTAAGTCACACAGTCCGGAAATCTGAAAATACAATTTGGCAGTAGTGTGTTCAATGTGTTCACATGCATTTGGGTAATCAGATCATGATTTCTATTTACAACCAACCAATAATCTCACAGACTGATGCAACATAAAATTCAAACTTCCTGACGTGGCTTTTTGTAAACATGGATCCACTTCATCATGAAATAAGGATGTTCTTGTGTTTTTGTAGTGATTTCTATTTACATGCATCGATGCCATTCTTAAAGCATTCTCTATATTGTCAAAAAATTAATAAATAACCATTTGTCCAATTCAATTACATGTGTGTTCATGTGCAGGTTAGAAGGGTAAGCGAAAGGAATAAGAGTAGGAATTTACATCTGTGTCCACTAGAATAATCAGATAACTGAAAATAAATCTGATTTTCTAAGTATCTGATTGACGTCTCACAGACTGAGATGACATTTCTAATCGTGTGTGTGAAAGAGAGCGAGAGAAAAACGCTCCCCTAGTGTGCATATTCATGAAATTCTGATTGGTCTGTTCTCTACAAAGACTTTGGACGTCAGCCAATCAGTTTTTAGTGTGGGCGGGCAGTGTTTTTTTCCCCTCCTAGACACGATGCGCTCAGTGTGTAAGAGAAGGAGCATCATGGCTCCCATCAAAATTATTTTTTTTCTCTGACTACTCTAAAGTATATCCATGTCTGGTAAAAATAAAAAAAAGTGAAAGTCTTGCCCGCTGTACAGTTTGTAATAGTAATTTAAGCATTGCCCAGGGGGGACTAAATGATTGCAAAAGGCATGTTATGGTGAGTAAATGTGATCAACACATTTACATGTGGCTGGGAATGGGAAATAGGAAATGGGAAAAGGTAAAATCTCTACTTTTCTACTTTTCAACCAGCTGGTAATCTCACAGAACAGTGTTGACATATCTAAAAAATGGAATACACTATTTACATGACCACTTGAACAATCAAATAACTGCAGAATAATTTATCTGATTGTGATCAGATAACTGAGTGCTCCTGATTCCAGTGTTTCGTCTTGGACTTTGATCTGGATAACTGGATTTTAATAAATGTTGCACGTAATCGTTTTAAGGTAATAGATTTGTTGTAATGATTAAAATATGGTAAAAAAAAATGCAGGGACAGTGCCTATAGCCTGCTTTTTGGAGTAGTGAGAGGGTTGAATGCAGTCCCTAAAGCCTACTATTTGGAGTGATCCTCCTTCACCAAATCAGAGAGGTAAGTAATAATTCAAGGGGGAGAAAAAGATAAGTGAGGAGACCTATTCATTAGAGCCCTCTGACACACCTGATGCATTCTGCACTTCAGACCTCGAGGAGAAGTCCATTACATTCCTCCTCCCAGATATTGCTCAGTGAGTAGGAGAGAAATTCATTATTCTGCGAGATGACTACATTAACTCCATAGTAACCACCCGCACTATCTTCCTCTCCAATAATGGTGGGATAGCTCCTTCACTTTCTCATCCTTCTTATCTAAGAGCCCTTCACTCCCCTCCCTCCATCCCCCACCCCTCTCACACCCTTCTCCCTCTAGTCAATTTCCTCACTCCCTCTCTCCCTCTCTTCCTCTCTGATGTTGAGCTTTAATAAGTGGACAAAGGGCCCGGTGATTGAAACAAACACTTGACATTTATTCCAAATGCCAGGGCTGTTAATTAGGAGCCTGGGAGCGCTCCTTTAAAAATCCAATCATTAGATGATGATATGCACAGACCACTGCACTGATTGGTTGCCGCATATGGAGACAAGCGACGCACAAACATGCCCATCTTATCACACAGCTCACATCACACCAAAAGACTTATCTTTAACCGACATGCAAAAAAGGCCAGAGTCCACCAATCTAAAGCATCCGACATCTTTTGAAAAATGAATCGTACTTAGACAGTCAAAAAGATTAATCACTCAGCCTGACCGAAGCCTTATCTGCAAAGAAGGTGAGGAGAGACATCAGTGGCAGCCTGTTTAAAGTAGCTGCCCCTGTTTAATCCCTCAAAAGACCAATCCTGTTGCAAACGAATGCAATTTTCATGAGGCCGTTTTGTTTTTGTTTGAGAAATCAAAAAACAAAAACATCATTCTGCGCTGAAGTTCATCAATGAATATTTCATGACTTAACCTTTGCGGTTCAAAGCAACGCTGGTTGGACTTTAACAAAAACCAATTAAAGCACAATGCGTTCTTCTAAAGCAGAGAAAGACGTGTGTCGATTGCGAGGGATGAAAGACATGACTTCAATGGAGAATTGATCTCTAATTGATTATGAATAGAGCTGCAATCTGAAAAAATGCTGAGGGTTGATGAGCTCTGCAATCAGCACCTCATACACACTTTGCCTTGCTGATGAAAACATAACAATGCTAAATCAACTTTTATATGAACTTTATTCATAAAAAGATTTTCACATCACCACACATGTCTTGCTGGTTTTAGATACAGATGTTTGGCCAGAGCAGCCTTGTTAGCATTGATGTTCCTCTCCCTGCAAGTTTGAGGAACACAACTGAAGATCTCACACCATGTGCAAAATTTACATGTAAAGAGTGACATCTTCTGGTCTAAATGAGAATTGCAGTTAAAAAATATATTTTTAATATAAAATGTTAACAGACACATTGCTTTACTATGATCAATTTTAATGTATTTATTTATTATATATAGTTTTTACTATGCTCTTTTTGTAGACATTTCTGCATACAGAGTCTCTGAGTGAGTATAATCATAACTCAACCCTCAAAAGAACTTTATTTTGAATGTACTTTTATATTTAGCAAAAATCTAAATAAACACAAATATGAATATTTAAACAAAAACTATATATGTTTAGTTTCTAAAAGATATAACCTTGTATAAACATTTCAATTATAATCTGACATAAGGCTGCGGATTTCTTGTCTTTTTTGTGCTGCTTTACTGTCTCTTTTAAAGCTACATTTTATTTCGTAAGAACAACTAGTATCTAATGTAAAAAAATTAATACGAAAATAAACAAATAAAATAGCCAAATTACCTATCAAATTTTTTTTTACTGCGTTAAACAAGACGATTTAAAACGTATCATCCTGACTACAGCTACATCTATCACTGGTCAAATTGCTTCCGCCCAAAACAGATTAACCACAGCCTAAAATACCTAAACGCAAATGTACATTTGTGCTTTTTTACTTTTGATGATTTATTTATAAATACTTCTTTTTTATTAATTATTATATATATTTTTTTCATTGGCATTAAATAAATGATGTAACTACCATTCTCAGACAGGTCACTCATTATATGTTCACATCTCGTATTAGGTCCTAACTCCTTCCTAAAAATGTTCAAAGTACTTCATGGTCTCCCTCCTGATCTCCCTCAGGTCCTTCATTCCTGCAGCTTCACTCATATCTGAGGTCCTCTGGCAGCAGACTGCATGCATTCCTGCACATCAGACTCTCATCACTGTGTGGCAGCAGGTCATTTAAGGATCTGGCTCTCTCTCCAAACTCTAGAGGAAAGTTCTCTGCTGATGTTGGAGTCCAGCTAGGTAATGATGTGCAGATACCAGATTTTGATGCTTTAAAATGTATTCTCGAATGAAAATATCAATACTTTTGATACTTGAGTCATTTGAAGTAATGTACATCATTAGCAGGAACACAGTGAAAAGTAACTAAACTATTTTGATCTTTTTCTTATGTCTGAGTCAGTGCCTAATGCGTAAGCGCAGCTGCAGTTAAGGTGTTTTCACACATGGGGAACTGTAAGCACAAAAAGCACACAATTGTGTGCATAAAATCTGAACAAAAGAAAAAAAAAAAGTTGACTTTCTATCCAATCCAAACATGTTTAACATAATACTAACAAGACTAACTGTCAGCCAGCAATATTAATATGTAAAACTTTAAAATGAAAATCAACACTGAGTTTTTGAGAACCAACACAGTATTGCAGTACTTAATATCGCAATACTTCAATATATCAATGTTTCTTACACTTCTAAACAATTGTTCTTGATCAGACCAAATGTTTTGAAGAGGTTTTATTTTTCTGCACCAAGAAAAGAGATCTGTAATTAGTCATGTTAGCTGTCTTCTGTGATCTTCCAGACCTCGTCAGTCCATTCTTTTTAAATGAATCTACCAAAAAGTTTATTTTGCCACTTCCAAAACACGTCTTTAGACTGCATACTGAGATTTCCAACCAAGGGCTACCAAATGAACGTTCAATACTTTGAATTAGCCTTGATTTGTGATTGATTTAAGAGGGCACAAGCCACATTTGGCTATGGAACTTCTGATCAAAACAACCTTGAATTTGGGGTCTATTAAGACTAGCTTTCCAAGTGAATGTCTAAGCACTATTTTGTATGTTGCTTTGGATTAGAGTCTGCTAAATGCCACTAATGTAAACGCAATGTAAATGTATCATGTTTCAGTCCACTACAGCTTATGTCATCTCATCTGTGTGTAGGGCTGGGTCAGTTTCGGATATTGTGGGGAAGTGTTATGTAAAACCAAGCTTCATTGTTCTGATATGCAAAGCTGTTGTGCATGCAAAAATGATACAAATTCTCAGAAAGAACAAAGCTGTGCAGACATGTATACAGTACTAGAGACCCAGACTTCAAAAAAGTGACTTGAGTAGAAGTTAAAGTGTTCTTTAAGCATTATACTTAAGTAGAAGTACTAAAGTACTGAAAGTAAAAGTACAGGTATAGTAGTGTGTAGTTATTACAGAAAGCAGTCAGAAATTTGAATATCATATTGTTTATATTATTTCAGATGTTTAGGCTTAATGACTCTCACAATTAATTTGGCTGGAACATCAGCACAAGAACGGGAATGAACAGGAAAGAGTACATGTACATAAAGTCTCAAATTAACTCTCTAAACAAACTCACCCAAAAGAAAAGCTAAACAGCAAGCCAATAGAATATTTTAACACACTAGTTGGTCTATCACTATTGTAAAATCAACTAAAGTTGTCAAAAGGCCAAGAGATAAGAGCAGCTTCATCCAACCCAGTGGCAATGAACATCTACTGCTCTGGCTTTAGTGATTTTTTGAGTTTGGAATAATTCCTATCGTTTTTATCATTTTAATGAGCAGGTGGGATTTTGGGATCAGAGGTTAAAAAATGTAAAAGTATTAAACTCATAGAAAATATGTAGTAAAGTAAAAGTATGAGGGAAAAAAAACTCCAGTAAAGTACAGAGACAGCATTTTAAGTAGAGTAATCAAATAGCTCTACTTCCTTACTAAACATCTCCGATTCTTACAAATATTTGAAATGACAAAATTATTTTGCTTCATAGCTTCACCTCTCCAAATTATACCTTTACCTGCTGTGCCTCCTCTGTGTCTTAGCCCCTCCCTCCAGGACAATCTAACTGAGGAAGCTTCAATTAACTAAATTATCAAACATATAAATGAGCTAGAAGGCTATACTAAAGCATAAGATAAACACTGAAGTATAGGATATACACTGAATCATAAAGAAATAAAAGTTCCACATGACAGAAACATAAGGGTATAATACCTCCCTACCCTAACTTCAGGAATGGTATGTCCCACTCCTAAAGGCGGGAAACTCCCCTATAACTGGACTGAGTGGAAAGTTAGTCTCTGTTTGTCAGTGTCCTGAGACTGCTGTAAGTGTTTCAATGCTTTGGTTCAAAAGTAGAGCTGAATAAATGTTAAACTTAAGTAAATTCTGGTTGGATAGTGTTATTTACGGTGGCCGAGAAAGCCCAGCGCAGTGCAAATTGAAAAGCGCTGCAAAAGCACAAAACACATCCATCAAAATTACAACACAGGCGCAGCAAATAGAAAAACGCGCTGCAAACAGAAAAACGCGCTGCAAACAGAAAAACGCGCTGCAAATAGAACCACAACACAACGGAAGTGAGTCACAACACAACGGAATTTTCCCGGGGGACCTTGCTGTACCAGCTGTATACAAAGGACAATAAGTGGCAAACAAGCTTCTGAAAAGTAAGTTATGTTTATTATCTGTGATTACCACGGTTGTGTGCATATTATTAAAAGTTCTGCTTCACAAAACGCCTTGTTTGCCACTTATTGTCCTTTGTACACATAGTGAAGTCCGAGACCTTACTGAAGACGCAGCTTTGCTGGTACAGTATCTTTTAAGGTCCCCCGGGAAAATTCCGTTGTGTTGTGACTCACTTCCGTTGTGTTGTGGTTCTGTTTGCAGCGCGTTTTTCTATTTGCAGCGCGTTTTTCTATTTGCAGCGCGTTTTTCTATTTGCAGCGCGTTTTTCTATTTGCTGCGCCTGTGTTGTAATTTTGATGGATGTGTTTTGTGCTTTTGCAGCGCTTTTCAATTTGCACTGCGTTGGGCTTTCTCGGCCACCGTAGTTATTTATATATTTATTTATTTAGGAAAAATGTTTATAATGTTAAGGATTTAAAACTGTTTTTTTTTTTTTTGGTAAGGAAACCTATTAAACACACATCAAACAAACCCAGGGCTTGTAAACAGGGAGAGCATTGTAAACATGGGAAAATGGGGCAACCTGGAGAAACTAAACAACAATGAATAATTAGTCTCCCTTATATTGATTACTCATTCCTGTTAATACTGGTTATCTTGTGTAACTCATAATTTATATAGAATACTATTACTGGATTCTGCATTTTACTGAGCCTTGGTGGTTCTCTTCTGTGATTAAGTTACCTTTGTTCTACAAAGTCATAATTCCCTTTATCAAAACACCTAAATCTTTAATGTTTACTGTTTAAAATTCCACCAAACTTAAGCTACAGCTGTCAAGTAATTTACAGATATTTCAAATTATGCATGTTTCCGAAAGACAGTGGTCTAACACTAAAATAGACAAGAGATTCTCACCAGACATGTTTAAAATAGTAGAGACCCAGACTTGAGTAAAAGTAAAAGCACTCTATCAAAACGGGACTTTAGAGAAGTTAAATAGTTCTTTAAGCATTATATTTAAGTAGAAGTACTAAACTCACTAGTTGGTCTATCACTATTGTAAAATCAACAAAAGCTGTCAAAGGCCAAGAGATTAGAGCAGCTTCATCCAACCCTGTGACATTACAGAGCATCTACAACACTGGCTTTAGTGATAATGTTTGGAACAATTCCTAACATTTTTTATAATTTTAATGAGCAGGGGATTTTAGGATCAGAGGTTTAGGGGTGTTGAGCACACATCTTGATGTAAAAGTGGAAGTATGAGAAAAAAATAATACTCCAGTAAAGTAAACATACAGAATTTTATTACATAGGTAAAGAAGTGAAGTAATTCTACTTCACTGCTATACATCTCTGGTGTTGTGTTTAATAACGTTTTATGATGTATCTGCATCATTGACACTCCTCAGCATCAGCAGTTTCAGTGGCTGTTGCCTCATGTCTTCAGCAACGATACAGTACACATTCTGCACAAAACACAGAAACTATCAAAGTTCTAGAGAATATCACAAAAATATACACGTTATACAATATACAAGCAGCAGTCAAGTAAATCACAACAGCATTGAAATAAAACCAGCCAACTTTAAATACATGTCATGTTTGTACTGAATTCACTACGTCAGTACTGTATTTCCCAGTATTTAGTGGCAAGCATCTAAAAGGTTTGCTTTCAGTTTTAAACTAACAAAACAAGTAAAAGGGTTTGGATTGTGAATATCCAAAGGCTTAGAAAAAACATGATTTAAAAAAATATTTTAGTTTTATAGATATTCTAAGAACAAATAGAAAGACTGCATTAAATAATGCAAACAGTAAGAAAACCTGCATTCAGAAATTCTGTTTTATAACAGCTGATCCTCAGAGGCAGTAAAAGCCTCATCATAAACAGCTTTTACTATGTAATACAACCATAATACATATAAAAAATATGAAGCCTTTAAATAGTCTATATTAAAGTTATCTCACAGTATACAGTCACAGCGTACGTGATGTGCCGCTCACTCAGCTGATGATGAAGACTCTCGGGCCTTCCTCCCTCATGGGTGGCAGGCTGTCTACGTTCTCAATAAGGATGTGCTTGTCCTCTCTCTTGGCTAGGCTGTGCTGCCCCTGAGGCTGACACAGGTTATTCCTCAGGCCCTGCAGAGACACCTCCAAGTCCTTAAAAATATGCAGCATGCTCACCCCAAGCACAATGACCAGAAAGCCCCCGACAGTGCCCACCACGTCCACGCCCGACATGGTTTCCCACTCTTTGAACAGAATGATAGAGGTGGTCAGAACCACAGTGGTGAAGAAGACGTAGTAGATAGGGTAAACCAGCAGCGTGTTGAAGGTGTCCAGTGACTTGTTCAGGTAGTTGATCTGGATGATGATGGACGACACTAAGGTCAGTAGAAGGATCCAGGTGAGGGGGTGGCGAAACACCAAAGGATCGGAGATGGCTGTGCGGATGGCGATGCCTAGACCTTTTACTGAAGAAACGGTGAAAGCTCCGAGCAACGAGCAAATACTTATGTAGATTAAAATGTTGGTCTGACCAAAACGAGGTGAACAGTAGAAGATAAGCACCAAACAGGTCACAAGAAGGATACTGGCAAACACCAGGAAACCTTGAGGAACAGAGAGAATAACAATTGTAAAATTTAGACAAAAGTATCAGTTTCATGTCATGTCAAATCACACTAACTCATTTGCCAACATTAACAAATGACATGTAATTTACATGTGACACGCCCTATTCCAGGGGATCCACTAGAAGCTCTATGACCTTTGGCTAAAATCCTTCCTATAACTGTCTATTTGTCACTAACATCAACAGAGAGAAAGTTGTTTTCCAAATCTTCCATGCAGAATTCTTTCAGCTGTGTGATGTTTGGAATATTTTGAATCATGGTCATGTTGCATGATCCCCCTCAACTTTAGCTTCAGTTTCAGTCTGCCTTTGGACTGAATTGCTAGAACAGATTGACCTGGCCATATTGACAGTTGTTGCAGATGTTGAACACTTGTAACTTAAGTCTATAGCCACACTTCATGTATAAGAATGGACAGCCCTGCCCTATTCCATGCAGAAGTTTCTATCGTGAGCCAATAATAAAGCAATCAACAGCTTATGAACCAATGACTGTCCTCATAGGTCTACTAGCTTACATTTCATACAAAGAATCTCAAAAGACATCAGTCTAGATGTCAGTCGGATTACACAGTTGCAAAATGAACTGCATTTACATAAGTTTGACCTATTTAAGTTCAGACATTGTTCAGTTTTTTTTTTCCACAGACAATGAGATGAGAAACAACAGTATCATGTCCATAATATTAGAATGTAAATTGTTGCACAAATGTATTGCATTTGTTTAAATTAGAGAAAAATAATTAATATATTATCTATATTTGTAATGTAAAAACAAACAACCTTGGGTTACCTGGGACACAAACTGATCAGCTATAACATTAACACCAATAATATTAGTATTATTGTAGTAGATCCCTCTTGTGGCCATTGAAGGCATGTACTCCACAAGACCCCTGAAAGTTTCCTGAGGTAAATGGCACAGCATGGGGTGAGATGGGGCCTCCACAGCCTCCATAAGCCTTCTTTCTTGGAGCACTTTGAGTAGGAACAGACCACTGCCTAGCAGAAACATCTCACCTGACCTGCCTGATGTTTAGGACCTAGTTATCTATTTTATAATTTGGTTCTTGTCAAAGTGGCTTTAGATTCATTTTTTTCCTTTAACACATCACTTTTAATGCCAGTGTAGAAGAAGTAGATAATCAACATTTTCAGATTCTGATGTACTGGCTGATTAATTGTGTCTCAGAACGTTTATTATATATCATATGCACACACTCACCTGGGTCCAGCAATTTTGAAGACATTTCTTTTAGAGTTGTCACTGCTTCCTCCTCAGGTGCATGTATCACCATTATGGTGCTTCCGAGAAGACTGAGCATACAGCCAAGCTTTCCCAGAAGGTTCATTGTCTCCCCAAAGAGGTGGGAGGACAGCACTGCACTGGAGAGAACAGCACAGAAATACAATCATCAGTATTTCACAATCTAGAAGGCATGATTATCCACCAGTTGACTGGCAGGAAGGCCTTATTATAAGAAACAGCTGCCAATATCTTATATATTCAGAATGAACTCAGACAACACAACTCAGGCAAACTGTTCAGTACAGCATGTCTGTAAGTTATATGGGTTAACTAAATGGGGAAATGTAACCTGATGGAGGAAGCTTATGTAAAAATTACATTGTTATACAAGTTTTAAAAAATATATGTGAACAGGTATTCATTATGTAGCAGTAAAAAAAAATAATACATTGGCACACTGTGCATACTGCGATTGTGAAAGGACTGCAATATCCTTAAACCATGAATTGTGAACTGTCAATCTAACATGGTAAAATATTGGATTGGATTACTTTAACCAAAAGAACATAAAACATTTTAGACAAAAGTTAGGACAGTATGGAAACTGTAAATAAGAAAAACAAATGCAGTGTTTCTTACATTATTTTTTTTTTTGTTTATTTTATTTTATTGCAGACAGCAAACAGGATAAATAGCAACTACATTATATTTGTTAATATACATTCACTCAGATCGTCATTGTTGCATTTTTGCTTCAAAATTCTTCATGCATTGTCTAAGGTCAGGAATGCAGGCAGGCCTGTTAAGGACTGGTACCCTCTTCTTCCGAAGCCATATCTTTATAATGTGTGTATCATGTGGTTTTACATTGTATTTTGGAAGATTAATTGATATTCCTCGACAAGATGCTTTTATAAAGGAAATATTTGTTCCTTTAGGATCTCAATGTACTTTCTGCATTAATGTTGCCATCACAACCGAAGTGTACTTACACAACCCCATACCATGACAGACCATGGCTTTTGGGCTTATTGACAACAGTTTGGATGGCCCTGTTCATCTTTGGTCCATATTTGGGAGAACACAGTATCCATATTATACAGAAATTTACTGAAACACTGATTTATCTGAACAAAATACATACATTACATGAATGACTTAACTTACTTATTCATCCAGAGAACATCTGTGATTTGTGAGGATATTCACAGCTCATAGTCAATTACTACCAGTACTTTTTAGTACTTTACAGCCTGATATTGCCATATAAATTTACATGTGCTGTATTGTATAACAGTGAGGTGGATCACAAATGCATATAACAGTTGTGTGGATCTTCAAAAAACAAATAATATATACAGTTCTGGAGAAAAAAAAAAGACCACTTAAAAATGATGAGTTTCTTTGATTTTACCAAATTGAAAACCTCTGGAATATAATCAAGAGGAAGATGAACTGCTTGAATTTTTGCACCAGGAGAGGCATAAAGTTATCTAAAAGCAGTGTGTAAGACTGGTGGAGGAAAAAATGCCAAGATGCATGAAAACTATGATTAAAAACCAGGGTTACTCCACCAAATTCTGATTTCTGAACTATTAAAACTTTATAAATATGAACTTTTTTTTTGCATTATTTTAGATCTGAAAGCTCTGCATCTTTTTTTTTGTTATTTCAGCCATTTCTTATTTCCTGCAAATAAATGCTTTAAATGACATTTTTACTAGGAATTTGGGAGAAATGTTGTCTGTAGTTTATAGAATAAAACAACAATGTTTATTTTACACAAACATAAAACTATAAATAGCAAAATCAGAGAAACTGATTCAGAAACTGAAGTGATCTCTTAATTTTTTCCAGAGCTATATATATGCATGTTTAAAACCCAGAATATTACCTGAAGAGGACACTGAGGGCTCCCAGAGGGGTCACCACAGTTGCTGGAGCAAACATGTATGCTGCAAAGTTTGCTGCCTCACCCCCTCCCACTGTACAAAAGAAAAAGAGAGAGAGAGACACACACACACCTTATAAGAATACTCTTATTTAGAGTTACCATAGGGATGGATACAGTAAATTTTCCAAAGAACCTACTGGTTAAAAGTCCACCCCACCACAGCCAGTCCTTCAGGTACCCATGGCCTCCTTCTCCTGAACAAGATATAGAGAAATACAGATTTTAAAGAAATACTTCATCTTCCTGTTTGATAATTAAATCTCTTATTTCCTCTCAAAATATTTAATACAACACTGCCTAAAAGAGTATGTAATGAGAAGCTGCTTACTGCACATTCATTCTGACAGCAGACAGTGCTATTTATCTAATCTCTGCTACCAACATGGGCCGAGTACAAATGGACGACTTCACTTTAGCGCACAGTATTTGCTTATGCGGCTTCCTCTGTGCCCAATAGGAAAATAGTTTTACCTAAGCTGAACTGATCCTTGCTCAGCTCATGTCAGTCATTATGCGTGCATGCACCAACCTGCCCTGGTGTGCCCATTTGTTGCCAATCGAAGCAGGGCCTTTTTTTTCAGGATGACACTCCCTCCAATCAGAAAAGCTGAGAGCACGGCTAACGACAGGCCAATCCAGAAGTTGGACCTGCTCCATTTGTCTGTACCGAGCTGTGACCCAGCTACGGTGGAGTTGTTTTCAGGGTTGAAAGTCCAGTTGGCGGCGGCTCTTGGTGAATCTATCACACAGGCAGCGGTGGACGCAGGGCAGAGCAGTCGGATTACTGTTCCTTTAGAAAAGGAGGAAGAATAAACTGTCATATAGAAGCATGTAATAAAAAAACAACTGATAACAAATGGTCAAAACAAACAACATTGCATGCACAATTGTTCTCTATAGATGTGTTTAGGGAACATAGTAAGCCAAGTTCCTTTTCGTTAAAGGTGACAGACTAATTGGTGGCTTTGTTTAAACAACAATGAAATTTGCATTTCCTCAGCAAGGAATGTGCAACAAAGGTGCCTCTCTACACTCATTCTTTTTGGTGAGTGCAATCAAATTCTCACAGCAATGTTCTAGCCTTTCCAGAAGGAGGACTGTATAGAAATTAAGCTTTTATTAGATCATTAATCCTTTCAATGGTTTTTAATGCATTTTCTGTGAATTTTTGCCAAAGTTGTCAGGCATTTTTCAGACTGTAAGGCGCACTTAAAATCCTTGAATTTTTCCCCAAAATAGTCAGTGCGCCTTATAATCTGGTGCACCATATGAATATATTCTACCAGTCAGGTATTAAGGAGCAGTAAAGCCACTCTGCTGAAGTACATCATTATAAGCATAAGCATTAGCTGATAACTGTGACGCTAGCTCTTTCGCCATTCAGAGTCTTAAAACAACCAGTCTTTTTTTTTTTGCTGTATTGTAGATTTGTGGGATTCAGACATCTCTGTTTAATATTAAATTAAGTCATGAATTTGGTGAAACATTACAATCCTCAGGGTTTTGGGAGCAAACTATTTGAAATATAAGCCTAACCCAGAAGAGTAAACACAAGATCAAACTCGATTAAGCTATGATTATTTAATTATTAATTTCAGAAGAATGAGAAATCAATGAGCAATTCAATGTTTACTTTTTACACTACACAACCCAAGGTTTGTGAACTCTTGCTCATTCAATTCTTATTCTTTTGAAATCAATGAAATTAATAGCAAGTTCTGCAATTCTCTGCTATTCAAACAATAAGAACGTTTACATTTGTTTAGCAATCGTTTACAATAAAAGGAGCATGGCCTCATTCCTGGAGCTCTACCAACAGGTAGAGATAAGTTCAACAAAGCTCACACACAGAGATTCTGATACTAATTTAAATGCTCATGAAGGCACTGCCTTATCAAGGTGTATTATCTAGATCTGCTGTGTTGGATTTGACTTCAGATAAAAATGGGCCGTCATGCTTTAAATCCTGTGCAACAGGTTTTAGGGGACTTAGGAGATGATTTATGTAAAAGGCTGAAAATGTAGAAAAGGTAGTTTAATAACAAAACTGATTTTCAGAGTCAGCTGTAAAGCTGCAAGACACACCCATGTTTAGTTTAATACTGTCTTCTTTAACAAAGGACAATTCAGATATATCATGAGGGAAAAACATGTTTTACAGAAACTATGTTTTTAGATCAATTAACTAAAAGGTGACATTAGTTTAAACAAGTAAACCATTTACACTGACAATGCCAAAGTCATGAGATGGCATTATGCAATGCTTGGGAACAGCCAGACATGTGTAAGTTGACATGTTACCTTGGGTGAGAAGTTAAACACTGGCCAGTGTGCTCATGGCAAGGCAACATGGATTCCATTTGCAGTTTCCAAAGTTCTGTGCAGACATTCCTCAATCCACAGTTTAATCAGTGTCCCAAGAACAGGTCATTTAAGTTACTACCTCTCACAGTTGACAGTACAGTGACTGGTAATGATTGTGAATGACTGATTGTGTGATGAATTGTCTGTGTCAAGTAACTCACAGGTAAGTGCAGTGCTCTTTACCTTCCAATGGTCATGACATAAATAATTCTTCGCATTTTTATAAAGAGTGTAGTAGCCTATATAAATATCGGTAGATTTTAAAATTACTTAACTGAATATGAACCACACATGAAAACTAAGATTGGCAAAAAATATCTGCCTATTTAGTCGACTGCTTTCTGATTTACCAAAGACACACATACACAGCATATTAACTTATGTCAGTCTTTAAGGTATAATATTAGTAAAAGCTTAATTGTGACCCTTTTTTTTATTTTCCAAAATTGGGCCGGAGTTTGTGTGGCATCATCTGATGGAACTGAAGTTGAACCCCTCCTTTCTGAGTAAACCGTGAGAGGGAGTAGTTTTTGGCACAAGAAGGTGACGCAAAAGAAGTGTTTTTTTTTTTAAGGATGTGTGGTAATAAATAAAATCATATAGGGTGTGGTCCCCCTTCCAAACTCCAAACTATTTCACAACTCCTTTAACCCATAAGATCCCAGACCTAGTTTTGAAAATATATTTAAAAGAACCTAACTTGAATCATTGTGCTCTGGTAATATATGTATTATATATGATTTTATAATAATGTTTGAATGGTTAAAATGGTTGAAACCAATATGTAGAAGCAAAAAAATACGCTTTTTTTTTAAAATGAGCTGTTTATTTTTGTTCTGGAATTTCATAAATTAAAGTAAAGGACCGAGTGCTGTAAGAAACTTTACACAGGTTTTAACCTGCCACACTTTCATCACAGTGGGATCTTTTGGGTTTAGAAACTTTAAAGAAGAACCCAACAAACTAGGATATTAGCCCTTTAAAGCAAAGTTGATGGTGGTTTTCTAGCCTGGTTTGTGGTGCACTGCCCTGCATGATGTAATGTATTTGATCTGCTCTAGCACACCCAGTTCCCATCAGGAAGGGTTTAATAATCAGTTAATTAGTGGGATCAGGATTCTTTAAAAACTGCAGTGTGTAGAGCAGAGTTACTCCAGGATCAGCTTCTGTTTTCTAAAGACCTGGCAGGGTTTGTCTCTGGTGAAATAAGCTCTGGTAATGGGGAAAGGTGTTTGACATACTGGTCATGTGGACACACGGGTGGGTCGTGCTTGTTTGCTGTGTCAACAAGGATGCTCTTAACAGAGAGTCACTCTTTTAAGTCGTTATTTTAAGAGCCTAGTCAATTGTAAACTTGAAAAAAGTAAAAAAAAAAAGTTGAAGACGCCTATCCTTTAAAGGATTTTTACAAACAGAAAATCTATTAACTAACATATTTCAAACACATACAGAC
The DNA here is from genome assembly GCF_023375975.1 of Astyanax mexicanus. Lineage (NCBI taxonomy): Eukaryota > Metazoa > Chordata > Actinopteri > Characiformes > Acestrorhamphidae > Astyanax > Astyanax mexicanus. Next base: position 15,231,088 of record NC_064424.1, read on the forward strand.
TATACAAGCCGGTGTATTCAGTCAGCCAGACTTCTACACACACTAGTTACACTTCAGTGTGTGTCTGTCCACCAGCTTACAAAGTGTTTAATATCTGAAAAGCTACAGTAATAAAGCAGACTATGGTAGCTCAGCTACGGGTAGGTAAACTTACCATTTTGACACAAGTCGGAAGTTAGACGAATGACCTGCATCGTCTCCAGTTCCTCCAGTTCCCCGTCCAGAAATGAGGTGTTTATCTCTCACACAGCAAACTCCTCACTCCATCCCAACTGATGATTTCCATGTGTATCTGTTCTTCATAAGGTAAACGGACTGTTTCCCTGTGAATTCTAGTCCTGTTTACAGCTCCAATACGACACCACATCAATATCCGCGTGCAGCTTCAAATGTCCGAGTGCTCGTGCAGCGGAAAACAGCTCAGGTAAGCTCCCAGCGGCCACGCCCAGTTTCACAGGCAGGGCTAGCACAGAGCTCTGCTAATCCAGCTCACCCTGAGAGAGGGAATCAAAACAAAGCTTTAAAAAGTTAGTCCAGAAGTTAGTCCAAAATGTGAAACTCATATAGTATATGTATGTATTTATTACAGACAGAGTGATATTTTAAGTATTTATTTTTTTTATTGTTGATGATTATGGCTTACAACCAATGAAAAACCAAAAATCAGTGTCTCAGAAAATTATAATATTATATAAGACCAATTGGTACTTTTGCGGGTGTGGGCAGTGTGCTAAATCCTGCTGGAAAATGCAATCAGCATCTTTTTGGGTTTCCATTGGCTGTAAGCCATAATCATCAACAATAAAAGAAATAAACACTTAAAATAGATCACTCTGTGTGTAATATGTCTATATAATAAATGAGTTTCACATTTTGAACTGAATTACTGAAATAAAGGATATTGTCAATGTTCTGATTTTTAGATGCACTAGCACATATAGAGAAAGAGAGATTATAGCTGTATACTGATGATAAAGTTTAATTGTTTACAAATTTGAAACAATGGGCATTTTAACCCAAAAGAGCCCATGGTGAGACCCTTTAAAAGCTGTGTAAAGTTCCTTACAGCACTACAAACTTTGACGTTCACTTCATGAATTCATGAACACCTTAAGTGACACATACTGCACATCCTGACAGCATTACAGAACAGTGTGTGTGTGTGTGGGGGGGGATTTGTGTCTATTCAGTTGACCTCATTTTCAGAATGTAGAAGTGTTTGGTAAGTGCTGGATTTAAAACTATAACTCCTATTAAAAGTGTATTTTTAGCTTCTACAGGTCTGTTCCAACCAGTTTTACAATTCAAACGCTTTAATGAAATGTTTTTTGTTCCTTATAAAGAAAGCTTTGAGACTATATATAGATATATACATTAATTATCCTAATGTAAGTAGGTTTGTGATGTTCCTGTGTGCCTTTAGAAAGTAGGCTATGGGGTTATTGACCATTTAATAGCAGGAACTGTTTAACAATTTATACTTAAAGGAAGAGAAATGTAACCTGCACAGGCCCAACCCATACTATACATAAATTATCAGCATGTCCCCATTTAACTGCACACGTCTCTGTTAGACAGAAATATGACACACTGGAATGTTCAGGATTCTGTTTTTAACCTTCACTGTGGAACATTTGCGTACAGTTTTCAGTGACAACATCGTAGGTGGCGGTAAATGTGATCATCCTGAGGTACCACCATACTCTTAATAATTTATAACTGCTGTAGTCTTTGCACCATTTCCAAATAGCATTTTATGGGTAATTAATCAAAAACTGACCTTTGGTCACTAAAAACCTAAAAGATTACTTGAGATTTTTTATCCTTTGCCTATTTATTATATTTGTCTTCAGGCTACACAAAAATCATATTTCCCTAACATAATTACTTTATATTTTCACATGCACACATCTGTCCACCCTATCATGACAAGGCAAAACATTCAGCAAGTATCACAGAGCTAACACATGTCAATTTACATTTTCAGGTTTGTGTTGGCTTTTATTGTTTTAAATATGTTTGCTGCAGACTATAATACAGCTTTGACTTGTGACTATACACAGATACATCTCTGAAAATTTTTTAATAAAATCAGTTTCTGAATCAGCTTCTCTGATTTGGCTATTTATAGATATATGTTCCAAATTCCAAATTGTCATTTAGAACATTTATTTGCAGAACAAGAAAAATGGTTGAAATAACTAAACAGATGCTGAGCTTTTAGACCTCAAATAATGCAAAGAAAACAAGTTCATATTCATAAAGTTTTAAGAGTTCAGAAATCAATATTTGTTGGTCTTGGCATGTTCTCCTCCACCAGTCTTACACACTGCTTTTGGATAACTTTATGCCATTCCTGGTGCAAAAATGAAAGCAGTTCAGCTTGGTTTAATGGCTTGTGATCATCCATCTTCCTCTTGATTATATTTCAGAGTTTTCCACTTTGCTAAAATCAAAGAAACTCATCATTGTGTTCCAACACCAGCAGTGTTGTCTTCCTTACTCCTCTTCCATGAATCTCACATTAAACAGTCTGTTCTTTTTTATCTGTGTAGTCAATCAGGAGCACTGACCTTAGCTGAGGATCTGGAGACCTGTAGTTCCTTCAGTGTCCTCCTGGAACATTTAGTGAATTCTTGGATGATTTTCTGCTCTACTTGTTGGTACATTTTGACAGACCGGTAACTTCTTGGAACATTGTGCACTGTTCTTTTGGTTGTGTTTTGAACATCATCATTTAGTGTGCTTGTAAAAACAGAGTCGTGACTACATAAATCTGATGGAAAACTTCAGTATGAGTGAATATTATGTTCAGCTGGTCTGACGGCTATAAAGTCAGTGTTCAGTGAGTGTTATCAGATGGTATGTGGTGGGGTCCGTTTTGCTTGGGGCCCCCAAATGCCTTGAAATGGCCCTGCTGATCTCTTACATTCTTTGTAAGGAATTTGTAGCTTGAATAATAATGGAGGCAATTACATTTTCATATAGATGCTTTGATGTTGCTGGTGAACCAGCTTGGTACTGGTTGACCATGCTTGTAGACCAGCTAAAGCATCAAAACATACTTAATTAGAAAGAAATCTAAAATCTTTCAAATATGCAACGCTAGAAGAAATCAGCAATGCACTTTAACTGTTTTGATGCTTTTACATTTAATGAATCAGTGGAGTGCTGATATAAATGCTAGATAAATATATATATATATATATATATATATATATATATATATATATATATATATATATATATATATATATATATATCTGCATAGATATGTAAGAAGCAGATCAATCAAACATTGCAGAAACAACAAGTGAAGAAACCCAGGCTGTATATAATTACTGAGGTACGAAGCAAGGTCCTTGACCAAGCAGGATTAGACAAGCCTTTAAAGTCAAGCTCTGACAAGTTTTAATAACATAGCTGGAAGCTGTGGAAGGAAACAGGTAGAGCCAAGTTCTTTCAAAAGATACAGAAATGCTAACTTCTTAAACATTTAATGATCAAGTTGAACTGCTTGAATTTTTATACTAGGAGTGGAATGAAGCTATCCAAAAGCAGTGTGTAAGACTGGTGGAGGAGAACATGCCAAGATGCATGAAAACTGTGATTAAGACCAGGGTTATTCCACCAAATATTGATTTCTGAACTCTTTAAACTTTATGAATATGAACTTGTTTATGAATATGTTTCCTTTGCTTTATTTTGGTCTGAAAGTTTTGCACCTTTTTTATATTTCAGCCATTTCTCATTTTCTGATAATATTTTAATTTCGAATTTGGGAGAAATCTTGTCTGTAGTTTATAGAATAAAACCACAATGTTCATTTTACTTAAACATATACCTATAAATAGCAAAATCAGAGAAACTGATTCAGAAACTGAAGTGGTCTCTTAATGTTTTCCAAAATGTTGTGTGTATCCTGATTGGTGGGCTTGCTTCCATATTAACATGTTGCATTTTTGCACACCTAGCCTAAAATGAAATATAGGTTTCACATAATGTAGTGTGCTAAAAGGTAAGATATTTAACTTCACGAATCATTAAATAAAATATAAGTACTTCGCTAAAGATACACAGACGTACTGTAATGAATGAACAGGTTAATTTTAACCAAGATTTTAAGAACTCTTGCCCATGTAATTTTAATCACATCTGAGTAAATGTGAGAAGTAAACATGCTATTATCACTGGTAGATTAATAAATGAAAAAGTGATATGGTGTGAATATGGTGTCTAGGCAAGCATATGGCCTGAAATTGTCTTGGAACAAGGCACAAATTGCCTTGGCTTCGGTCAAATCCGTTATGGGACAAACAGGTTTTCCAGCCTTCAGAGAAGAACCGCAGGCTTTAGCTGCGTCAACAAAGGCAGGTGTCAGGTGTCAGCTGTGCTGGGGTTTCGGAGAAGCAGTCAGTATAGGCTAATTACAGCAGCTGCTTATCACTGTGGAGTTGTGTGCAGAGAGGGAGGAACCGAGGCAGCACACTTACACACACTCACACAGAATGAGAGAGAGCCTTAGAGACTGGTATCCTAGCGCGTGTGCTCACTAGAATGCTATTATTCCTGAAGGCCCACGTTCCCCTGGTGCTGCACGCCAGACCACAGATTCTACTGTGTGGGATGAAAAATACACACTTTAAAGGTGCAGTACGTAATATTGTGATAGCAGCAAAACTACACGTTGATGTAATATGTATGTGTATAAACCATAGACTGTGTATAGCTGGACAGAGCATCTCTTAAAAGTAAAGCCACCACAGGTCGGGCGCCCCCTGCTGTTCGGTTGCAGAAAGCTGTGTAACCCCACCCATCCCCATAGGTTTCAATGGCAAAACAGACAACATTCAATCACGTTTTTTTCCCAGTATACTGTAAATCTACCTCCATTATTTAAATGCAGCAGCTAGTGTAACCTCTGCTTATATTGTCAAATTTTTATATCCCCACAGAATTCGTTTTTTAAAACGTTATTCAGCTCTATTCAAAAAAGGTGTGGTTATTGTAAAAGGACTGGGTTACACCTAGCCGGGGTGAAGTCCAATGACTGTATGGGTGGGACCATACACTGTGTGAGCTCTGTGGAGGCAGCCCTCAGGGGTGGGGTTATTTAAATGAGTAGGCTGTCTCTCCACAGTCTTTCTCCCTCCTCTGGTCTCTACTGCGCAGACTCGGGTTTCAGGATCGTCAACATGGCGGAAGATTTTGGCTTCATTTTCATTGAATGAATGGGAACGGCGACACGGCGTCCATCTTTTTTCACAGTCTCTGGTATATACTTAAAAACACTGCGCAAAATCCCACTGAAACAAGAGGATATATTATATATGTCGACAAGACCTAAAACACTTGAGAAGGAAGGGTAAGATGACAACATTCATGACAAGATTTACATAAGTGAGAACAGTTATTGCACTCAGATGCAGATTAAAACAACCCGTGAAGCAATTCACTTGTGGTGAGAACGTGATCCGATCTCGATCTTACCCAGCTATGAAATATACTCATTTAATCTGAGCTAAACTGCTAATAATGTGCGGTTTAATCTGATATATTTGCAGAGGTGGAAAGTAACTAATTACATTTACTCACATTACTGAATTAAGTGAATTTTATGAGTAATTTATCATTTTTAAAGTAGTTTTTAAAATAGGTAATTTTACTTTTACTCAAGTACATTTTGACACAAGTAATTTACTTTGCTACATTGGAAAACTCCCTGCTACTGAGTAAAAAACGAAATACTGGGGGGAAAAAAAATTGTTTAAATGAAAAAATAATAAGTTTTGTGTTTCTTTACGGCACTGCACATGCACTGACCAACATTTTTTTCATGTTTTTATAATAATTCCTTACGTTTTTATTAGGAACATCTGCTTGGATGTTAAAAAAACATGTAAATAGCAGTTAAAGCATAGCAATGGCAAGTTAAAAAATAATAATGAACAGTAAAACTATAAAAAATACAGTTTATAGTCACCCATATGACCATAACTTCTTAACTTTTTAACATTAAAGAAAAAACGGATCATAGAAACCTATGCCACTTGTTCTTGAAAATGTTTTATGGGGTGGTCTGAACAAATACTGCCTGAAAGGTCCTAATTATTATTTATTTATTATTTATGATTTGCTGTACTTTTTCACATCAAATAAATAAAAGTAACTATGTAACTTTTACATTTTAAATTGAGAACTTTTTTACTTTTACTCGAGTCGATTTTTAGATTGAGTAGAATTTTAGCAAAGTACAGGTAATTTTACTTGTTTACTACATGTACATCTGCACTGCACGTCCCATTGAAACAGTATGTAGTGTTTCAGCATTCTGTGTTAAAGCAGCTTCACACTGCAGAGATATTCGTGCTGGAACACAGAATCTTCTCGCTATATTTACTTACTTGCTCCTGTGCCAGAGAGCTCTGACCAATCAGAGGAGATGATGTGCTTCCATGGTTTATTGGTGCACATTGTGATGCGTTTTTGTTTTTTGTCTGTGTGAAACCAAACCAAACAGAGGGAGAAAACGCTCCAAGCAAACTCTTCAACTGATCCGGCCCATAGAAACCAACTACAGGTGTGAAAACGCCCTAATGTCTGTGAGTATGTACAGTTCTCTGACAAAACTACGCTAACAAAAGTTTTAGCTCAGAGTCTCCTTAGGGACGCCCACACCTGTATAAGTGGTGAGGTGTTATCTTGTAAGAGAGTCTGAACTGTAGCTATTACTGTAGTTCGAGGGAGGCCTGATAGTGGAAGCTAGATAGAGGGAACATTCATTTCCGAAGTTGTGGGGGCATTTAACTGGGAATATATCACACAATATACCACAGTGGACAGTGCAGTGGACGATAATGACTGTGACTGACAGCATCTGGCTGGAACTGTCCATGCAAAAATGAAGCAACTCTGGCAGAAGTTACTTACACATTCACTGCCGGAGACCTCACAAGCATATTGCACAGGTCAGTGCAGCTTTCTTTAGCATCCATGGAACAGTGCAGAAGTCATGGGACACAATACTACAATGCTGTCTCTTGCTGTGCATTATCAGTCACCGAGATTGGAATTATCATGTAAAAGCTGCAATCTTTTATCAGTCTTTATTTTCTAATTTGTTAATTTAAATGTGATAAATATGAATGAAATGAGAAAATTTGGAAGGGGCAAATATTTTTACAGCACTCTATCAGGGACAGAAACAACATGCACTTTATAATGAGGAACAAGAGGAAAAAGAAACTCACTCAACTTCCTATTGCTAATAGAAAGTTACTTATTGCATACATTATTTCAGCTACCTCTAACAGTCGCCACCAGATAAGTATTTAATCCTTGCAGAAGTAGTGCGAGGCTACCTGTAATGATTATTGCATTCTGTAGCTTCTGTATTCAGGGTGTAATGGAAAGTGTTTTGTTTTAGGGATGCGCTGTATGTTTTGGGAAGACTAAACAGTGGATAGATTTGCTGTATCAGCTGAATACTCCAATCCCACGGGGCGGAACAGTAGAACAGTACTTCTGAAAGGGTCAAAGGTGAGCACAAGCATATATAAACACAATACATACTGTATACATATAAACACACTTGTGGACTCTGAATAGAACTGTAACACACTGACTAATAAAGTTAACAGCTTTACATTACTCTATTAAAAAAAAAAAAAAAAATATATATATATATATATATATATATATATATATATATATATATATATTGGAAAAATACACTATAATACATCCAATCTTACAAAATCTTAAAAATAAGAGAAAATAAATGACAAATTTCAAAGTATTGTGAAGTAAACACTAAGCAGCATACCCACAAACCCAACACATCCCTTCACTTAGCTTAACACAACCGACCCACATAATACTGGTTATTTATGTAAATATGTATATATATATATATATATATATATATATATATATATATATATATATATATATATAGAAAAGCACACATTTAATTGGCTAGTACCTCTAAACTAGTGAAAAAAGAAATAAAGGGTTGCCATTTGTGAAAAAAAATGTGCATTCTTTCAATGTGTATTACATTTTCTCAAGTTTTAGAAAAACATGAGGTTCTTGAGCCATCAGGAAATAGAAGGATATTTAACAGACTTCCAACTTCCAATGCAACAATAAGGAATGTCTTGCTAATAAGGAAGTGAAAGCTATAATGTCCACTGGTGTAGAGTAAAGTACAAGCGAAGAGTCAAGAATTCCAAATAGAGCAAATGTTATTCCCTTATTATGGTTCAGGCCAGGGACCAAGGAGGTCATTTTAGAAGTATTCTTTTTTTCGGTAACACTTTACAATAAGGTTCACCAACAACAGTACTAGTAGTAATAGTAATAAGCACTGTTAAATGCTTAAGTAATATCTTAACTAACTGTTAATTGACACTAATTAAGACATTATGAAATTACTAAATGTAAATGCTTTACAATGTTGTAAATAATAATAAATTGAGACATTAGTTTAAAAAATGTTGTAATGATTAATGTCTTATCTAGTGTCAATTTTTTGCAAAAAAAAAAATCATTATTAATAATAAATTATTTGTTAACACTAGTAACTAAGCTATATATGCTGAGCAGTTCTCTTTACGTCCACCAGATGGAGCCATATACCACTACAAAACAAGACAACCCCCTTTAATTGCTTGGTGTGTTCAAAGGTAATATACAGCTCTAGAAAGAAAATTAGACCACTCCAGTTTCTGAACCAGTTTCTCTGATTTTGCTATTTATAGGTTTATGTTTAAGTAAAATTAACATGAAGTCATAAAGTTTAAAGAGTTCAGAAATCAATATTTGGTGGAATAACCCTGGTTTTTAATCACAGTTTTCATGCATCTTGGCATGTTCTCCTCCACCAGTCTTACACACTGCTTTTGGATAGCTTATGCCATGCCACTGGTGCAAAAATTCAAAAAATTCAAGCAGTTCAGCTTGGTTTGATGGCTTGTGATCATCCATCTTCCTCGTGATTATATTCCAGAGGTTTTCAATTCGGTAAAATCAAAGAAACATAATTTTTAAGTGTTTTTTTCTGTCTATATATATATATATATATATATATATATATATATATTATGCATTTGAGAAGAAAAAAAAAACACATTGCCTCTGGTCATATACTATTTATACTTGCAAAGTATAGTTTTACACAAACTAAACACTTGGATCAAGGTCAGATCTGATAGATTTGTCTGTTCTGGTGAGGGCTTCACTATTATAGTGCGTCTCACCTGCTGCTGTTTCCTGATTAAAAAGTAGACTGGCCCAGAGGTATTTAGGCCTGACATGGTTGAAAGCTCTCCCCTACTTGTATGACAGTTCTGCAAAATCAATTTTCTCACTGATGGTTTGTTGGTACAAGCTTGTCACTTGAGTTTGTTATTCTCCCTCTTCTCACAAACCTGTCTTTGACAGCGCTGCACAGGCCTGGCCCCAAACCCGGCTCCTCGCACCGGAGCCAGCCAAACGCTCTGCTAGCTGACAAGAGTTGGAAAATGCGTAGCTCTCATATGCCTGCTATTTTGGAGATGCCTTTTGTTCGGTGCGTGCGCTGTACTAATTACAGTGATCATTCAGAGCCAAGTCCCGCTCATGCTCATCACCTCCCACACACAAGCACTGCTAAACAATCCACACAGCCACATGGGCAGCCACCAGCAGCAGTGGTATAACTCAGACTCCCTCCACTTGATATAGCGATCAAGAAGCAGTAAACATCATACATATTATTATTATAACACGTCCTATTGATCCAAGTTCTCTACTACATCCATCCAACCATATGAATGATGTAATTACTACAATTAAAGTTGAAATATACATATGATATGTGCATTTCTTTTTTTCTTGTTCTTTTATAAATTCTACAGAAATAGCTTTTATATTTTATCGATTTTTTTTTTATAATCTCATTTGCTGGATTTTTAAAGGGAATTGCTAGGGGTTCATTATGATGCCTGCTGCACTAAGCAGGGACAGTTATTTCCCTAATTGATTTAATCTATTGACTGTTACCTAATAAATAATTTACCTAATATGCTTCCTGCAGTTTCTCATCAGTGCACTGTCTTCTAATTTTCATCTGTTTCATCTGTGCAACAAGCACAAGGTCTTAAACAAAAGAAGTCATGACGCCCCCTGCACTGCCTGTAGTGTATTGCAATCTGTCAAATCTGTCTGATCGTGTGGATTATCTTAACATTATGAAACACTATATTTAGAATGTATTGATTTGTCTGCTTGTTTTCATATTCAACACTTAATATAAAATTTAATATAATTATATCTGTTATTGATTTATTTTTTCTTTTAAAAAAATAGACCTGCATCTGTCCCTTTGAACATCAATAAAGATTTCCAGACAATATATTAACAAATACAGCCTATTTGTAAGAAAATAATTAAAAATAAATACTGTTACATTGTTATAATTGTTATAATTCTACAAATAAAAAATGTAAAACATATTGTCGCTGTCCAGTAAAAAACAAGTATCTCCATTGTCAATTTTTAGTTTACTACATAATTCAAACACAAACTGTCTCTTACACTGTGCCAAGATTTCTTGATGAATGGACCAATAGAAATATTTTTTTTCCCGAAGTAAACTCTGTTACATTGTCTTCCATTAAACATTTTGAAGTTTTTTTTTCTGTCCTGCAAAGTTGCTGTTTTGGAGATACTTGTTTTTCATTGCATATCGACAATATACACCTTTTCCTCTGCAGGGCCAAACAGTTACGAGCACACAAGTCAAATAAATGAATAGATATTGTATCTTGGTCTGTGGAGGACATGCTAGAATTAATTGGGATCTGGTCTGTTCAACATTCATGGAGTGTATAGCCTGTGCTACTTTGTACACAAAAAACAATTTGGAAAAACTATGACAAAAACTGTGTTTTTCCATTTTAAATTTAGTTAGTATGCTGCCGTTTAAAATGTTTGCATGCTAACTTGCGAGGTCTGTGAAATCAGTGTGGAAATATGAGACTGGACACATTCGGTGACAGCATAATTATCACCACGAGACACCCTGCACACCCTGGTCCTGAATTAGCAACACTGATGAACAAATGGAAAGAAACCATGGGTGTAACATTTAGCCCAGCATTAGAAATGAGTTTATAGACAGAGCGGCACATTTACATGCACATCCACCTGATAACATTATGCAGTGTACTATTTCAATAAACATTCAAAACATGTATCATATTTGAATCCCTTTTGAAATTCCTGCTGTACTGTATTATAGTAGTGTACAGCATTGTACAGCATGTGCAGTATTCTCATTAGCATTGCTAACATGGCAACTTAGCAACTTTGGACGAGCCTGGTCACCGTAAGGGTAGCGGGATTGTAACTGCACAGCCTTAGTAACCATTTGGCGCTGCAGTATAAAAGTGGCTTATGTTGCCCTCTAGTGGTTCTCAATCCCATACATATAACCTTCACATGCTTGTGTGCTTCCAACTCAATTTAAAGTTTTTAACTAATTAAAAAAGATTTGGCACCTCTGATAATTTTCATGATTTTCCTTAATAAATCATTGGTTGTTCAGATCAGCAATTTCAGTTAAATATATCATATTAGACGAACACAGTGATATTTAAGAAGTGAAATTAAGTTTAAAGGATTTCCAGAAAGTGTGCAATAATTCTTTAAACAGAATTAGGCAGTTGCATAAATTTGGACACCCTTGTCGTTTTACTGATTTAAATATCTTTAGCACTAATTGTTGGAAACACAAAAAATTGTTGGCAACATAGGAGCCTAAAAAAAACCCTCAAATTACATGAAAACAAAGATTGTTCAACATCATGGTTTAGAGCAAGGGTACAGAGAAATTTTATCTGTCAGTTTCCACTGTGAGAGACAACAGGCCACAGAGATCTCCCATAAGCAGAGGAGAAGGATGGTGAGAACAGTCATAGTCAACCCACAGACCTCCAGAGCTCTGTTATTTCTGCAAAGGGAGGATCTACTAAATACTGATGTAATTTTTCCGTTGGGGTGTCCAAATTCATGCACCTGCCTGGTTTTGTTAAAAGAGTTACTGCATTCTTTCTGTAAATTCTATTAACTTAATTTCACTTCTCAAATATCACTTTTTGTCTAATATATGATATATTTAACTGAAATTACTGATCAAAACAACCAATGATTTATAAAGGAAAATTATCAGGCGTGACCAAACTTCTTCATACCATTGTAAGACAGATGTGTTAGCAGTGTTAGAAAAGGCAAAGCTTAAAAATATATAACGTACTTCCAAGACAAAACTAATGATTGGTAAAACTAAACAAAAGTCCTAAAACCACAACTGCATTCTGATCCTGGATTATGCTGTTTCAGCATCTGCAGTAGCCTGAGTCCGAGAGAGCACAACTGACCTTGATCTCTCAGGGTGGGTTGATGGCATTTCCTCCTTTCATCACTTCCTCTGTGATGTTGGATGGCGGAGGCTACTGTTAGCTGATGTTTTGGAGCTGGGGTGCGGTGCTTTCTTCCAAGCCTAGAGATTCTGAATCACATCAGCAACAATGTAAAAAGAGGTGGCTTTGGCTGGTTTCATATGTATCAAAGGAAGCATGTGCCAGCTTTCACCCTTCATCCTAGTGTCGGGGACACTGATAAGTGATGGGGGGGAATTCATAAAAACTTGGATTAGGTGGCTTTCCAAATTTTGTAAAAGGTTAAAATTAGAAACAAATAATTAAAAAAATCAGTCCAGCATAAATGGACTGCGGTATGGCTCTGATGTTTTACAGCATGTATGAGGAAACCTGGAGATAGGCGTTAAGAGCAGGATTTGCTTGAGTAACACTGCAGCAGCATTCCTAAGTTGAAGGCGAAAGCTGTGTGATGGCTGGGGTTGGCATGGCAACCGTTGGGGGGAGAAGTGGGAGAAGAAAATAAGAGGGAACAAGAGGAAGCGAGCGTTTTCTTTTGGTACAGGGAAGTTGCCAGTAGGTTGAGGAAATGTGAGGGCAGCAAAACAGCAGCAGCTTCAGCATCAGACTGCAGTTCACCTGCTGCTGTTTCTGCAGGCAGCCCACAGTGTGCTAGTCTAGAGTCACTGGTACAGCGTAGTCTGCCGAATACAGCACGTCCATAAATACAGTGTGACACTCCTGTGTGCCATTTATTGTTTTTTTTTTAATCTTTGGGAAATCATTTTTGAATTCCGAACACTCTTTAGTTTTTTCATTAATTCCAAGGAGATTCTATATTACTAGGTTGAAACATTGCTGTGAGGCACTGGTGCACTGATATATGAAGGACAGGGGCAGAAAAGTTAAAAGGGCACCAGCTGCAGGACATACAGTACATACAGGCCTATACATTCTAGAGCGGGTTGGTTAAAACTGAAAATGGATGGAACTGATGCCAGTTTAAGAATGGGATTATGTTTTTTTTTTTTTGCGCCATCATTAACATCAATTTTCTTTTTGTCTTGTACAATGAAATACAGCTTATCCCACTGTAAGGGCACCTGTAGGTCACCACATTCTATTCAACCTAACCAGGCACTTCCTCTCACGTTTTCTCACTTGTAGCAAAAACCTATACAGAACTGCATACCATTTTGCTACTGGAAAGGGCACCCATAGATGGCACTCATCAAATAGATCTAAAATGCAAAGAATCTAATGCAATTTCCAGTAATGCAGCTGCTTGTTTAAATGAATACAAGAAGAAAATTCCTAACAAAGATTTGTTTTAAAACCTTCTAAAACATTTTCAAATTATGACTAAACTCCAAACTATACCAAATATTCAATTTGAAAGTGATAACAGTTAAGCAGAGGTTGCATGATGTAAGCTTTCCAATCCATTCCAAGCACATATTGAAGCTAAATTCAAATATTAACTAAGTGAAACCTTGCAGATTTTTTATTTAGATGCTCGTGAAAAGCGAAAGAAGAGGCTGGCGTCAGAATATCTGCAGCGTAGAGAACATTTACCAGCACTTTTCTGATCTCCGAGCTCAATCTACCTGACACTTTTCACTCACTGCTGTGCAATAAAGTTTTAAAACGGCTGCCGAGGTGAGATGACTTTGAAAGCAACATCAAACGAATCTCCCATTATCTCCCATAAAGAGCGAAGAAAACCCACAGTGAATATAAATCATTGAGTCGTCTGCTGCGAATACGTCTGCGTGACAGCGCGAGGCTGGATGACGGGCATATGGAAGGAACATGCTGCTCTTTAAGGGTTTTTTTTATCAGCCCAGCGTGAGGAGGAGAACATTTGCAGCGTTCGATATCTCCTCGGGGTCCATTTGAAACGCTTCCTCTTGCCTGCTGATGCTTTAAGAAAAACATCCTGATATCCTTAATCTGCGAGGGCCTCAGACGCTGCACTGCAGCACGGCTGCTGCCCCCTTTTATCCGGGAGGAAAAGATGGACTCGCCCAATTACGCTTACTGATTCCCTCAGTACTGATAAGTCCAGCGTGTTTTTTTTTTTATCTGCCCCCCTCTTCTGTTCCTTCACTTTTCCCCAGTCGTAAATGATTCAGAAAGCTGGGATGGTGTGAAACATGGTCCATTGTGTACGTAATAGGGTGAAAATCAGTTGAATGAGGTTCACACAGCACTCAAGAGTGCTCCACTGTGTTTATTTCACAGCTCCTTTTACTGTAGCTATGGAGACCGTGAGTCAGGTGACGGCAGGGAAACTCAATAAGCCGTGCAATGTGACAGAGTGATTGCCTCTGGCCTCCCTGATGCTCTTTTGTCTATAAATCCACAGCTAGACATGGCACCTACACCTGACACTTTCCCCCAAAAGTTTCAGTGAGACACTGAGGAAAAAAAGAGATTTAGAACCTGCAAAACTTCATACGTAAAACTTCCATATAAAATCAAATTTTCCTAGTTTCAGGTGAGACATTTCAACTGGAACAATCCTACTCTGTTTTTCCTAATTAAACATTGAAAAGAGCTTTACTAACTACCTTTAGTGGGATTGTGCACTTTAATGCTGACCCTTCAAACTAAGATGTGTTTAGAGGCACGTTCAAAACCGAGGGCTATGAGAATGGTGACACAAGTGACCTAAAATGACAATAACCACTACATTAACATAGCTCAATATAGGGTTTCATTTTACAGTTATTTTCTGCATAACAAAATTGCTAGTCTGTATGTTTATGCAGTCATTTGAGTTACTTACTTTGCTAACTTTTGTTGCCATATCCCAACTTTTTTGAAGATGTGTTGCTGCAATAAAAGTCTAAACAGCTTAATGTTTTTTAAGGGCAAAATGTCATCATTTAACATCTGATATGTGTTCTGTTCTATCAAAAATAAAATATCGGTCTATAAAATTTGCAAATCATTGCATTTTTTTTTTTTACATTTTACAGTGTCCTGACTACTCCTTAAGTCAGTCTCACTAAATCCCTCGTAGTACATACAGTACTGTCCATTTTCTATCTGTTAACATGTTTCCATGGTGTTTCGATGTGCAAAATACTACATAATCTGTTGTTATCAACTGGAAAGGCTAACAATGTTAACCTGGGACATATAAGACTGTGGGACGAATGTACTGGTAGGTTGGATTCACCTCAAACCAGTAGTAGTAAAACCAGTAGTAGTAAACCCCTAAATGTTTTTAAATAGTGTAAGATTATATAATAAAACTTATTGGACCCTTAGTATGTCTGAGACCAAGGCAGAGGAGTGGAATTAACCCTTTATACTCTGTGTATAGGCTCCCACTTCAGTTTACCTTCAGTTTACTAAAATAAAACAAATCACACTAATTCCACAGCAGTTACTAAATCTTTTACAACTAATGAGTAATTTAAAGCAGTTACTGAATCATATAATGATGTTACTGAATATTTTATAGCAGTTCCTGATGCATGTTTATGCATAGTTATGGACTCATTTGTAATAGTTACTGAATCATTTGTAGGTATAGACTGATTGGAAGCAGTTATTACATTTATAACAGTTACTGAAAGATCTATAATAGTTACAAAATAATTTATAACGATGACTAAATAATTCATAGCATGTACTAAATCACATATAGTAGTAATTACTGAACAGCTTAATTTAATACAATGAATGATAAACCAAATAAAGTGAAGAATTTGATACATTTACAGCTCTGGAAAAAAAGACCACTTAAAAATTATGAGTTTCTTTGATTTAACCAAATTGAAAACCTCTGGAATATAATCAAGAGGAAGATGGATGATCACAAGCCATTAAACCAAGCTGAACTGCTTGAATTTTTGCACCAGGAGTGGCATAAAGTTATCCAAAAGCAGTGTGTAAGACTGGTGGAGGTGAACATGCCAAGATGCATAAAAACTGTGATTAAAAAACAGGGTTATTCCACCAAATATTGATTTCTAAACTCAACTAAAATTTTATGAATATGAACATGTTTTCTTTGCATTTTTTGAGGTCTGAAAGCTCTGCATCTTTTTTTTTTTTTTTTTGCTATTTAACCATTTCTTATTTTCTGCAAATAAATGCAGAACTTGTTTTTTATTTGGAATTTGGGAGAAAAGTTGTTCGTAGTTTATAGAATAAAACAATATTCATTTTACTCAAACATATACCTATAAATAGCAAAATCAGACAAACTGATTCCAGAGCTGTATTTCTAAAGAAGTTTAAGACTTTGATAAAAGTCATTGGCATATTGAATAAGGTTTACCCTGTTTAAAAAATGTAAAGGTCATATAAGTCATGGAAATCAGAAGTGAAGATATGAAAATGTTAGCTTTAAAAGTGTGATGGGGAGAATTTGCAAGTCTAAATCCAAGGTGACACTGGGTCTTTTCTGAATTATAATCTTAAACACTTTATTTTTAAAGACCAAGATTATGGCTTTGATCCACACACACACACACCAAACTCTTTCAGGACAGACAGAACGTGGGTTCATGCTGATTTGAATCATGTTTTGGCAGAGATATTGCAGAGATATTAAAATCTCTTCTTATATTTTAGAGCTCTAAAACGATCCCTATGTGTGTGGCAGTTATTTGCCACTCCTGGTGTGTGATATATTCCTATTGACATTAATGGAACGTGAAGCCTTAATGTAGTTCGAGTGATGAAATCTCATCTTTACAATCCCGATCACACACCTCACCGGGCCCACAGTTGAGCAGTTGAGTTGTGTAGCGAGAGAAAAGAACGGAACACTCACTCAGGTGCCTCAGGCGGAGCAATATATATTTATATACAGTATATATGGAGGTGTAGCAAAATAACAATATGTCTAGGTGTATTCATGTGGTTGGAGATAAATGCGCATCCACAGGCATGGATTCAGCCCCATACAGACTGTGCTGTGTTATTGAACACTGCAACACATGAAAGCCTCTGGCACTTTCTTGTGATTGACTTTGAGTGAGAGTGGGCTGGGTTTTTTTTGGGCTGAGCGACTCGTCTGGAAAGGGCAGGCCTATGGGGGAAATAAAAGAGAGAGAACAAATGTGGCATTTATCAGGATCGATACTGAGCTCGGAGAGGCAACAGTGGTGGAGCGCAAAGGTCCCGCGAATGGTTGTTTCATATCAGGGCAGCACAACGGAGGGGATAAATTCATCTGTTCTGCTGGTAGATTGAGCTGCAGGAGAGAAGAAGGTAAAACAGAGTGAGAATAGTGAGTAAATGAGCTCGGGTGAACCTACTAACCCTGAGCTGTGAGACACAATCCGGCCAGAAACCAGCATTTTTAAAAGCAATTGTGTGCACGGTGAATTCGATTTTGTGTCACTTGTGCAAATACATGTGAGGGAGAGGGAACGAGAGAGAGAGAGAGATAGACATAGCGAGAAACAGAGAGAGAAACAGAGATAGAGATTTACAATCCACCAGCAGTGTGGTTAGAAAAGTTTATTTTTGAGCTCTTATTGTCAACATATTTTTTCATCAGTTTCAGAATTCAAGTCACATCCTCCCCTCTCCTCTCCCCTCTTTTTTTCTGAAAGGTTTTTGTAATTTTCTTTTTTTGCGAGACTGATGCGAATAAAACGGAACATACTGTTTGGAAAGGAAAAGTACTGTGCCAAAGCAAAAAATAAATAAATAAATAAAAAAACAAAACAGTGTACAGGACAAAAAATTCCACCATAAATATGAAGAAAAAAACAAAAATAAAAAATTCAAACATAACATACTAAATCAATTATAATCTATCAAATGCAAAACCATAAAAAGCATTGTTTTTTTTTTTTCTTCAGCACAAACATATTCCACATCATATTAAGGTCAATCTCTTTTTTCCTTGTTGTTTCAAATATTTTATTAATTTTTTATTCAGTTTCTTCGCTTATTTTTTTTTACAAATCAATTAAGGTACAAAAAAATGATCAGTACTGTTGGTATTGTTAACAATCCGCCCCACCGCACCGTGCCATACAGTTTATTTATTGAGGAACCGTACAGATGGAAGCTGGATGCCCTAGCCCTGACAAACACGTCGAAAACCAAAACGCAGCAGATGCTTGTGCTGGAGGGGTGAAGTGAAATTGCTATTGTGCAAAAAAACAGATTTTTGTGCTTTACAGTGACTTTCTGGTCATCCTGTCTCAACGTGACAAACCAGATCTAGCACAGCTCTGACAGATGCAGCCTGATGCAGCTGCGATTCTAGCATCCGGGACACCAAGGCTACTAACACATACATACACCCATCAGCCATAACATTAATACCACTGACAGGTGGTAACAAGTGAGGAACGTGGATTATCTTCAGCTTCTCTTCAGTGGCATCTGTCAAAAGGTGGGATGGATTTATTAGGCAGCAAGTGAACAATCAGTCCTTGAAATGGCCAAGCGTAAGTATTTGAGTCACTCTGACAGGAACAGAACTGTGATATGAAGATGTTTGGGGTCAAAGCATCAAATTGGTAAAACATCAGGAAGCTTTTTCTTATTGATGTGATCCATGGAATTCCCACTTTAAAAAGTACCTAAAACCAAATTAAAAAGGTTCTCCTGCTAACTTGTGCATCTTGTTGCCAGAAACCACAGAATACCTTTAGTGTTAACTTTAGGTAATGGTGTTAATGTTATGGCTGATTGGTGTATACCACTTTAATAAAAAAAGAGACGTCTTTCAGGGTTTGGTTTGAGGTGCATCAACACAGATTAGGCACATTGTTTATTAGACTGTGCATTAATTTACACTGTAGGCTATTATTATTAATATTACTTTTATTGGTGTAGTTATTCTTCTTATTTTATTATTATTATAAGAGTTACTGAACTGTTGAGTTGAACAATGCAATATGCAAATGAGCATTCAGATCAGTGATTTTACTGTGTTTACTGTGAGCAATGACCAATCACAGTTTCAGGTTGCATTTGGGTACTCAGTTAATTCAATAAATCCAGTTAATCCAAACATAAGGTCAAGTATTGAGACCAATCTAATACATTTTATACAGTAGAATCCTTTTGGTTGGTCTTTAAAGCTTGTCACATTATTGACTTATTAATGTGTTTTTATTATACAGCTCTGGAAAAAAAAGCGCAGAGATCAAACCAGAGGGCGTCACTAAACCAAGCTGAACTGATTGATTTTTTGCACCAGGGGTGGTATACAGTTATTCAAAAGCAGTGTGTAAGACTGGTGGAGGAGAACATGCCAGGATGCATGAAAACTGTGATTAAAAACCACGGTTATTACACTAAATATTGATTTCTGAACTCTTAAAGCTTAATGAATATGAACTTGTTTTCTTTTCATTATTTAAGGTCTGAATGCTCTACATCTTTTTTGTTATTTTAGCTGTTTCTCATTTTCTGCTTTCTGTAAATTACAAAAAAACAACAATGTTCATTTTACTTAAACATATACCTATAAATAGCTAACTCAAAGAAACTGATTCAGAAACTGAAGTGGTCTCTTATTTTTTTCCAGAGCTGTATATGTTTATCATATTTTTAAGGTCTATCACAGTCAATATGTAGAAATATAACTGCTATACTATTTTATCTCTGTATTGCACATCTCTCCTCATTATATACAGTATACTGTCTCTGTCAGATTTTTACATCATTTATAACATATAAATGTTGCCCTTTACACTGTGTGAAATTTCAAGAGAATGGATCAATAGATATGGTCCTCTTCACTTCCAAATCGCTTCCATTCAAAGCTTGTTACGTTACATTAAGGTACACTAAAGTAGAACATCTTTAAGCACATCTTTTCTCTTCTCCTATAAATCAATGTGGAGATGTGAGGTTTTGTCAAGACTGCGACAGCACATGTGAGCGTAAGTGCGGCAGCAGTCAGGCTAATAAGCTGGCAAATAGCGCTGCTGCTCTCTTTCCTGCTGCTCCTCTCAAATCTACTGTTAGAAGCAACCCATTAAATCATCAAATTAACGTCAAATCACGAACCAGTGCTGCTGCTAATGGGGATATTTCCCTCATTATATGTGTTTTCATGCTCTTGCAACAGCTGTATACTAACACCAGCTTATTTTACTGCCTGCATGCTTTTCAGCGAAACCTATGCTTCTTCACCATATGCACTTAAATAAAGGTTCCTTAAAAATGCTGCATCTGCACTCTGCACTAAAAATTATATGTTGGCATCTTAAATCTGTTTAATAAACACGAAATGGGAAAAAAGGTTTGAGACACCTGCTTATTCATTGTTTGTTCTGAAATTAAAAGTATACAAAAAAATTAATTCATCCTGACATTGTTGGAGTAACTCTTTGACTGTTTTGGAGCACTGGTGTGAGGATTTGATTGTATTCGGTAACAGGAATATGAGTGTGTTAGTAAGGTCTAGATTCTGGATGACAGGGCTTCAAGTGGTCCAGCGGGATATGTGCTGCCATTATGATTAGGAGATGGAGATTAGGTGGGTAGATGGTGCTCTCTCCCCACATCACTCCAAAAAAAGGTGATGTCCGCAGCCAAGTGAGCTGATGTATCGGAACTGAGTCACTGCGCTTTCCTCCGAGTACACTGTGATGCTACTCGGAAATGCTGCATCAGCAGCAGGAAACAGGCAGTGGCAGACTTCACATCTCGGGGGAGGCATGTGCTAGTCTTCCCCCTCCTGGTGTTGGGGCATCACTAGGGAAGGTCCTAATGAGTGGGTTGGGTAATGGGCTGTGTAATTGGGGAGAAAATGGGAGAAATAAAAATGATAAAAAAAAGATTCTGGATGATAACTACACACTACACACAAGGTAGTGGATGGAGCACCATCATTCCAGAGAACACAGTTCCACTGCTCCCTTCTAGAACATACAGTAGACATGGTAACATGTTTATGCACATGTTGATCTGCTACAGAGAGTCCTATTCAATTATATTATATTAATACTTGCACGGTAGCTGAATGCATTCTAGAAGGTGTGTCAGCAACACTTGGACATAGTGTGTAGATAAAACTTCTCATTATGAAATGATAATTCATACAGTATATGATAAGTAAACTTCTCTCATTGTTTTACTTGTTGAAGGTCAGTTTATACATGTCATGTATTGCAGAAGAGGACAGTAATGTTACACCATTTGAGAGATGTTTAACCTTTAAAAACACTCACACATCCCATGTAAAAAGTGGTTCTTCTATGGCATTGCTCCAAATAACCCTTAATCAGTAACGTTTTTCTTAATGATGTAATGTTTTATCTCCAAAACATTTGTTTATAAGCAACACAGAAACTGACAAAAAAGGTCTGCACCGGTACAGCCTGGCCTTAGTTCCTATTTAGCCCTGCACTGGAAATACTGTGTCTCCAGCTTAATGTGTCTCAAATAATGTGTTTCCAGCTTGCCTACAGCACACAGTTACTGTGATGTAAACACCAAATGTAAAATTATAGAATGGAAGCATGACATGACAAAAATCATTCAAACATAGGTAGCATTAGTATTAGGTGTGAGCAGACTGACATTGATTGTTATTGTGATTAATGATGTAATAATGTGCTTTTTAAAAAATAAAAACATAAATCATGGGTTTTAACAAACTTCTGAACACTAAATGACAGCATGGATCAGACAACAACAGATTTAGACAAACTACAGAGCCTGAAAACAGCAATAACCAGTGAACAATACAGTAACTGCGTAAACCACATGCCAGCCCATTCCTCAGTTGTCTTATTTTATTGAAATGCTTTATATTTACGCTTACAAACTGATTTATAATTTTTTTTGCCTTTAGTTCCATCTTAAATAGTGTTAATCTGGTGAAGCATGTGGTCTGTGTGTTTTGGGCAGCGCAGAAGTATCGTAATGTCTTATTTTTGCCGTATTTCTCAAACTTGGTCTGTATAGATTTATTACACATAGTATTTCTGCACTCTGTCTTTTGTCTTAACTCCGTCTCTGGCTGCCTCACGCCCACTCTCTCTCTCTCTGTGTCTCTCGATTGCTCTTTCTCTCAGATCTAATCACGGCTCAGAGACTGCTAG
Organism: Astyanax mexicanus; assembly: GCF_023375975.1. Lineage (NCBI taxonomy): Eukaryota > Metazoa > Chordata > Actinopteri > Characiformes > Acestrorhamphidae > Astyanax > Astyanax mexicanus. Next base: position 15,253,556 of record NC_064424.1, read on the forward strand.
CAGGTGATTCATCATGTTCAGTAGGGCAGAGGGAGACGGAGCAAAGGCTATGACAAGCCTGAACGATCAGCTCCTGCTTTCTTACCCAACAATCTTATCAGGGCGCTTGGGAGGAAAGTTTGGGCAATGCGTTTAATGAAGGAGGAAGACCTTCTGACATCTTGAAATGGACCTGAAACACTAAGACGTAGCATCGGCAAATCAAAACCGGCATACTGAGCGCCCGTCTATAAACAGCACTCACTTTCAACACAGTTAATCAATCATCCTTCCTCACTGACAGAAAGACAATATAGGAATGACTGGGCTCGGAATGCTCTCCATATCACTTAGCAGACAAAACAACGTTGCGTTAGTTAAACACACTGAAACCTTTTACGCTCAAAACAGGCAAACACCAACAAACGAACCAAGAATCTCATCCTCATTAATTTAACCAAAACATAAAACCAAGGCCAGATGACAGGAACGACATAGTGCAAGTGCAAGTCACTACCCTTAGAGTGGGGCGGAGCTTCTGTTCTGTTCACTCCCACGAAAACGAAACTTCATACAAAAACCTCCCTCCCACACAAGCTTCTTATTGCACCAGAAAGACTTCAAAAAAACGACCACACTTCGTATTAGAAAAGAGACGTCTGCCCCTCCTGCTCTCGTCTTCAAGAGTCCAGAGTGTGGAATCAGTCCGATTGGCTGTACAGCATGTCGCAGCGCAACGCTTCTCTCTTCATTCACCCCTCTGTGGCAACCCAGGACCAGGGTTCGTCTACATGCCGGTGGTGCTGAGGCCCATTCCCGCTGCCTGGCCCATGCAGGGCAGTGTCTGTGCTGCTTTGGGGAAGTCGTGGGCCACCACTCGGCCGTTCTCCCCGCCGCTGCCCATCCGAGTCAGAGTGGAGCCCATCATGGCCGCGTCAATGATTTGCTGCAGGGAACGCAGTACAGAAAGCTGCTTAGATCACAAAATACAGCAAACTCTTAACTCTACATGTGCAGTTTTGTCTTTTTTACTGCTGAAATTCATCTTATTTAACTGTCAACTAATTAGTCCCTGCTTTCTCTGTTGAATAAAATTCTGCCAGTCAAGTCATTGATTTTATTTGTTTATTAATAGCAATGAATCACACACTGACATGCAAAATGTCAAGTAACATGAGACAAGAATTGTATCCCATGACTTATGTTATGCCATGCATGTTTTTTTGTAACACGTACATGAAGGATATTTCCATTTACATATTTACAGAATTACTGGCAGTTATTAATTTCAGAGCACATTACATGTGTTGGCAAGTACATTTTCAGATGTTAGAAATCAGAAACATCAATTTGGGTTCCTTGATCTTGCTCTTGTTCTTGGCAGTATTTTTGTAGCCTTAATACTGTTAATATTAAAATCTGGATTATATTTTATCGACCAATAGAATATATATATTGTGATATAAATTTTGGCCAATTTTTTTACTTAAGATGCAAACATATTTTAAGTTTAAAATAAAAAGAAATAGGCTTTTAGACTAACTACAAAAATGCTAAGGCATGCATTTATCAAGTTCTCTGTAACAGTAAGATATTACCCAGAGTCATAGCATCTAATGTGCAGGGAAACCTTGGCAGTAGAAAGCAGCATATTTATGCATTTTATGTTATATTAAAGCTAATTACTGTATATCCACTGGCTCTGCCATGAATGGGGTGTATAATATGGAGTCCCATACTTCACTCTAGCTGTACATTTCTGTCAGTGTGGGCAGCCTTGCGCAATAATTTAGCAGCTTAAAAAATAATAACAAAATAATAAAAGAAAAGTGGGTGCCAGTCGGGAAGCCACTCGCACTCGCATTAGTTTAACATAATAAAACCCTGAAGGCTTGAAACGAGAGCTAATGATGTGGATGTTGGGTTTGTACATCCTTGGCGAATAAATGATTCAAATCCAGCACACTTCAGTGGATTGCTGAGGATTATGTTGCAGACTAATTGGCCTGCTAGCAGCAGCGATTTGCGCCTGTGATATTCTAAACATGGCAGTTATGGCGAGCCGGGTAAAGACGCGTACAGATCAAGGCTCGGCGTCGCTTAGACTGAACTGGAGAGATGGCATAAAAAAGGCATCCGACAACAAGAAATCAAATGGGCCGTATAGCGAACACAGTATTAAAAAATGCAGCTTCCTTTTTTTTCTTCGGGTGATCTAAAATAAAATTGTGACTCATCACATGGTTGTATGGGTAATTGAATATAAATATGTCAGTGTATTGCACTGGATTTCTCTGTGCTGCTGGGTGAAAAGCATTGGAAGGAAGTGTGTTGCAGGATTAGAAGGAGGCACAGTAGGGGGCTCACTGTATCACGCCCGCCCACAGTTACCTTTCTGCTGCTAACACCATCCTGTCTACAGGAAGCAGGCTGACTGTGTGACAGCAGTCAAGAATTATGGAAAGTAGTGTGCACCAATTGATTACACTTAATACAGACTAAATTTGTATATGGGGCTAATAAGAACTGTTTTAGTTGGCTTTTGGCAACTGGAGAAACCAGAATCATATCATCATATTATATGAGAGTGGGTTAAAATTATTGTTTGGGGTGTACCAAATAGTTACATCCTAATTACTTTAATAATAAGTACCAGGGGTGTAACAATGCACTCTGCTTACAATTTGATTTGTTTCACGAGTCTGGATTCACGATTCCACTTTCTCATGACATATGTTAATATGTTTAAAATGTACTTTTTACTTTAACCTATTAACATGCCTTGACCTGTACAAGGGCTACAGGTGTAGATGATACCAAACCCCTCTCTATTTCACTTAATAATTCCAGATTATTAATAGGAATCAACCCAAATTCTGCATGTTTAAAAATAGACGTAAAAACTACACAAACATAACGAAGCTAAAGGTTTGAAAGCCATGAAATTTATTGATTTTAAAATGAAGTTCTGGAAAGAGCTGAAATTAGAGGATTTGTCATTTCTCCCGGCCCACAGGAGCCAGTCTAAACCCAGAAAGACAAAAGTCCCGCCGCAACCACTGTGTTCCATTCCCCTTCACCCAATCCTTTCCTGCTTCATGGTGGAGTTTTGCGGCTGGTTGTCGGGACGGAGGCACCACAGCCTGGAGGATCCGTCACCCATGTGTAACCCGGCCTTTCGGCACGGCATGGCGTGGCATGAGGGGTGACCCCATCACAATTGTGCCAAAACCCCAGCTCCCCAGGCTTGGCTTTAGCTCTCATAAGCCAAGAGAAATGACAGATCCATAACTAACTCCTTTAGGAGCAAAAAAGTATGGACAGCAAACTCTGACTGCTAATGACATCAAAAAGCGGTTGTGTGATTGGCTTCAGTCAAAAATGACTAACATATCCTCTGGCTTTTTGTTTATTTCCAATGTTCTTTTCCAGCCTACAATAGTGGGATTGCAACCTCTGGTGTTCAAACAATGCAACTACCTGAGATGGAATAATATACAGAATGTAAAATCGTTTGTTTCGATACTTTGTTACAGCTCTATTAATTTCCAACTATTTCTAATCCAATCTGATATTTGATATAAATTATTAAAGACTTTTAGTTTGTAATTTGACACTCTTGATAGATATCCCAGCTGATATTCTCATGTGGGTCCCATAGGCTAGGTAGGGGTATCAACACTTAATCCTTAAAAATATACCTGGATCAGAACATCCCGAGACAGTACAATAATACTGATCTAATACTGGTGATCATTCGAGGAAAAATATAATAACACAGAACAGCATGTTCGACACTGTGTGCTTTCCGTACCTTCATTCTCCGAGACTCAATTCTGGACTTGTAACAGAACTCGACCAAGGCCACCAGCATGGCCAAGCCTAGTCCGCCAATCAGGATGTAGAACACCCCCGCCACATTACTGAGGCTAAGGGCACTGGTTTTATCCTGCAGAGTCCAGAGAACATAGTAAGATACACATGCAAAGTATATATACACACACAGAAACACACAAACACACATATACATGCACACAAGTAGGGACAAACACGTTCACAAAAGCACACGTTACACTTTCTTTACACATTTCTATTGACAGCTACTGTATGAAATACTGCATAAACAGAAATCATAAAAGTAAAGCATCACACAGTAACACAGAATAACTGCACAATAATAAATCTACTTTATAAAGACTAATTTGAGAGATAAAATAATAACTAAATTCATGCAGGATTCATGCACAAGACACAAGCTGGGATAACACATATCACTCTCCACAACTGAAACAGAGTTTGGTCAGACTGTAGTTTTCTGTGTTCTGCTAAACTGTCTAGCACTGAAACCTCTGATAATAGAGTAGCTCCTGTTTTACAGTGTAATCTCAGCGTTTGAGGCACATACACTATCCTTCTATAGGACTTCATTTGGGACGACAACATATTGTATAATATGTATTATGTAGGCCACTGCAGTGCCCTGTGAGTATTGCCCTGTCCCCAGTGGCCATGACATCACATCAGGGGTGGTGGGAGCCAGTGGCATGCATGAGTTTAGTGACCGTACTGAGGTCTCATCCAACGACATGCACATTGTCTCTGAGACGTGGACAGGAAAAGACAGCATTTCGGACCTATGTGGGGGGAAGCAAACGAGTGACGGGGATTTCACAGCAGCGCGTTTCTCTCCAAACTGTCATTTACTTTTCTTTTTTATGAAAATGTGGATGCATTTGACTGAATGCATTGGAAAGGTTTATATAATCATTTATCTTTAGATTAAGCTTTAGTTGTTGTTAAAATTTGGAATTAAGTGCAGCATATGCTATAAATGATTCTAATATGCTATATATATATATGTCTTGTATAACATTTGCAGGTTTTGATTAGTAGAATTAATAGAAAAACTGGTGAACAGCACTATAAAGAATTCTATGAATCAAACAGTACAGCACTGAGGACATTAAAAACTCTCTATTCAGAAAATTCATCAATAAATAACCTTTTAACATTTATCCTTTAACTTTTCATTTATAATTGAATAACATTATAAGGCAGACCAACTGAAAAAATAACTTAAAAAAAGGTCTAATAACTCACATTTATTATATCTGCATGTTAGTAAATGAGGTGCAACTAAAATGAATTTTGTTGGATATTTAGTCCATGTTTCTAACCTTTAATTAGTTAACTGTTTATTACCATCTTTAGATTAGATCTTCACTTATCACATGATTTCCTCAGACTGCAGCACTGAGCTCCTGCTGAGATTTGAACTTTTGGTTTCCACATATTTGAAGAACAGGCGGTTAGACTGTTGTGCCACTCTTTAGCTATGAAATTACACTACATACAAACACAGTTCTAAATAAACTGTTCTAAAAGGGAGTTCTACGCTACAAGACCAAAATAATCTAAGTTAACTCAAAAAACAGCTAACAATAACTTATCATTTTGTATTGGTCTGATTTCTGACTGCAACAAATTTCTTATAAAAATCCTATAAAAAAGGACACACTTTATTTGTTTAACACAAAAATAATTTCTTCTGCATTGATTACATTATGCTAAACAAGCTTTAAATTAAGGAATTCTGGCGACATTAAGCTGGTTGCTTCTTCACTGCACAGTCTGTGTACAGCACATCCAGTACAGTACAGGAAGCTGCCACCATTCGGACTGATGTGATGTATTTAGATAATGTTAGAGAAGCTAAATATAGTCAGAGTAATGCAGTGAGTGTGATGGCTGTGTTTGTATAAATGGCAGATTGGAGAAAGTGCAGGCAGTGCTGTATTAGAGGGTATGCGTGGGCCTTTTTATATTCTCTGAGTGAGGCAAAGCACCAACATGTGAACTGACCTTTCTTCCGGAGTCCTTGCTTCCACACTCGCCTTTATCGTACCACCATTTGTTTTTCAGTTTGTCTAAGACGGCTTGCTCATTGAGCTTCAACACCGCTAGGTTTACGGGGATTCTTCAACCAGGGAAATAACATAAATAACATTACCCATGTTATCTTATGTTATTCAGCATTTTAATCAAACATACACCCATAAATATGTACTGATGTGCTCTACATGTCTACAGGTAGATAAAAGAAAGGGAAAAGAACAACACAATCACAAGTCTGAAGAAATAAACTGTCACTCCGAAAGTGATATGCATTAATACTCCATCTAGCTTTGTTGCCTTTCTCCCTACTGCGAGATGTGTATTACTATATCACTTTGGGTAACCGGCAAGTGTTGGAAACACTCAGATATGCACTGCTTTGATGCCAATATGTAATCTTTATTCATTATTTATTTTACATTTACAGTTTTCGAAAATAATGTGTGTACATCATCATCATAATCATCATCCTAATCAGATCCAATAACATTGATACACTATATACGTCTCCAGTTGGGTGACAAAGTTACTTTTAATTTTTGCTTTTAGACCCAAAGTGCAGGGTGGATACAGTAGATGCAGTGCCAGAGTGTTTGACGTCAGTGGTTGCCGGTTACCCTCCCACCGCGGTGGTTACCCGCTTGATAGCTCATACTGGGTCTGACCTTGGAATCACCTCCCCCGCTGCCGCACTCGCCCTTGTCGTACCACCATTTGTTTTTCAATTTGTCCAACAGGCCCTGCTCGTTCAGTTTTAACACTGCCAGGTTTACTGGGTTTCTTGAAATGATAATAAGATAATTGGGGTCAGCGTCAGTGGTGAGAATGGGACGGCGAGGCAGAGGTTGTAGGAAATCAAAAAGTGAGTCAAGTCTTAAAGAAGAGAAAGTAAAGCAAGACAAAATCAATCAAAATAAAAGTACAACTAAAACTGATCTGACTGTGCCTGCTGTCTCTGCAAGACGTTTTTTAGTTGTCTTGTGCTGTGATGTCAAAAAAAAATGCAAGTGTGATCAAAGTGCGACAGATTTTACCAAGCAAGACATGGATTGTTGGGAAGGGAGAAGCAAGTATTAGCAATGCTCTGGATATAAGCGCTTTAGCGTGGCCTCTTGGCCTTTGGAAACGGTCTCTCAGATTAAGTTGGTACGCTTCAGATTAGCTTCGGATAATCTATCTCTACATGGTTAAATTGCTCTTACATTGTAACAGAAAGAAGAGAGGAGTAATACACTCTTTAGGAAATCCCTCGTTCTTTACAGTGTGTGCCAGAGCATTCTTAATGTGCCAGTTCCTCCCTTACCCAGTCTTCATCTGCTCCTGCCTCTGCGCCGCTACGGGAAAACCCTCCCACAGCGCGGCGGAGAGGGTGTCCTGCTGGGAAGGAAAGCGAACAGACCGTTGGTCTGCTCTGCTCCTGGCCAACAGTGTCTTTCTCAGTAAAACCTCTGAACTTTTTTGAGCCCTGCCTCCCCAAGAGACGAGGAGGGGGTCAAAAGGAGGTCAGCTCATGGGTGACTAACTGAAAGCTGGACTCCATCCATGATCATTAATCTCTGAAATACGTTGCTTTGTCAGGAAGAGCAAGACCGTGGCACACTGATTCAGTGTTCTCCAACAATCACTGACAATCTAACGCGGTCAGTTGGCTTCACCGATTTCCAGAATAAGAACTGACAGGTCAAATGAACCAGTGTGAACAAGAGAGTGAAATACTAAGTGCTCTGGACAAAAAGCGTTCTTTCATAGTTACTGTTTCAAGGTTGGGCAGGCTATTTTAATAACACATAATGAGCTGGATTATGCTGAAGCTAAATGATAACAGACAGAAAACATCAATGAATGTGTCACCCTTGCTAACATTAACTTTACTGACAACACCAACAACCCATACCCTATCTATCCTGAGAGTATTATTTAAAAATGAACATTAGGAAACATGTAAAAATAAAAAATTGCTAAATTTTGTAGCATGGTCTACCACTTCTCCAAGTATAAATCTACTGATAACTACAATAGCTAAAAAAGCTAAAATCCAGCAATTACTACGATTAAAAAATAAGAGTATGCTGTTTACATGTTTACTTTAATAATCAGGTAAACATAATCTATGTGTGTTTCTGTACAGAAAGGTCATTTTTATGTGTTTTCTCTTTCACACCTAAGCTTTTGGACTCATGCCAGTTTAAGTTCCCTCTTGCTTTCCTTCCATTCCTGTTACATAAGACACAACTCCTGCAGTTGGCACTGTTTCCCATATAATTACTGAATAAAAAAAATAACTGTTAGAATTTAATAAATGTTTAACAGGCTGCAGCCAGGGTGCACACTAAAATTATGGTGGTATAATTTTGTGTTGTCATGCCAGTTAAATGGAATTAATTTAATTTGTGCTGATATTATGTAAAGCTTATCTAATCTTGTGAAAGTTACTGTGAGAGAACGCACACTCTGCTCATCAGCTCGAACAGTATCATCTAGAGTTTGCTGGTGTTTGTTGGAGAACATTGGGCCAGTGTGGAAGAAGAAAAACAGTATGATGGAAAGCAACATATCACAAGGGATAAAACTTGGTGAGAAGACATAAATGATCATAATGATTAAACCATTAAGCTCTTTGCAAGAAAAAATAAATGTTGCTTTCCACAGTATGGAAGTCCCAGTACTGCTCTGTTTAAAAAACAGAAATTGTTGTTTGCTGAGGTAAAAAAAAAAGCAATTAGGGCAGAAAATATGCAGCCATTTTAGACCTCAGCATGTCCCAAAGTTTGTTTATCTGTGTTGGGCCCCCTGCCTCTTTACAGAAACACAGAAATCCATGCTAATATTAATTTTTTAGCAGCGGGACTCATTTGGCTTCTGCCTGCATGATATTTGTGAAATTAAGTTTAGCTGAACAAAAATCACACTTTAGTTTATGTATGGAATGGGATAGGATGGAATGACATCATGGTATTAATGATGACATTAACATACAACACATTATACATTGACAACAGTTGTGACAATGAACAGATAAATTGCATTATGTATTATGATACTTTATCACAATTGAGACAAGGACAGTCACAGATATTACAGTTTATCACCTGTGAAAAGAGTTTACTCAAATCATTTCAGGTGAAACCAACAATCTTTAAAAACAGATGCTCAAAATGTTAAACAATATAAATATATAATACTAAAAAATAAAGCACTGGTCTTAATTCAAATGTTTCACATTTCTAAAATACATTACATCAATGCAATTACAACTGCAATTACTATTGTTTACATACACTCATCATCCAAAATATAGTCGCACCCAGAACTGATCAACCGACAGGAATGAAACTAAGTGGGTAACTCAAATTTCATGCTTGGTACCTGACTGGACTATGCAAGGATGACTAAAGTAGTCTAATCAGTTGGAAGTGTTTGAGAGGGGTACTATTGTAGGACACCAGGAAGCCATAGCATGCTGGCAGTAGTGGATAAAGAAGAAGAGACACACCAGTGACATGAATGGTCTGTGATCTAAGTGAACCATAGAGAAGGACAACTGTTCAACATGTTCAAAGTGACCCAGCAGCCATGATTTCAGACATTCAGCAAGTGGATTATCACAGGAAACCATTAGGAACCTCTCCAACTTTATGCTGGTTGCGGTACACATGCTTTACACACTACTTCTGTATGTGTATCTCAATAAATATGATCAAGGTTTGTCCATATCAGTCTAAATTTTTCATCATATATTGTACTTATAGTAATGTTTATCTTCCTTCTGTATAGCATTGGCAATCTGACACAATCTGAGTGCAACAGTTGTTTTTTGATGATGAGTGTATTATATACATATTTTATGCATTGCATTATCAATTCAAGTTTGTTGGGCAATAAACATTTGAATTTTAACATTAATCTTTTTTCAGCCTTCAATAGAAATTTCTTTTATATTGATGAGCAAATATGCCTAATTTACCTTAAGGCAGATCCTTTGGGAGTGGCAACTCCATAGCCCTTGGAGTCTAGGTTTCCCCCAACCTTCATGGTGTCACAGGGTTTCCGCTGTTCAATGTACTCGTTCATGGTGGACTCCAGCAGGTAGGCGTACTTTCCTTTCGACTTCCTGACTCTCACGACACCCTCATCCGTGGTCTTCACAAACACTGAGGGATCAGCAGACTTCATGTAGGACCACATCTTCTCAAACACCGCTATCTTCGATCTCTGAAGATAAATATCACAAAAACCAACTCTTTTAGATTTCCAGGTATGACGACTATAAAAGGCTATTGCATGATGGCGATGAGAAGAATATGTGTACCTGAGACACTCAATCTAATATAGGAATTCCAAGGATTCCATTTTAATAGGGTGCTGTAATTTGGATAACAGTACACATGTTTCACTGCAATGTTTTTACATCCTTTAAAACCAGATAAAGATTTGTTAAAGGAATAGTCTGACAAGTAACAAAGCACAGATACAATGGAAGATAATGGAAGCTCATGAAGAAATTGATGGGTAAGGCAAATATATGCTTGCTAATGTTGTTTTAGGCCATGTGATGCTTTTTTCTATTTTTATGCACTGTAGAAAGTTTTTTTTACAGTTAAGAAAATTGGCTGCAAATTGAGCTAACACATAATAAATAGTAAGTTGCCAGTACAATATTCTGTGTGTAATGTTCTGTTAACTTATCTGAATCTAATCAAAATGACAAAATAAACTTTTTTGACAGAAGATATTAACACTAAGTGTAAATTAAGTGAAATTACTATGTACACTTGGTGCATATAATACCTGCAGATACAAGTGCACAGTGAAGTTATTATGTACACTATGTAAAAATCTCCAAGTGTACCTCGTAGAACTATGCTGTTTATACTAATCCATGCTATTCACATTAGTTGCGAGTTAAAAAGTAATTGCAGATGCCATGTTCACATGTACAATCTGTAGTTTTAAAGCAGAACTAGGTAGGATTTCCTTGATTTTTGATCTTTTTAAAGAAGTAAAATTACAGCTTGAAACTCACTGCAGTGCTGCATTGCGGTGTAATAGGAGGAACAGTGGTGCTCTCGTGTCTGTGCCGGAGCTCCTCTAAGCTCAAACCAGACTCTGTTTGTTTTCCGAGGAGGCAGCGACCAACGCTCGCGAGAACTGCGACCTGCTTTCCGACTTTTAGTTCTAATAGTTCTACAAGGACTACTGGTTCATTCTTTAAAACTAACATACAGACACTCTGGCAGAAGCTGGAGAGAGACCGAATATGTCTGTGAAAGCCAGAAAACGAGAAAGAGAAACTAATCCGCCTGAAACATTTATTACACTCTACAACTGTAGGGGGAGCCCACGAGCACAAAATCTCAATCCTACCTAGTGTACTTTAATACTAAAATGTACATAATAATATAATGCTTTTTGTCATTGTCATTAAATTATTTTTTTTACAGAGTGTGCTATAGTCACATGATTTACTATGTGAGTTAGCGTAAATAGTAAATAGAAGAACTAGTGCTATATTTACTTAGTACAACTAAACAATTAGAACAACCTTTTTTACAGGACAGATAGCAGTTTTTATCTTTTAATGAGATTCCCAATGCTAATTGTATTCCAGGTAACAACTTCACCCAAGTTGCATAACATATGTGACGATTGATATACATTTTAAACTATGCTAAAATGTTACATTTAAAAAATGTTACATTTTAGTATAGTGGAAAATAAGTGGACCCATTTCATACCCTGAAGAACTCTTTGGTAGATCCTCCGTCCAAAGTCCCGTAGGCGATTTCTGTCTGTTTAGCCAGGTCTTCAGCACTCTCTATAGGGGACACCATTCTCTCCACAGTGAGGAAAGCAGCTAGGTTGGCCGTGTAGGAGGAGATGATGATGAGGGTAAAGAACCACCAGACACCACCAACAATACGTCCAGAGAGTGATCTAAACAGCGGGCAGAGTTAGCAAATGTCAGTACTAATACACATTTAAACCTGTATTCATAAATAGTAAAACAGGAGAAGTGCTGCAGATGCTTTAAATCACTATAAAATCACTATTGCATAGTGAGATCTTGAAAAACATGGGCTAACAGCATATGAGATGCGTTTGAACTGCTTTGCATAAATTAGTGAGGTGTGACTGGTTTAACCTGGGAAACTGACAGGCAGATTTCACCAAATTCACAGTTTCACATCATCAGGTACACCCTTAGATGTATTTCCTCTCACCTCAGAGAGGTTATACATAACAACCACCATGCTTTTAGCAACTGCTTTTAATTCTGAATTTTTATCAGTGAATGTCTGTTCTGATAAGGTGTAATAACAGCTGAAAGGGGGTTGCTGTTCATTATATACTGTATCTTGAGTTCTATGTAAAACACCTGTTTATTCTAGCCCTTTTATTTGGAAATAGTTTTGTTTTTTAACTTGTGGGTAAGGGAGAGTTCCTGTAGTATTTTACATAGATTTTTATTAACCAATATCAATAATATTATTGTAATTTTAAGAACATATAATGGCACTGATGCAAGGATAATATTGTAATATATGAGTAAAGTTCATTTACTTTAAACAAACATGCAATAAAACACAACAGATGACATTAAGGTCAGTAAATTTAAAATAATCTCATCCCAATGGTTTGTGCTACTAATACATACATATGTGAAACCTGCAAAAGGGAAGACACTAGGGGTGGGCGATATGGCTCTAAAATAATATCATTATATTTCAGGGTATTTTTGCGATAACGATATGCTTGGCAATATAGGAAAACTAAAATAATTAATTCATTTCAGGAATATAGTATAAGAGTATAACAGAATAATCATAATGTGGTAAAATAAATAATATAGCATAAAATAATATAGTGCAGCAAAATATATTGCAGAATATTTAGTGCATGCATATAAACTGCAAACTAAAACAATTATACAATAAATACTAAAGCTAAATCTAAAGCTTCACAGTAAATAATAGACTACTTTTAAGACAGGACAGCCCTATTATCACAATATGGATTTTTAATATCATGATATTTCTGTGTCACGATATATTGTATACGATATAATATTGCCCACCCCTAGAAGACACCGCTCCTTTCATCCTGCTACAGTAAAACTGAGATACTCACTTACTAACCACAAATAGGGTTTGGGTAAGTAACTATAACATAACAGGTCTGAGACACCTACTCATTCATTGCTTCTTCTAAAATCAAACTGCTGTGAGGATTTGTTTGAATTTAGTGAAAAAACAATGGTATGGTCAAGATGTATGTATATGCATGTATGTAACACTACCCCAGCTCATCCCAGGATTTTGGACTCTCTCCCACACAAAGAACCCATTCTTCTGTACCTTTCACACATCACACCTGGATGATGGAAATAGGCTTAAAGCAGCAGTCAGTGTCCATCAGTGGGAAGGGGACACAATGTTCTAATAAATGGCATCAGCGTGTTTCTGTGACAATCCCAGTAAAGCCATCTTTATATTCAGGCTAAAAACAGGTATGTCTGGAGTTTTTCTGGCAGCTTAAGCTGGTTATTGGAGCAAATGTGGTGCAGCTAATGGCATTGATACAACATATCAACGCCATTAGGCATAGATTTATCAGAACTGCCAACTCAGTCTTTATCTGCTCAATTAGTCAAGTCAAGAGAGAGTCAAGAGTCAAGAGGCTTTTATTGTCATTACATCTGAGTACAGGTACACAGTGTAATGAAATTACGTTCCTTCGAAACCATGGTGCAACATGGAACAACAAGCAATAGACAACATAAAGTGCAGGAGTGATGACAGTGCAACGTAAAATTATACAATTATAACACTAAATAACAATAAATACAATAAATACAAAAGACGAGACAATTTAAAGACAGGACAGTGCAGTACCGATACGGTAAAATAGAGTGTTTAGTGAGGATAAGGTGCAGAGATGTGTAACATACTGTAACATATAGAACATATATAATCACAGCAGTTACTGAGGTAGATAGTTTATAGTTTTTAAGAGTGCAGCAAATATTGCTGAAAGGAATAAAGTCATGTCAGCCTCTGTGTGCTGACTGTGTGTGTGTGTGTGGGTAAAGCTCAGTCTTTGTGTGTGTAAGGGGGGGGTGGGGTGTTCAGTTCAGTTTTGTGTGAGTGGTGGGTGGGGTGGGGTTCAGTTCTGTCTCTGTGCGTTGAGAAGTCTGACTGCCTGGTGGATGAAGCTGTTGCAGAGTCTAGTAGTGGAGGCTCGGATGCTCCTGTATCTTCTGCCGGACGGCATCAGAGCGAAGAGTCCGTGTGAGGGATGGGTGGGGTCATTCACAATGCTGGTAGCTTTGCTGATGCAGCGTGTGGTGTAGATCTCGGTGATGGAGGGAAGAGGGGCTCCTATGATCTTCTCAGCTGTCCGCACTATCCGCTGTAGGGTCTTGCGGTCAGAGGTGTTGCAGTGCCCAAACCAGACGGTAATGCAGGTGCTCAGGATGCTTTCTACAGTCCCTCTGTAGAACATGGTGAGGATGGGAGGTGGGAGATGTGCTCTCCTCAGTCTTCGCAGGAAGTAGAGGCGCTGCTGGGCTTTCTTGGTTATGGAGCTGATGTTGAGGGACCAGGTGAGGTTCTCTGCAATGTGAACACCGAGGAACTTGGTGTTTTCCACAATTTCCACAGCAGAGCCGTTGATGTTCATCGGGTGGTGGACACCTGGAGCTCTCCTGAAGTCAACAACCATCTCCTTGGTTTTATCCACGTTTAGAGATAGGTTGTTGGTTCTGCACCAGTCCGTCAGCCACTGCACCTCCTCTCTGTATGCTGACTCGTTGTTCTTGCTGATGAGGCCAACTACAGTTGTGTCATCAGCGAACTTGATGATGTGGTTTGAGCTGTACTTTGCAGTACAGTCATGGGTCATCAGAGTGAACAGCAGTGGGCTGAGCACACAGCCCTGGGGGGTGCCAGTGCTCAGTATGGTGGTGCTGGAGGTGTTTTTTCCAATCCTGACTGATTGTGGTCTCTCAGTCAGGAAGTCTAAAACCCAGTTACAGAGGGAGGAGTTCAGGCCCAGCAAGCTAAGTTTTCCGATCAGATGCTGAGGGATGATGGTGTTGAATGCTGAACTGAAGTCGATGAACAGCATTCGAACATAGCAGTCTTTGTTGTCCAGGTGGGTGAGAGCCAGGGGGAGCGCAGTAGAGATGGCATCGTCTGTTGATCTGTTTGGACGATACGCAAACTGCAGAGGGTCCAGTGAGGAGGGGAGCTGATTTTTGATGTGCCTCATGACCAGCTTCTCAAAGCACTTCATGACGATGGGAGTAAGTGCAATGGGACGGTAGTCATTTAGGCAGGACACTCGAGACTTCTTTGGCACAGGGACGATTGTGGTCGTCTTGAAGCACGTCGGCACGATTGCAGTGCTCAGAGAGATGCTGAAAATGTCCGTGAGAACATCCGTGAGTTGGTCTGCGCATCCTCTGAGCACTCTGCCAGGAATGCTGTCTGGTCCTGGGGCTTTCAGTGGGTTGACTCTGAGTAGAGTTTTCCGCACATCAGCTGAGGACAGGCACAGTACCTGGTCGTTCGGAGGGGGTGTTGTCTTCCTTGCTGTTGTGTAGTTCTGTGCTTCGAACCTAGCGTAGAAGGAGTTCAGTGCATCTGGAAGGGAGGCATCACTGTTACAAGCAGGTGGAGGTGACTTGTAGTTGGTGATGGTCTGGATGCCCTGCCACATGCGCCGAGTGTCAGCGGTGTTCTGGAAGTGGGCGTGGATTTTCTTTGCGTAGATGCGCTTTGCCTTTCTGATCCCCCGGGAGAGGCCAGCCTTGTCCCCTGACTTAAAGGCCTTGTCTTAAACGGCTTCTGGTTGGGGCGGGTTGTGATGGTTTTGGAGACAGTAACATCATCAATGCACTTGCTGATGTAGCCAGTCACTGAATCTGTTTACTCCTCCAGGTTGATGGAGTCATCAGAAGTAGCAGCTTCTCTGAACATGTCCCAGTCAGTGTGCTCAAAACAGTCCAGAGAGCAGAGACGGCTCCTGGAGGCCAGGTTGTTACTTGCTTCTTCTCGGATTTGGCACGTCTGATGAGTTGTCTGTATGCTGGGATGAGCATGACAGTGATATGATCAGAGTAGCCGTAGTGGGGGCGGGGCTCTGCTCTGTACGCACCGGGAAGGTTAGTATACACACAATCGAGCAGGTTAGCTCCACGGGTTGGAAAATCCACATGTTGGTGAAAGCTGGGCAGCAGAGCCTTCAGATTACTGTGATTGAAATCACCAGCAACAATAAACAGTCCGTCGGGGTGTGAGTTCTGGAGTTTGGAGATAACAGTGTACAGTTCTTGCAGAGCGTTAGCATTAGCACCGTTAGCATTAGCATTAGCACTGGGTGCTACATACACTGCTACTATGTACACGTTGCTAAGCTCTCTGGGCAGGTAGAATGTCCTGGCTCTGACTACAGCAAACTCCACCAGCGGCGAGCAGTAGCTGGAGATCAGTGCAGCGTTGTTACACCATGCTGTGTTGATGTAAACACACACTCCACCTCCACAAACCTTGCCCGAGAGGCTGGCGTCGCGGTCTGCGCGGAAGCATAGCATGCCCCTCACCTCAATCGCGGAGTCCGGGATGGAGTCCGCTGGAGCCGGAGGTGGTCGAGCTTGTTCGGCAGGGAGCAAACGTTGGCAAGAAGGACGGATGGGACCGCTGGCCGGCTGGAGTTAGCCATTAGCTTAGCGCGGACTCCGGCTCTCTTACCACGCTTCCGGTTTCTTGCGCACCGCTTGCGGGGAGCCCTCTTCCGGCTAGCAGGCTCAGGATACGCCGCGGATCTTAGCAGGCCTAGCGCATGTAGCTCAGCTCGTAGACCGTCTGTAAGTACAGTTTTTGGATGATTTTGCAGGTCTAGGAGGGTCTGTCGGTCGTAGATGTGGGTGCCAGTTGTTCTCATAGCGAACTCTTGCAAGGTTGCGAGTTCAGATCGGATTATTTACAACAAAACAAACAAAAAAGCACCGTGTATTGGTTTCGGAGTGGCCGCTGCAACTGCTCGCGCCGCCGACATGTGGGTACCTCAATTATACATTACTATTCCAAATAAATCAGAATTAATACTAAAGAGAGCTAATAATTTAGTCCTTAACAAAACCACCATAATTATCTTTACCAGATGCTCGTACAAATTCGAGTCGAGTCAGAAGTTATTAGGGACGTGTTGTAGGTCAAGTCTGAAATCAAGTCATGTGCAATCAAACAGAGCGACTAAATAGAGGTTAGCACCAACAGTGCACATTTTTGCTTGTTGTTATGCATATAAGATTGGGATTTAAATCACTGTCTAGATATAACTAACTCTTATTTATTAAAGCAGCTTTCATGCATTTTTAAAGACATTTGTTTGAGAAGCAGCAAATAGAAAGAATATGATGAAGAGTTTAGGCTGGCTATGAGTGTTTTTTTTTTTTTGCAAACTGTCACAAGATGTTTTTAATCAGCTGTGCAGTAAGGGAAGAGATCACAGCATGTATTCGTTGGCATTTGATGAAGGCACAGACGTTAATGACAGTGCTCAGCTCAGCTCTATTCATCAGCGGTTATAATTATCGGGTTGAGGTGACTGAAGTAATACCTTAAATGAAGATATGTAGATACATTTAAAGCTGAGAAAAAACCTTCAAACCTCTGATTTAGACCACAGTTTTCCTTCTGTTTTGCTCAGCTGTTGCCTTCTGTGTGCACTCACTATATGGTCCAGATAACTGCTTCAATGTACGGGGGCTGCAAACCCTCAATCACACGGCCCACTCATATAGACTCTTCTTTCCGTTTTATCACCCAGACCAAAGGAAGAGAACTAACTCTTATGAAGTCATGTATCTGCACCGTTACTGGAGTTAGCTTGCTCTTATGGTCATAGTTAAAATACAGCTGTCCAGAAGGTGCATACTAAAAGGCCACTGGCTCTGAAGACATTTCAGAAGTGAGCCACCTTCTCACACAGAAACCTATAAAAGAAGAAAGGTTGCAAAATACCAACTTCCAACTACTATAACTACTAGTTAATACTTAGCAAAGCACGGCAAGTTTATTACATAGCACCTTTTATTCACAACGGTCATTCAAAGTGCTTTACAAAATAGAAAATACAAAGAGAAGTCTAATAAAAAAATATGTAGCATTAAAATGGAAATAAACATAACAAGAAAAAAAAGTTTAAGAACAATGTTAAGACAAAATACAAGACATAATTAAAAGATTTTTTAAGTAATGAAAACTAAGATAGTCCAGGGTCCCATGACTTTTGCCATGTACCAATAATGCTAAAGAGAGCTGCACTGACTTGTGGGTATGCATGCAGATGCTACATTTACGATCATTACTACCTACTGCACTGTCCACTGTGGGTGGAAATACCTAATGTATTTCCCCGGTACATACATGTGTATTGAGAAATGTTAAATGCCCACACAAACTGAATGTCCCATCCATGTGGCACCCACCATCACTCAAACTAATAACTAACAATGCCTTGATATAAGCATACTGACCAGTGTTTAACCTTACTCACATAAGATAAGACCTCACAACTTAAACAGGTGTGGGCATTCCCAAGCTGTCCCCTCAGGTAACCCTTCATGATCAAGTTCCATACTGCTATCCACTGACTGGCTTTTGGCATGCCAGTGTATAACAACAATAATGATAACACAGATAATGACTTCATTCCTTCCATTCAATATACAGTATCTGTATAAAACAGCTATAATGTGAAACCTCCTACACTATAGGTTAAAATAAAACATCCACCACTCCACAGTTGTAGACCTGCAATGCCCACCTCAGTCTCAGCCATTGCTGTTAGAAGCAGAATCACAGCTTCTAAACAAGTGCTCACACATTCAGACTGAAACCCATCAACAGCCTACTTTAAATGCTGGAAACATCTGTTCAATTAGACACATAATAAGAGGTGACTGAGGTCTGGAATATTTTCTTATGCACTGATTTCATGTCGGATGTGTTAACCCCCTGGGGTCTCAATATTTCTGCAAAAATGTTATACAGAAAAACAGTTCAAACTAAATCTAAGTCTATGTCACCTGCTTTTTCCATTAAAAGATCATGGAGAGCTAAGATCTAGGAAGATCGGCCTAGATAAATTCACCTCTGGAGTTATGAGGCTATGAAGAATGGTTGAGATTATTATAAAGCATTAAGCACAATGAAGTAAGTCCTTAGTGTCCATGTATATCTATGTATTTCACACAAAATATAGACAGAAGCATCATGACACACAATATGGGATGGTAGGATCCTAATGCATGTCTAATAAATCCAATACAGGAAAAGAACAGACAACCAAAACAGATAAAGGGACTAATGCAAAAATTAAGGTTGAAATTACATATCAGGGTCAAAAGTACTATTATTACAAGGAACTCTTTAAAATGGCTTAAAGATACTAACAATACATCGCACCACTGTTCAGGTGCGGCGTCCTTAAATAGTGCAACAAACGAAGCAGAGAAAACAGCTAAGGGAGAAAGTGACCTCCTGTGTCTCGGAGGTGAACCGCCAGGTCCAGTTGGGTGACACATCACTACTATAGTCCTTTCCAAGACTGAACCGTGCGTAAGCTTTGTGTGTACTGAAGATTTTAGAATTCTACTTCAGCACTAAACCTTCATTAGCAGTAAAAATACTACTTTTCCTCAGGCTACATCATCTCTTCTGCCTTCCAATAGTTCACGAGTTAAGGCTGTGATTACACTCGATCTAAAGGTGTAAATCATCTAAGCAAGTTGAGCAGCAGATGATGAAATGTTTTACGGGCAATATACAATTGGTGTCAAAATATAAGAGGCCTGTTTCTGGCTGCTTCAAATGTGACTCACATCTCTTAATGAGAGAGAGATGGAGAGAGAGAGAGGGAGAGAAAAAAGACAAGACGAAACAGCTGAGGTAAAAATAGATGAGCATGTTGTTTTGTGCTAAGTAGCGGAGATAAGCCTGCAACCATTTAGGATTTGCCTGGACACAAAAACACAGCTGAAATTTGCCAAGGAGAATATCCTCACCCACAGACATGTTTCCTAATCTAGAGCCTTATGGCAGCGCAGTCATTTCCCTGGAAAAATGCCCCTATAACACCCCCCCAAGCCCTTCAGGACCTGAACAACTACTCTTCTCCTCCACAGAGCAGTGAAGGAGGAGAGAGAGAAAGAGAGAGAGAGAGAGAAAGAAAGAAAGAGAGAAAGAGAGCATGCCAGAGTAGAGCAGCAGATAACAGCAGCCAAAAAGAGCAGAAAGACAATGAGCCATAGCAGCTTCTTTTCCTCTCTCTCCGCTGCTGACAGCCAACAGCCTCTATCTGCTCCTCCTGTCCCTCCCTCATCTCGTACTCTCTTCAGACCTTCACTCTGTCTGTCTCCGTCTCCCGCTCTCTCTTTTTTCAGCTCGACTGCTGCGAGAATAATTCGGAATCCACTTGTTTCTCTGTCCAGCCAATCTGTCAGTCATTCAGCAGCCTGCCGCTGCAGAGAACAAAAAGGTCCACGTTCTCTAACATCAGACTTCTGCAAATGCCAACAAAACCATTACAGTACAGCTGTGCTGCTCTTTTTATTCTGAACTTGGCTTACATTTCCAGAGAACTACTACAGATTGATCAGTCATTTACCAGGGTTGTGAATTTCTGCTCTAAAATTGTGCCATCAAATGTCAAATTTCTCAGCACGTTTATTAACTGTCATGTTTCTTGATGAACAATTTTGATAAAGCCAGATTCAAGCAACAGCTTAGTTTAAAATTTCAAATAGTGAGTAAATACTTGAACATGATTTTACTCAACTGATCACACTAGAAATCAACCATCTTGAACAAAAAAATAAAAAATCAACAGCTATGTATGAGTATACGATCCACTGACAGTAGTTTTGTATGATGCTCAATGTAGAGGCCCTTGGGCCACATGACACTGCAATTTATTGTTAGAATTACCTCTAGATGGAACTACGAACCATAAACACGACTACAGACGCACAATAATGCCAGCATTGTACTCTTATTGGTGTGTCTGCTCTCCACTCAGTCAGGCTTTTTGTTCTGACCTAAACTAACATATTTGTAGAATGTTTAAAACTAACTTTACAAGTGGAGGAAGGATGTAGAGTGAAGACTGCAACATCACTAACTAGATACCCCTTTTGAAAGTACATCACTCAGCCCAAAGTAAGTATCAAAACAGAGCAGCTAACAGAGAGCTAACAAACACACCTAAGCAGATCCTATTTAACCACCACCAAAAATATTAGCCCTTCTTGGTTGTGTTTTGGTTTCACTTTGGTCCCGGCAGTGCAGTTTTTTGTACAGGAATGCATGGATTTTTCTTTGCACATTTGTGTCTGCAAATGCTGCGACTTAAAGTAGCTGATTGCATTTATTATAAGGGGTGTCCACAAGAATATTGACCTATAGTGTGTTTTTGGATCGTAGCTTGTTTACACACAAAAAACACCTAATAACGTGACCTTAAATAATACATTCAAGCAAGATTCACGTCATCTGTCTGCAGGGCTGCAGCTAGATATGACTGCATGCTCTCTTCACTGTCTTCACCATTAGCAACAGTGTGAAGGAAAAGACAAAAAGTGCTGTGACAAGCTAATGACTTCTGCCCGCACGAGTGACACGGTCGTGTTTAACACTGCTGAGAATGCCTATATGCTAGCCGTGGCAGGGTCACCTCCACAGTGGCAAAGCCCTCAGGCTGCCGTCTATAAGTCATGCTAATGTGTGAGTGTGTATGGTGAAGCGCAAGCAGGCTCAGAGTATTTTTGAACATGTGTAAGAGTATAGGAGGCAAAGCCGAAACGACAGTCCTTGCCTTCTGGGAAGCGGGGGGTAACGAGGCCACTGGGGCTGTGTGGTTACACTGGCCTCAAGAAAGACTGTCTAACTGACCTCTCAAATCACAAACACACACACACACTTTCATACACACTCATGAATTCACATCATACCAATCTGCACTACAGGCACCAGGCATTGTAACATTTCCTTAGGGTTGCTAAGCTCACAGACACAGATGGACACACAAAGACCGGCATACATGTACACACACATACACACTCGCATAGTCCCGTAGGACCAATTCTACATTTTCCAGCATTTACTCAGCATATTTTTACCAATTTACCTAGAGTCAAGTTCGGGCCTCTATGTACGCATTCTGGACTCCACTCTATTTTATTGTAGCGTAAACTAGCACAAGTAAGCATACACTGCATATATTGCCCTGCAATTGCTCGAATAATGCCTCTTTGCGAGAAAATGTCAGCAGTATTTCCATGAATAATGCAATAAATGCGCACATTACCATAAAATGACTTTCTTCCGAATCAATAATTTTCTGCAGCACGAAAAATAAAGCGCACAAATTGAGTCTTCCTACAGTAAACTGGTTCCGTTTGTGTCAATGGGAAATGTAAGGGAATTTTATGGCATTTAGATGTGAGTCAACCATTTTCTTTGCTAGCGAAACCATAAACAATTGGCTTACGCCATTTGCATAATCTAATACACAACAATGCGGGATGTGTGCTAGAACCTATATCTGCAATAAGAGCCATGCAGAGTGTTTTCTATCATGCAGCTACGCTTTGGCTCTTGCTGCTGCCTCATAATGTGCTCTGCGGTGCCGCGGTAAAGATGGCACTTCACGCGAAAGTGTCAGCTTGTGTACAGCAGGACAAAAGCAATTGAAAATCCCATAACATGGACAACAGCAGAACAGACGTGGAACATTCCTGCAAAGACATAATACCACTCCATCCCGGTTCTACTGTCATGCTATCAGCACTGCGCCAGTCCGCTAAGCTATGTTTTAGCAGACCTCCGCCAGAGCGTTACTGCAAGCGAGCCAATCAACTCCGCCGCCACCTCTTCACAACCTCACATTACAGCCAATAGCTCGGAGACAAAATGGCCCTGATTGCCTCAGTAGCTACAGCAAGCCCTCATTTGCACACTGTTTCAGAAAAGAGAGAGCAAAGAGCCTGCTTTTCATCCCCCAGACACTATTATCAGTGGCTGGAGAAGAAATCCATTTATGTGTCTTATCAGATTAAGAAGCTAATCAAAAAATCGGAGAGGGTAACTGAGGTAACACTGCTGGACACAGTGAGGGGCGTGTTTTTTCAGATGATAAACGTCCCTGTGATAAATGCTCTGACATGCATTACAGTGTGAGCGCAACTCTCTGAGTGGCAGCTCTGACATTTATCAAGGACAAACACTTTTTCTGCTGTGGATAAATACTATAAGCAGCCCATTTGTGTATTCGCTGCATCTCACACGCAGCTGGTTCAGCGCTGGCTGCAGGCGTGGAATGAGCATCACAGTCGTGCAAGGTTTCATGCAGTTTAATGGGCTGATCTCTGGTGTTACTCACTATAACTCCTCTAGGCCTTAAAATAAGGTTTCTAGTCACTAGTTACACAAGTAATATATATTTTGACTGGTTTTATCAGCAGCAGATTTGGAGGAAAAAAGAAGAAAAGAATGTGTTCATATAAGAAACCTTATTTACAATACATTCAGACTGCTTACCCTATTACCTCACTAGGATAGTAGAGTGTTTGGTGCTTATCTTAAGCCAGGCGGACACTGTGCGATTTTTTTAATCGGATGCGTTCTGGAGAGCTCAAACTGCACGTTTGAATCGTTTGTCGTGTATGAACAACGCCTGCGATTCATCTGCACACACTGTACGGTCCAACTGACCTGCTGCGACGGGGGAGCTTACACTGCACGTCTAAACGCAGCCCGTAGGCGGAGCTTTCTTTGCGTACAAACTCTCGCTTCAACACAACGCCTTGCAAAAGAAAGCGCTTAGCTTTACTTATTTGTGCCCTGTTGTGCGCTGAAAGTCCACGGAAGAGACGTACCGTACATGGACTCGCAGGTGGCTGAGGCGACGTGGACTCTACGGGTTGTCCGTTTTACAGAAGGAGAGCGCATAGAAAAATGACTGCGCGTCAGGCTGCGAAAGAAACACCAGCAGCTTAAATAAAATAAAATAATTTTATTTTTTATTCTGTTTATTGTTTATGTAAAAACTGGTTTTGCAACACTGAATATTAAACAAGCAATCGGTTATTCAGACTGGATAGGGACCCTCATTTACAGTGCCGCTGAGCATTAACAGTTTAAAAGGGATTAAAAATATATATAAAAAATAGGAAGAAAAAAATGACATTTATTATAGACGAATAAAATATATACGTAAAAAAGGAAAAATAGGACCTTAAAAAAAGATCATAAAAATTGACATAAAAGGTAAAAAAAATTATATCTTATGAAGATATATATTTAATGATTTGATTAATAAAAGAAGAAAAATAATTAAAATGAATAAATAAAAAATATAAAATATAAACTCATTAAAAATTCGTTTAAAATAACCCAGGCTTTCTGCAGAATAATCAAAGTTTCAGTTAGTTTCAGTTTCAAATCATGAAAACAGCTCACCAAAACCTCAAACTATTCTTTATATTTGACTATATTTACTTACAGGTCCTTTGCTTGTACTTAGGCCCTTACTTATTTTTATTCAACTGAACTGGGTTTCTGTAGCCTCGCACTGAATTCAGCTCCGGGCTGCGAAAGAGAGCGAGAGAGAGGCGCAGCGCATTTTGTCTGATTTATCTTGATTAATTATCAGTACTTTATTACTTTATTAGCTTTAGTAAGTTTAATAGCACTAATTTTACTACACTTCTCCGACCTTATTTATTAAAACGTTTATATTAGAAGACAGAGGTTAATATGCGGGCAATGCCGCGCGCAATGCCACGCGCTGCGCTAAGCTGGCTTTGCGTGGCTAATATTCTGGAGCACTGGACGAGATTTTAATTAATAAATTAACATATTTATAATTTTAATAAATTTGCCCTGGCTAAAAGAAACGAATTATAAAATATAGCTTTATATTTCTGTGCATGTTTTAAGGTTTATATAATTGACGGGCAGCACCAGAGGCTGACAATGTGCTTTATTTTTCAGATATAATAGCAAAGTGAAATAAAATAAATTTATGTTTGTCAAAGATATTTTCTCTTTTAATTTTTCTTTTCAAAAACTCCAGCTATTGACTGAGAATAAGCATCTGTTGAAATTCTTAAACAGCAGAATTCCTGTGTCTGCTATATTAAGATATAAGTCTGTGTACCGAACATAAATATACATATAAATCCTTATAACTGACAGAAATAAATATGACTAATAATTATTTATAGTTACTGTGCAGATTTTTGGGAAAACAGGTCGTAACGTTAAGAAATCGGCCCGCAAAATAGCTCACACTGTGAGACAAGCGACCAAAATTTCTGGCATGTCAGAAATCCCTGGTCGCGTCCGACTGCTCATTCGCAGCTCGTATGGGCAATTAATCGGACATCGCTTCCCCTCTCACACTGCACGACAAACGACGCACGATCAAGCTAAAATTCGGCCCGATCATGATATTCAGTCGCATCCGACCAGATCGGGCTTAAAATCGGGCTAAAATCGCACAGTGTCCGCCTGGCTTTAAGTAGTTTGGTGCTTACCTTAAGCTCTGTGCTTTAAATCAAGAAGATCAATATCCGTATGGAAAAAAGAACATTTGCACAGAAATTCTTCTATAGCTTTGGTTTGTGGAATGAAAATCCAGTCCTTATTTTTGTTTATGATTTTAACATTTTTTGATGTTACAGCTACATTTCAGAACTACATTATTGGTTGCATAGACTAATCAACTAAATGTAGAAGAAAAAAAATGCACCAAGGATTCAGGAAGATGGTAAAGAAAGCAGCTCGCCTGCAAAACACTGTGATAATCAAAATGCGCTATTGTACAGCTGAACAATAAGTAAAGCTATGCTTAAGTACAATCAAAATATTTCTGTGATGCTTTCTTAAAACTAAGCCTCTGGTGCTAACCGCTGTCACCCATTGTACCAAGACAGAATACACTGGAAACAAGCAGGCTACCATCACATAGCTCAAAACATTGCTCATGGACGAAAAACAATGACAAATCACAAATTTGCTTTTCAGCTTTGTTATCAAAGATATTCATGCACTTTCTGCTGTTAAGGAGACCTCCCAATTTGGAGACATAGTTCACTTTTTAGAGCCAAGCAACACAATCCTATCCAATGCTACCATGTGGGATACAATCTTCCTGCAGTACAGTGCTCTAAAAGCCAGTATTTCCACAAAGATGACAGATCAGAAAGTCTCAATCTTTACCGATCTATGAACATCCTGCACTATGGATCCAGGGATATTTTTGTTGAAAAAGATCATTTTTTATCATTCTTTTTACTTTTATTCCATGTTTAAATATACAAAGTCTAAAGTCAGTTTCTTTATTTCTAAACATATTTTTGTTCCTCTTTAAAAGCAAAGCCTAAGAAGCTCTGGATGTACAAGTATAATTTAAAGCATTTTTTTAGCTGTTATTTAAAATATGACTCGATATTTTTTGCTGCTGTCATTCAGCATTAAACGTCAGAAATAGGCTCCACATGCTCCAGCTGGCTAAGTGCTGCCGCTATGATCAGGAGATTGCCGGTTTGAATCCTGTAGCTTGCCATCGGCTACTGGAGCCCTGAGAGCACAATTGGCTTTGCTCTCTTTGGGTGGGTAGATGGCGCTCTCTCCCCACATCACTCCAAAGGGTGATGTCGATCAGCACAAAGCGTCTGTGAGCTGATGTATCGGACCCCAGTCGCTGCGCTTTCCTCCGGGTGCGCTGTGATGCTACTCAGCAATGCTGAGTGCAGTCGAAAAGTGGTGGTGGCTGACTTCACACGTGTCGAAGGAGGCATGTGCTACTCTTCACCCTTCTGGTGTTGGGGTATCACTAGTGATAAAGGTAGTCCTAATACGTGGGTTGGGTAATTGGCCCTGTGAATTGGAAAGAAAATGGGAAAAAAAAACTAACAGAAATAAACAAATAAATAAAAACTGCAACATCTGAAATATCTTTTTTAGCAAGGCAACAGAAAAAATACTGCAACTGAATACATTAGGTAATAACTTTGGGTAACAAACAGTTGATGTAGCCATTGGCCCTATGTGTCAACAAAGCACTGTGCAGGCTGTTGGTAGTTCCATAGTATATTAAAAGTATTCTCATAGCTTTGGTTGCATAGACCGAATCTGCCTAAATATGTAATTTACTGGTGACCTCTAGGTGACCTTTTTCAGCCCTTCATGGACGTCATGTACCCCCACAATTATGGGATAATGCACCATGTCTTCAGACCTAAGTGGTCAAAATGATAAATGGTATGCACTTGGGCAGCACTTTCACCCAACATGATCCCAATCCAGCATTTATAGGATGTGTGAGAGATCATAGACCTACAAAAAGCACACAGCTGTGTTTGGCTGTACAGATGGCTTGGCTCAACATCTCTCCAGATGTCTTCTGTCCTATTGTGGAATTGATGCCACGTCAAGTTGCTGCACTTATGGGGTACTGGTTCCTGTCCAATGACTTTTGGCAAGTCAGTGTATTTCATTATGTAAGTGTCCTTCCTCGTGTTAGTATACATAAACAGTACTTTAAAACATCATTAACAACTAAGTAATATTAGCCAGTCCAGAAATGACCAGTAATAACCACCTTAGTAGGAGGGGTGGCCGATATGGCTCTAAAATAATATCATAATATTTTAGGGAACTTGACGAGATTCTTCTGAAAATTCACTGACCAATGTTTCATATTAATTTTAATATACTACTGCAACAAAATAAATGTTAAAGTTTAATTTTATGTGACCACAACAAGTTCAAACATACAGCAGAAACAATATAATCATAATAATGTAACAAAATAAATAATATAACATATAATATAAAAAATGACCAAAACACTACGGTGCAAAATAAGGGCAAACATAAACAATTATACAAAAATACCCTTAAAGCTTCACATTAAATAGCAAAACAAAGACAAAATAGTCTGCTCTCGTAACAGAATACCATTATTACTAGAATATTTATTTTTTCATATGACTATATTGTTGTCACAATATTTTGTGTATGATACAATACAGCACACTCCTACATAGTAGTATAAAATATCATATTAAAAAACATATAAAGTCAATAACTGATTTCTGCTACTGCTTTTACACTGCGCACTGTGCAGCACTCTCTCAGTCACGAACTGAAGAAGCTTTGTAGATCTCCGAGGCCACGGCTAAAAGAGTCCGTGTCCGGGTGAGTTTCTCCATCTCTGCTTAAAGCCCCGAGCTACCGAGGATGAGATGATTCAGAGCCATGTCAGCCTTCTCTCCAGACTCTCTCTCATCCCTCTGCCTCGACTGACGTGACACCAGCTTCAGCACCCGTCTCCCTCGGGTCAGAGCAGGCCAGAGTAACAAGGCTCTTCTACGTAATCTGCCCGATAAGAGTGGATCAAAGGCTTCTGTGAAGATTTCATTAAGACCTTCTGGCTGCCTCCAAGTTCAACCTCATTTAGCTGATCGAAAATGGGTAGGAAAAAACGTGTTCTGCAGCTGCTTCCACAGTGGCAGGGCCCAGTGCCCTGGCAGAACACACACCGACACGCACACGATCCGCCATACACACCAGCACATCTGTCACAGCCATCTCTCTGAGAGCAGAATCTAATTCGAGCATGCTGGCTGCTACCCTGAAGCGAAGGATATACACGTCCTACCTAAATGTCAAATGCCGGCGGAAGAGACAGCACTTCCGGAGGCTCGGGAGGACCATCTCGGTATAATGAGGGGAGAGAGGAGACAATCAAGGAATGGCAGCAGCAGCCCTGGCCCGCTCCAGCACGCTAACGCTGCCCATAATGACTAACGCCAAGAGAAAATAGTACGACAAGTGTCAGTTCAGCCGAAGGGACGGGACAGCTTCAGGTCAGGAAAGTGGCAAATGAAAGGTCAGGGAATGTGTAGCTGCAGGAGGTTACAGGCTATTATTGGGAAATAGGACACAACATGAGTGGAACTGCCACCTCTGGAAGCCACAGACCTTGATGAGGCTTTGAGCAGGAGGAAAAAAAAACAACAGATAGGAAGAAAAGCCTTCTGTTCATTTCTAGTGTGCTTACATCTCGTTACATCTGCACATAATGATAATTACCAACAAAACAGCCTTCACATGCTGTGTCAGGCCACAACGCTGAAATATACAACACTTAATGTGTTATTGGAACTGAGTTTTTCTTGAAATACTGAACAATGAAGCAGTGCACAGAAACGCAATTATTCACTAATGTGTTCACCTTCCAAAACCACTGTTTGGGTATTTGTTTAATTCAAAGATGCTGCAAATATATTAGTTAACAATTCAGTGACTAAAATGCAGATGGAGCTTGTATAGTTTTCTTGAAGTGAGCTTCTGCTGAGCTCCATAACAAGCCATTGACCTCTTGTCGGCTGCCTGGGTCTTCCAAACCTATTAAAATGAACAATATGCCCTGCCCTGCACATTGTAGTGGACTCCCTACTTTAGCATACCCACTGACACTCTGAAAGGACTTAGTGATCTGATTATTTGAATGACATGTGTTTGGAGAAGGGAAAGCACTTGTAAACGTAATCAACATCAACAAAATGCATAACGGTTTGCATAAAGCGCCTCAACATGTCACAAAGAAGGTTACACTCAATAAAATAAATAAATAAATAAATAAATAAACAAAGACACTGCTCCTCACGCGGGATCGAACCCGGGTCGTTAGGGTCACGGTCCGTGAAACTACTGCTGCCCCGACTGCTGAATTGGGACGCGGCCAGGAAAAAAACGCCCTTATATAAGGAGATAGAAAGCCTGAGAAAGGGCGGAAAAACGAAAATGTTCTAACACTAAAGTCATAGTAGATGCCAATAGAGGAGGAATGTACACAAAATCTGCCAGAGAGGCATTTTATTTTATTTTTTTCACTATCGTTCATTATGGTTCAAACAACCTCACGGGCCAGATGTTTCATGGTTGTGGGCCACATCTGGCCTATTGCCGACCCCTATCATATGCAATAATATCACAAAAAATATTGATACTGTAAAAAAAACCTCCATATTGTGAAAATAATGATATTCCTAAAAGCGATTTATTTTGTATTAATTTAGCTATTTACTATATTTACTTTTAATTGATTAGTGCTGTGGTAGATTTTTGTTAATACGTTTTTTTACATATTTTATTTTGTTTTCTGTCTTGGTAAATTAGTGTATTTTTTTTAGTGAACATTTAAAACTATTATATTTATACTAAATTAAGCTTTAGGATTGATTTTATTGCAGTACTATATGTTTTGACATATCGCCAAGAATATCATTATCACAAAAATACCATAAACTATTGTGATATAATTTTAGGGCGATATTGCCCACCCCTAGTCCTGACCATTAAAGAACAGGGTCAACGGAGAATAATAAAGAAAATAGAGAAACAGAAGGACATCACTCTGTATTTAAACAAGTAAGTGCTGCCAAATGATCAGAGGAGCTGATAAAATAGATAATGAGTGTTATTATTTTGGTTTATTGGTGTTTATCTGCTGCAATTATATTTGTATGAACCTAAGATACAAAAATGTAACTGATACTTCATTAAGCTTTCCTTGAGCTCCAGGCTTTTGTCTTCTCACTTCTAGTACATTTATTACCCAATCTTTAACAGCCTTTCCTTCGCCCTCACCGGTTTGTCAGTATTCTCAAGACAGGATATTCCTAATCCTCGGACTTGTTTGGCTTTTTGTGATGTCTGGAGCTGATCTATTAATCCAGCACAGGAGTTTTTTGTTTGCAGCTGGAGGTTTTCAAAAGAGCCCCAAATCCTCAAAGCCTCTCTCTCATTACTCAGATATTTCTCCCCTGGCGCTTCTGCTTTTATATGCTCTGTTTTTGTCATATCCTCTCTGCTGATGATTCATCCATCTATCTTTACTTTCTCTTTAAATTGCTCCAGCTGCTTCCTCCATTCCTCTCCTTATAATGTCATATGGCATCGCTTTTTATCCATTCGTATGGTTTTTTTAAACGTTTTCATAATTTATTTTTATTGATTTTCTTTTACTGATGTTTTGCAGTTTTAAAATTATTCCTTTAAAATGACTTGGTTTTATAAAGCCAGAATCATTTTCACTAATTTTAGGAAGACTCTTCATTTACACCCATAACAATATATATCATTTCAGAATCATCATCGAAATGTGTGCATGTGCAAAAGCCACACTACAAAATGTTCAAAATCATTTTCAAATCAGATTATATCTGTCCATCTTTGATACACAGAGGACATTATTAATATTATGCCATGTTGGATTATTATTGCTTTTTAGTGAATTCCAGTAGAATCAAATTTTAATTTAATATCACAATTGCTAATTGTTACATTGTTAAAAAACATCACAATGTCAGTTACTTCCTCAAGATCGTGCAGCCCTAGTTGTATCATTTATTCAAAGGGGCACAAAAATAATCTTCTTTGGTCATTCCAACACACTACACTTCTGAGCAAGGAACACATTACTAGGAGTAGTATGTGTACTCTCTGTTAATGAAATCAATAAAAAGAAATGTTTAGAAAAACAGTAAGAACAAAATTATTTTAATTGTATAATAGCACCAAACAATGTCTAATTCAACATGCTGATACATTTAACTATGTCCAAACTGGATATCCAGCTACTTTGATTAGACATTTGAATAATGGAACCTCAGAAAAATCCCTGGGAACCACCAGTTCTTTGGAACTAAGCCAGTTTGCACCAGTTCCTTGGAACTCAGCCAGTTTGCACTGCTTTGCATGTAATTACTGATTAGTAATCTCTGGAGATGGGGTGTAATAATAGTAACAGAGCACAAAGGGTTAAAAGGACAAAGAAAGTTTCAGTTCATTCCTGGAGACACAGTGTTACCTATTGGTTGTATATGGCTGTATAACCACTGAATTATGCAGTTCCTAAAAGTTCCTTTTTTACAACTAAACAGTATATTTAATAAGTCTTCCTATGTTAACGCTCCAAATACTTATTTTATTACCTTTATATTTAAAATCATTGATTAATATGATTGCCTTCATACTGGTTGTTTTTATTCTCATATCTGCAATAAAAAAGGCAGACACAAATTGAAAACAGCATTACTTACCTGGGTGAGATATCGCAGCCCTGCTGCATGAAAGCCCCCAGGGAGAACCACAGGCTGTTAAAGATACCGAACTCGTTGGTGTGTTCAGGCTGCTTCTCCTGTTTCTCCTGCTGGTTCTGGCCCGGCTGGCCCTGGGACTGTGACTGGCTGGCTTCTGGAGAGGGCGTCCGGTTCTGGCTCTGCTGCTCCGCTCCCTCCTCCGAGTCCTCACTGTGCCACTCGTAAGGACTGAAGCGGCTGACCAGAAACAGCACCACGCTAACGCCAATGTAAGCAAACACGATACACATCCAGATCTCATATGCCAGGGGGTCCAGGAAGGAGAAGACCCCAGGCTTGGACTTGGTGGGTTTCTTGATCATTATGGAGATGCCCAGACTCATGAAAGGCTTGGAGAAGTCGATGACCTCTTCTCTGACCAGGGTGATGGTAAGAGGAGCCACGGCTACATCAGCTTTCTGTGGGACAAACACACAGCGAACGAGACTGTAAATACTAAATAGTTTCATTTGCGTAATGTTCTATCAAAATACTATTACATTCATTTATTCGTTATTAATCAGGTAATCCTTTGAATAAGATTTGAAAAGCAACCAAGTAGCATGCCTGGTTATGCTTCCAATATTAAATATAAATAGTATAAATGTATGTAATTATGGAATAATAAACATTAATTAAATTAAGTTTAATGTTTTTGGATGTTTAACTTTATACTTTTGTGTTTGTGTAAACTGTTCAAATCCCTCTGCTTTAACCCCTTATGGCTTATTAAAATCTCAAAAAAAATCTATGAACTGCTCATGACGGTTTGCATCATATGGTGGATTTCTAAAACTTTCAAAATCAAACGTTATATTTTCATCTGGTCAGAATATAAACTATATACAAACTATAGACTGCAACAAGTTTCAGAGTTTCCATGACTTTTTCTACACAGTTACCCTGATTTTTACTGATTTGAATGTCACTGACCATAGGGAAGTTCTGAAAATGTTATTTTTATGGGTGACTCACTGACTCACTAACTGCAGAATGAGAGATTTTGGAACAGCATTAGTCAGATTATAGGCAGTGTTCTTAAAAATGTTCTCCTGCCCACTCTACTAAAGTTACATAGTGCAGTTAGCACATGATAGAAATGCTATGCTTTCTATTGCAGGTCAGTGAAGACATATAGAACAATACCTAATAGCTACTGAAAAATTCTTAGTACTTAATGGGTCATTCGTAAGAGTTGAGTAATGTACCTGAAACTGATAACAAATTAATATATAAGCCTGCAGTTTCAGAGGGTTAACCTATGAACTGTGGAGAAGCACCATCTTATAAAAAACAGTTTCATCTTTACGCCTCAGAACAGAAAATCTATTTTGGCTGCTCTGTTATTCATCAGAAGATGTGCTAACCACAAGAGTGCTCAGCACACTCGCATTTTGCAGCATGTCAGAATTCAGAATCAGACAGTGTCAGTTTATATTTTACCCTCCATCTGAACAACTGCATGTCGCTTCACATTAGGAATGACTGCCATGTTTGTCAGTGTTATCAGCAGCCCTTTCTCAGAGACTGAGAGGCCTTTTCTCAAGAGTGCTTCAATAAGCGCTGCTGTCCAGCTTGAATAATACACCACGCCTTTCAGCATTATTGAGATTATTGCTTCTTTAAGTTAAACTATAATTCACTCTGCTAGTACTGTTTGGGATTAGGGTTGTAACAATCAATTATAATTTGATCTAATCGTAGCATCTGGCAAAAGCACACCAAATACACCAGCAAAAACATAAACATAAACACAAGATCTAAATAGCTTGCAACTGCATTAGTTTAGCATATTTTGTATTTGGGTCTGATTAATCATTTAATCATTAATCATACAATCTGTTTACATCAATGGTAGTTTTTTAAACATTTTATCAGTTTCATACAACATTTTGGTGATCTATAGGCAAGCCACCAACCACGCACTGCGAAGCTTGATTAAGGGTCTGTCAGTGTGTGTGCTTGGTATCATGAGGATGGAAAAAACATGCCTTGTGCATCTCTAACATAACATAACATAAATTGTATTGTAATGTAAAATAAACCAATCAGCGTGTCACTTGCCATTCACCTTAAGAGCCAGATGCACTCTGATTTTGGCGGATTGTTATCTTAAAAGCGCAGCACTTCTGCACATCTTTGCAGAGGATACTGATCTGCTTGTTCATGCTGTGAAGATGCATGAGCAGGTCATTTAAGATAAGATAAGATGAGATAACATAAGATAGTCCTTTATTAATCCCACAATGGCGAAATTTACAATGTTACAGCAAGACAGAGGAAAGGACAGAGAAACAGGTCATGAAAAAATATAAACAAATAATAATAAAACTATGTATACAAAAACAATTACAGGAAATATAGAAAGATACTTAAAAAAATATATATATAGTAAAGGAAAAAATATATACATCTAGTGCATAGAGATATGATTTTGGTAGGGTGTGGCCAGCATTATTGCACAAAGAGTAACAGTAAATAAATATAAAATAAATAGTAGATAAAACAGTGAGAAAATATTGCATGTTAAACATATTGCACAAATGGTGATAAGGGGATCACAGTACATGTAGTGAGATGGATATTGCACACGGTAAACTTTACAGCTATACTGAGTAGTATGTAAGTTTGCATTTACAGGAACAGCAATGTTATTTTATTCAGTATTCTGTTTATTGTGGATGTAAAAGGTTGGGTTTGCACACTGCTTTACGTCATTGTGTGTGTGTAATTTTGCAGCTTTGCGCCTTCGCTATTTAAGCGATGCAGGGGTAAGGTGTGAAAACAGACTGTTGACGGGGTATAAGATAGCAATGAGCAACGTGACGTACCTTGCTTAGGGTGTAAGATGTGTGACATTTCAGAATAAAACAAATTAGATCATTACTTACAAAAACTCTATGTAATGCAAACATATTACACTACTGAGAACTTGTAAGAAGATGAATAAATCTGGCGACAAATCATGGTCTCACCACATGGCCACAGCAACTCTATATGGATGATCACTTAATCTAAGATTTAATATTAATATATATGTACAGATCACTGTAAATGTTCAAACATTTTTATAATTTTTATCATATCATTTAAATGCTATTATATATGTTATTGGCCAGTTTGCATCTTCTAAAAATATTAATGGAGAGATTCCTGTTTGAGTATCAGTCCCATATCGCAGTACATCTGTACAGCATACAATCTAACTGTATTAATCTCAAAGCAAGTACTGTCTCCTAACCCCTAAACTGTAAGAAAATAATCAAACAGTTTTTGTATTGCAACCATAAAGAACACAGTATACCACAGAGGCAGAATATATCTTCCAGCTCTGCCTGCGACAGCTGCATACACTGTACTAGAAACTGAACATCTGTGGAGGCCAGCTTGAAACA
This sequence comes from Astyanax mexicanus, assembly GCF_023375975.1. Classification (NCBI taxonomy): domain Eukaryota; kingdom Metazoa; phylum Chordata; class Actinopteri; order Characiformes; family Acestrorhamphidae; genus Astyanax; species Astyanax mexicanus. Next base: position 15,289,046 of record NC_064424.1, read on the forward strand.
CCTTTTTAAAGACTGAAATCATTCTCATTCCAGTAACTGTCCATCATTAATCATGCCAACAGATATGCAAAACAACTGGCTGCCATTATTGAAGAACCCATCGGTGACTAGAATGCTCTGTGACAGTACAGGGTTACGCCTGTGGACGAGTGCCTGGAGAGACACAAACCTTTGTCAAGTAGTTGGCTTCAAGGCTTGAACACAGTGCAGTCTGCTGCTAGCCTGGCTGTAGCACACTTCGCCAGCACATTATTATCCTTTTCAGAAAGGATTTGTGTCAATGTAACAAGAGCGCAGGGAATAAAGAAAAAAAAACAGTCTCTCGGGGCAATGCGAGAGGGTATATGTGTTAACAGTATATATAACATTGAGTACGTGCAGCTACAAACTTGCAAAGATTCAAGGAAAAGCCGCACACCACCTCTGCTTATTTATTCGAACCTGAACTGGTCAGAGTCAGTTATATTATTTACCTTCCTTCTAAGAATTCCTGGAGCTTTTATCACACTGACTCACAGAGTTGCTTGAGCTGCTGTGTGTACACTGTGTGCTGTGTGAGTCTAGCAAAAAAATGTGCCTTCAGTAGAAAAATTACTCAAAGTTTAATTTACAAATATTTCATTATTAGCTATTATAACTATTTTTACTTTCTTACCCAGCATGCAACAGTGCTAGTAAATCTTAAGATTCGCACCTACCATAAATACCAGCAATGTGAAATTCATAAAGATCAATGTCATTTTTCAGTACTCAGCCTATAATATCATATACAGCTCTGGAAAGAAAAGGGACATTTTAAAATGATGAGTTTTTTTATTTTACCAAATTAAGAACCTCTGGAATATAATCAAGAGGAAGTTGGATGATCACAAGCCATCAAACCAAACTGAACTACTTGAATTGTTGCACCAGGCATAATGTTATACAACAGCAGTGTGTAAGACTGGTTGAGGAGAACATGCCAAGGTGCATGAAAACTGTAATTAAAAACAAGTTATTCCACCAAATGTTGATTTCTGAACTCCTAAAACTTCATATTTATGTTTTCTTTGAGGTCTTATTATTTGAGGTCTGAAAGCTCTGCACCTTTTTTGTTATTTCAGCCATTTCTTATTCTCTGCAAATAAATGCTCTAAATGACAATATTTGTATTTGGAATTTGGGAGAAATGTTGTTTACAGTTTATAGAATAAAACAACAAATTTCATTTCACTCAAACATATATACCTAGAAATAGCAAAATCAGAGACAAAATCAGCACTTTCCACTTGAAGCAATAGAAAAAGAGATCTGATTACCATTCAGTCTGTACCTCTCCCTCTGCTTACACAGTGTTCAGATTTTAGAATAAAAGAGCAGATAAAGGTCATAGCCAGTACACTATATGTGATTAACTATGATACATAACCTTACAACTTCTACAACTTAATGTTCTGCTACTTTTGAGTTATATATTTGCATGCTTTTATTTTTCATTTTAAAGATGACTTCCTCTTAAATGTGTATTATTTAGTTTGTTCATTTCATTTAATGTATGAATAAAATGACAAATATATCGGATCAAACCCTCTAGCTTAACTTTCAAATTTTTAACTAGCTGACGTACACAGGTGTGCAGACTGCAAATTTGCATTAATACATGTTTTTTGTACTGTCGATCAAACAGAGAAACAGAACTTAATGTATAATAAGAGGGTTTTTAAATAAGCTTAACTGATATAACTCATTACTTGTAGATATCTTACAGATAAACATTTGCTTTATCATTTTAATTTGAGCTTACTTTAAATTATGTGCAGTGTGGTTTTATATATTAAAGATAACATTGCATGAGTTGTGGGGCTAAATTTGTGCAACATTTGAACAATAAAATTCAAATATAAATCACACACAACACATACAATGTCACTATTTTTTAGAAATATTAGTATGAGTGCTTTTTCATACACTGTCTTTAATTTTTATATATAAATAATCCTCTGTGATGTGATCCACACTAATGTATACATTTTATTGTAAAGAGGGTAAAATGTATATGTTTGTTCTGAAGATCAAACTGCAGCAAGTTAACGAAGCAGAACAAACAGCAGTGCAAGCAGCCGTTCAAAACAGCTGTCACATAAACTTTAGCCAGGCAGATGACTAGCTAATTAATCTAAATGATTACCAGTAAATTAGCAACATTATTCCATCCTTTGAGCCCAGGCTTTGTTTTAATTTTGAATTCATTAGGTGTTGATTATAATCCATTGGATAACATTTAAGTGTGACATGATCATGTGGTGTGTTCTGCCATTGTGTTTGGCTGTTTCATAAGGTTTGTCACAATGATTGACATTATTGTGCACATTGTGCATTACTTATTGTCCTTATAGTATATGGGTTTAACATCAATACCTTTGGCTGACCACCTTTCATTGTGATTAGTATGCTTGTTTACATGCAAACAAACTTCTCAAATATTTTAGTCGTGTAATAAACAATGCATCAATAAAGGCATCAAGTTTCTACAGAGAATGGACTTCAGTATATGTCTACCCGACTAGTAAAACGTATAGTGCTTTTTTAAAATAGAAGAGCCACATTATTATGCTAATATATAATTATTATTGTGGTTATTATTTTATTATTAGTGTAATTAAATGATAATAATATCACAATCATTTCTTGGACATCATATAATCTAAAAGCAGTGGTCATCATAACAAGCCTATGCAGCTCAGTTTTACACTAGTTCTGAAATTAGTTTGAGTTGCAGGAAGCTTTGAATTATGCAAGCAAAACTTTATCGCCTGTAAATTTTGAACAAACTAAAGTTACAAGAAAGTTTCAACATATAAAGTTAGCACAGGATTTCTTGCCTCTCTCATCAGAATCACAGCATGCCCTAATTTACTGTATGCATAAGAAAATCGCTCAGGTTTTACTACTGCGGAAAAACAGACTAAAAACCCACAAGCATTTATTTAATTGGAGTGCTTCCTCACATTATAAAGTGGTAGACTGAGTAAAGCAGACTGTTACCTACCCCATACACCAGTTCTCCAACCATGCCGTTCCACATTTTTGTCTCAGCATCTCGGGCTCCGTATTTGCCGTCTCCTACGAGCTCCAGCCTATAGGAGTAGCCCACGTGCTTGGCGATCTCTGCGGCCAGCTCCACACAGTAGCCCTCGTACTTATCGTTCCCTACGAACTGCTCGTGATTCTTCTTCAGCATCACATATGGAGATTCCTAAATGAGATAATTAAAATTAATTTTAATAATGTGTAGATTTACCCCTAACATTAATACATTTCTCAATTTCGGGAAAATAGTTCTAAAAAAAGATTATTGTGATCATCAATGTGTTTTTGTGATTAGCAATAATAAGCAAATAAGCATGAAAAGCAAAAATCCTTTTGTAATTTATTTGGAAGTCAATGTCACCCCCCCCCCCCCCCCCCCCCAAGTCATTGTGGACTATTTGTATTTGCATTAATTGAGTGATAATAAGTGCAAAAAGCAAAAATGGAGATGATGTTTTTTACAAAACAGGAACAATATGCTTTTGGCCACAAAATAATACCAGCATGTACTGAGACTGAGAATGTTCACAGCTGTATATGTTGTGAGGTTTTATCTTGTGAGTGAGATTGATCACTAGCCAGCGTGCTAAAGAAAGGCAAAGTTATGAGTGCATTTAACATTCCTTGATCCACAGAATCATGTGTGTACCAAGAATACATCATAGAAGGTCAAAGGACAGTGCATTAAGTGGTAATGATCGTGACCAACAGTATCTGGCATGAATTGTCCATGCGTACAGACAGGTGACACTGGCAGGAGTTCCCACACACATATCCTATTCTTTATTCTTCATAGGACATGGTAAGAGTCATTGGACATAAAACTAATTCCTGTCCAAAGACACATTGCATGTAAATATTTGTTACCGACTAACAGTTTCTAACAGGCAAGGACAAAGTTACCTTCAACCTTCAACATTTCTTTCCAGAGAATCACTCAACTGTAGCTGGTCTACACAATACAGTGAGACCCCAGGGAGCCGTAAGCACTGAAGTGTGATGAACCATGGCTTCTAAGAAAGCCCCTCCTCAAGCTGCAATGGATTTGTGTTAAAAGGGTTACAGTGTGAAATCAAGTGGAATGATCCTGTGAACAGGGATGTGTAATGTCTCAAAACACTGAGTAAAGGCCATCAAACTGCACTTTAATGAGCGGAACAGCAGCGTCTGCTGACTGCATATGGATTTCCATGAGGCGAGCTCAGGAGCGGGAGTGTGGGGTTGGGCAGTGCATGTCCATCCTGAGGTCTGCCTGTGGGTGGTACAACACTGTCGACCCCTGAGCGGCTCATCCACTCAGAGTCCTCCGCGGCTCCAGTGCAGAGGTGAGCCCAACCACTGGGGTTTAGGAATAACAGCTGTGCACTGCCCACGGCCAGGGGTCAAAGAAAATACAGTTGGCTCACATGGAGAAAAGAACAGCAGGGTACTCCCCTCCCTTCCCCCTCATAAAACAACATATTAGCCAATTCTATGTGGTGTTTTCTGCAATCACAGTGTGTGCAGTGGATTTTTAAAGCATTTTAGCACTTAAAAATGTTACTTCAAGAATCAGTGTATATTATATTTTCTGTACTAACTCAAAAATTGATTATCAAATGGCTTTCTCTTGATGGCAGTGATTCAGCCAGTATTTTTAATCTGATTTTAATCTTATTATAGAGTGGAAATCTGTTTGTTTTAGCCTCTAAACCTCTGATCCCACCCACTGCCTATTCCCCAGTGCTATAACCACACCGCAGGACGCATAAACACTATTTATTAAAGCACAAGAGAAAGAGAGAGAGAGAGTGAGGGCATTTTAAGCCACTTTCAGGTGCTCACTTTCATACTCAGTGTGTAGTAGGAGTATTTGGGACAGGTAAAGTGCTGATCCAGATTAGTGCTGGTTAGTGCAGCCATTCTACAACATAGAGGAGCAAACAGACACAGTTACTGTAACTACTGTACCTATGCAGCAAACAGTGTAATTAAAATGTACTAAAGAAACTGGAAGTTTGACTCTATGTTGACCCAATAACTTCTAACTTCCATAGAACTATACTTGCTATGCTGCATGCCACTGTGTCAACTGGCAGCAAGCTGGTTAGAAAAGCTTATAGGCAGTAAAATTCAAAAGCCCGGACCACTACCTGAGGGAAAGCAGGTACATGTCATCTTTTGTGATGAATTGAGTTTAAAGCTTTTTATCCTTGGAATGCCATTCTACTGGCATATTCACTGACAGGTCTTTCTTTCTCTCTCTCTCCCTGTTCCCTTCTTTCTCTCTCTTTCTCACACACACAGGCATAAACACACACACCTTGCTGCTGACAAACATCGGCAACTAATAAATCCCTCTGAGGGCCACTGCACTCTTCAAACACAGCAAAAGCAGTGCATTAACTACAGTATACACAGGGAAATTTGCTGCACTGATGAGATGTGGCCACAATGAGGGGCTTTTCTGGGACAGCCTTCAAAGGGAAGTAAATAGGACGGGTCTTGCTGCTACACAACAAAGAACATCTTGACTTTATATCCACAGCCCTGCCACAGCAAATGAGCGGCGGAAGACCGTGGACGTATTGGACACATTGTTGACAGGCGGGAACATCAGCCAGGATTTGATTGAAAGCTGGGGTGATGGCTGCGGAAGGTAGATTGTGCCAACGTTAGTCAGTCAAAACAGCAGATCTGACGTGAGAGACACTTACTAGAATGGTAGTCACTACGTACGTCCTGTTCTGAAAGCCAAAGGTTTCGTTAAGTGTGTGGGTGTACGTCGCCGTGGTCACGTACTTCTCGTTCTCGTTCCAGTAACCCACCTGTGCACAGAAGAGAAGAATATCATGGCAGAGTGAACGCACGAACTTTTGGCGCAGCTATTTTTAGGGTGATAAATATTCATATCGGAGGCTTAAGGAGAAGCGCAATCACTTGAAATGCATGCAAACCCCTTTCACCCCTCCAGTGACTAACACTTCACTCTCACTGCTCTCCTCTGAGATAACGCTGAGGCGCTACCTACAGCTAATCACGCGAGCTGGCAGACGCTGAGGCGACAGCTGAGGGAAATACACAGATCTCCTGCACAGCCACAGATATGCGTGCCTTTGTGAGTTATTGTAATAATCTTATGCAGTGTGTGAGGCGGTGTTATGGTTGCGGAGAGACGAGAAACTGCTGCATTGGTGTTTTGGGATCAGAGGGATTTACCTTCTTAGGGCCACTTGAGCCAAGCTCCATTACGCTGACAGTAAAGTTGGTCCGGTGTCCTTTTTCATTGAACTGCACGTGACCTGTAAGACCTTCAAACTGCACCTGGAGAGTGGGAAGAGAGAGACAGTTCATTTCTTAATGATAAAGGATCCTATATACATACAGATTTAGACATTTACATTCTACACATTTACATATACACTGACATACTACACGACAGTACTAAAACACATACTAAACATATGTAACATACTAAAAGTTAGGGGATAGAAGTGTGTAAAAGTAATCACCTGTAAATTGTAAGATGTTTATTACAAGAGTTTGAGTGAGGCCTGATAGTGGGCACCTGGTTGATGGGGCATGTAATTTCCGAAGAAATATGGGTATTCTACATTACTCAATCCACAGTGCCACCGGTCTATCAGGATGTAAAACATCATAAAAATCATTACCACCCACAGTAGACAGCACAGTGGTTGGTAATGATTGTGACTGGTGGTGTTTGGCTGGAATTGTCCATGTAATCAAATTACATCCATGCAGCTTTCTTTAGCTTCCAAGGGACATGGAAAAGTTATGGGACACAATGCTACTTCCTGTCCTACAATGTTTGGTATGCCAGTAGTTCATATATTAATCTTTAAAGAAAGACTGAATTGTTTTTTATTCTAGACAATTTATATGCATATTTCATGAAATGTTCACACTTTATAAAGTGCAGCAGTCTTGTTGAACTGTAAGAGTTACATGGGTTGGATAAGACATCAACAAATGATCACAACACATGCCAGAAGAGTTTATCAGAGAATCAACAGACTGAATTGTGACTAAATCAATGTGTGGTGGACGAAGATTAAAGGGGATTAATGGTCTGGGGCCCATCCTTAATGTTTGGACTCAACACCTTCATATCAGTAAAAGGTAAAACCAACAGAAACTTTTGGATCCAAGATGGATGCCTTGGTGAACAGAAAATATTTATGGTTTTAACTTAAAAGTATTCAAAAATATGTTTTCAAACCAGATCAGATTTATTTGGAAATTCTCACTTTCTTAACCTTGTAATATAGTATAAAGGAATCAGTTGCATGGGTGCACTATTAGTTGAAAAATGAAACATTTGCTGTCTCTACACAATAAAATCTTCTGTTTAACCAGAGGGACCATAAAGGACAATTCAAGCTGTATGGCATCCAGGCAATATATTCACCTATCAGGCTTTCAGCAGCACACAGTGTACCGAGGAACAGAGCAAACCAGGAGAATGATTTTTTGTCAGGGAAGAATGTCACAGTTCTGTTAAAATGATTGACAAAATAACTGACACTGCGATCTTGTTGTTCTGCAATGTATAATGCATTCCTTAAATTTTACAAGAATTTTCACCAGATTTCATCAATCTCTCAATGATCCAACATGTCATGATATTAATATTGCCCTCTGTCTTGTACGGACTACAGTACAACAAATGATATTGTACAGATATGATCTCCCTCTGTAGATATGTAATGGAAAATGAGAACCGTGCAGATTTTCCTTCTGCATCAAACAACAAAAAAGCATCAAAAAAAGCATTACAGGTTTGATGTAATTTGCCACAAACAAATGTGACTAATGCACATGCATGCATAGAAATAATAGTGCTGTATTGATATATTGTGTGGCCCTAGTTAAAATCATGTACTCCTCACAAAGAGACATTTACTCCTGTACAAGCTGTTCTACTCATTCAGAGAGTTTTCCTACTTCATTTTGGCTGGCATTTACATCCCGCCTCAAGCCTATGTGCACGAAAAACGTACAGTGCTGGTGAATCAGATATTAAAAAGTAGAGAAAAAATCCTGACTCCGTATTATTGTATCGCTCTGGGAGAATTTAACAGTGCCGATTTAATGAAGAAGTTGGTGTAGCGTTGTGGGTAACAATACTGTTCTCCCCATAGCAGACTGGGTTTAAATTTTCTGGCCAGAGAGGCATGCTACAGCAATAGGAATCCTTGGGAAATACTCCTAAAGTCTCATTTATGCTCATCATGGATACAGAAGGGCAGCATCTTGTGGAAGGGTGCTCATAATGTCATGATTATTTGTGTGCAATTCACTTTGGATAGAAGCATCAGACAAAAAGACACAAGAGAATGAAAATTCTGGATCACTGCTGCACAAATACCGAAGATGCCTATTATGCTGCCGCAGGAACAACTCATGAGCATTCTGAACACTGTCTTGCTCACCTGATACCAAATTAAAGGCAGAAATTTAACTCCAACCGCTGGTGGAGCCCTGAAGACAATGAGAACTTACAAAGATTCTTTAAATTCACAGATTGTGTCAAAAAAGAGCTTGATGAAAACATGGTTACTCTGACGCCATACTGTACATAAGCTTCTACAAGGACAGCTGCATGTCAGCTCAAGCTGAGAAAAGAAGGCAGCTTTCAGGAGTGGGGACAAAATTCTCTACAAAGAGGACAAATACAGGCTGGAGAAAGGGAGAAAAATGCTCAGACAAGCTGAAAATCCACACTGCTATAAACGACCCAACTTTCTCTTTCTCCTGAATGGCTGCCAACTCACAAACAACCTCACTGATTTCTACTGCAGGTTTCTAAATGAAAAGGCTATCTCCAGCTTTACAATCTCAACCTCCTGGCCTCCACCGCACGGTGCTGGTCTCACCTCTGACCCCTGTTTATGTAGCCTTCACCGGGCAGGATGCTGCAAGATTACTGATGCCCTGATGGAGTCTCACTATTAGAGATGCACCGGAATGAAACATATTGGCCAAAAATAAAAATTAAACCAGGAGGCCAAATACCAAACCTGAATGCTAAACATTTTTTTTTTCCCACATTTTTTTAATTTATCATTTGTTTTTTCCATGGACTGAACAGCCTACGTATTCATTTATAGTTAGTCCACATATTTTTGTTTTCCCTTTCAAAGAAAAATCTATTTGAAATTACTATTAATATATAATTGTAAATGTTAAAAATCTGCCAAATTTGGATTCTAGCCATTTTAATGAGTCAAACTGCTGCTCTCTGAAATTTAAGTTAGAAAGCTTAGAGTACCGGGTTAGCCACAATGCTAACAGCCAGGCTCAGGTGAGCTAGAACGATAATGCTAAGAAATACAGCAGCCGGCCTCAGCAGAGTAAGCGTGGATTAGCCGCAATGCTATTGCTAGCAGGCTTAGCAAAGTTGGAGCCATAATGCTAATAGACATGGCAGTCAACGTCAGCGAGGTGTCTGCAGGTTAGTTATGAAGCTAACAGTTGGCCTCAGCTGTAATTAACTGTTTTCTGAACAATGATCTTTTGTTTAGTACAAATAATTTAGTTTTTTGCTTGTTTGGGAAAAAAAACAAAAGTGCTTTTTTGCCAAAAAATTGGTTCAGCCCTTCAGCACTGACCAACTAGCATTCATTTTCAACAATACTGAAGCATTGTTTTCTTTCCACATGCTTCGAGTCCTAACCTATCACCCTGAAAACAAACCGACTAAACAGAACCAAGCCTGTTGCTCTGATCTCTGTATTCAGAAAAGCCTTTGATCACTTGTCCTAGCCCAGCTGAGGCCATATTGCACAAATATATATATAAACTAAACCCTGAACATCATGCTACAGCATCTAAAAAGTTCAAAAACCTGCACTTGAGTTCTCTTTGTGGACTTTCTGATCAAAGATTTTTCTAACCAAAAGGAGGCACCAGGTGCAGCTAGACAGACACACGTCAGACACTCAGACCCTTAATACTTGTTCCTCAAAGCTAAGTGCCACACTGCTACACAGCAATGATCAAGGTCATCCTCACATCATCCATAACCATCTGGTCTGAATACGCTAGACTCTGGCATTTATTCAGGGCAGAAGAAATAATCATCAGGTGCATTCTATAACACTTTTTTGACATACAGTACACTGCATACATGCAGTATAAAGATTCTAGCAGACAACTTTGACCTTGGACATCAACCCTTCTAAATGATTCCCTGTGGTAGAAGACTCTATTAAGAACTATCAAAGTAAGTACAGAGAGAACTAGACTTGCTAACAGCTTTTTGTCCAGAGCTCTTATCAACTGGAGTGGATACTTCACTCTGGGAATTGTTGTTTTGATTATTTATAAGTGGTGATGATGTCTCCATTCAAAGACAGATTTTTTAAAATAATGAGGTGTGTAAAATGTCTAAGTTCTGTTCAGTTTATACATACACTATTTAGTGACGAGCCAAATAAAACATAACAATTAGGAGGGCCATAATATACTCCATGATTGGTGGTGTCACATGCTAAAGACCAGTTGAAAAGCCGACAGTTTGTCTTAAATGTGAGTGTAGCAAACTAGTTGAGTTTACTGAGTTTAAACAAGCTATGTGGGATAAACCGCTAAATGATAGCACTCTGGGTTACTGAGTCTAGCACTAGCAATTCAATGATAGTACGCCTTATAATCCGGTGCACCTTATAGTCTGAAAATACGGTAACAGAATCATGTGGCCTTACAGGATTTTACATGAATGCAAACAGGGTTACGTAGAATTCTGAAGTTATTTCTGTTGGCTAGAGATCAAACTTACTCACAAAATAACACCTCACAACTTACACAGGAGTAGGTGTTACCAAGACGTAGCACTCTGCTATTCAATGACTTTTGGCATTTCATTGTTTACATACATATAACAAGGATCTAACAGACTATTGACCAGCCATATTTCATTTGATTGACAAAATTCTAAGTTGAGTACAGACCTAAGAGGAACTCCAGCCCTGACCTCAAACCCACTGAACACATTTCAATTTAATTAAAATGTCAATTATGAGCATCCATCATCAGTGCCTGAGCTTACAAGTATACATAACCATTATATGCCAATGAGGTTTTGTTTCTTATTGTAGGACAGAGCATTTAAAATATTTCTTACATTGCAAAATATGACAACTGATCAAGTAGTTTTTTTGAGTAACAGTTATATCACAACATCAGTGTATAATACAGCAAATGTTCATCCTAGCAATCCATTTTGACCTCCAGCATTTAAACATGAGCCCCAACAGCACCAGAAATCTCACAAGCTTCAAATCACATGCTTTATCTCATCATCAGTGAACAGATTAGAAGTCATTTCAGCGCAGTCAGAAGTGTAGTGAAGCGTGTGAATTACCTGCTGGAGCGCTCTCTGGATGTCGATGCCTTGGCCCCATGGTGCTGGGGGGTTGGCCAGGCACTCTCCTGCATTGCCCCGCCGAGAGATGTCGATGCGCTGCTTTCTGAGGTTCTGGAAGGCAGTGGCCATGACGCTCACGCCGTCATAGGTTAGTGCTCCAGTGTACTGAGTAAAGCCCATAGAGACCCCAGTTAGTGGGACAGCAGCAAGAGGACACGCACACAGTTATTATTCTAAAATCCTGAAATACTGTTGAGTGTTTTCCTCCTCTAACCCAAAACTTCATTATTCATTATTTCACTGATGAGTGGATGCAGGTGTGTTAGAGAACACTCTTCAGATTCTACAGTCAGAATTGAGGTTATAACATTTTGACATCGAGTTATTTTTTATACTTTATTTTCTGCTGAAATCATGTTTCCACCTGTTGTTTTAATTCTCTCTAAATATATGTATAACTAATATGCATAGCTCAGATGTTTTATTTTCTGTAGGTTTGCACACACTGACAGGTCTGCACAGATAAAGAGGCTAAATTGTAAGGGTGTTTTCATGCTTGTCCCGAAAAAATGAGTCTGCATTCATGGCCTATTCTTGGCTCGTTTAGGGGAATGGGCTCATTATCACTGATTTATTTTAACACACAAGAACTCCATGAACTGTGAATTGATTGCGCAATTCCACGCACCAGTTTTCTGAATATAGGTATGCAAAAACTTCCTGTTTGCTGCTTTTTATCATTTTGCTTGCATACAAACTTTTATGCAGTGAACAATGCTTTTGGGATGCATGGCATTTTTCTTTGTGCAGGGAGCCAAATAAAGCTTATTACAGTAACCATGTTAATTCTATAAAAGTGTGGGTTTATTAGACATAAATTGATAGAAAGGGACGTAATGTGACAAGTCAAAGCAGTCAAGCTACAAAACTAACCAATCACACTACCCCACACGCAGTACTGGGAGCGGATAGCTACCACACCAGGTGTGTGTTCAGGTGATTCACAGCCTAGACTGCCAATTTCAGAAGGATCTTAGATTAGGCCTGTCATGATAACATTTTTTGTGAATGATACGTCATCCCAGAAATTATTACGATAAACGATACTATTATCATTTTGAGACCATTTAAAATGCCACTGACGTAATGATAATAGAATTGCATAATAAAGCATTCATACCCTTTGAAAGACAATAGATTTGTTTCTAATCGTAGAAATATATATATTTTTCTTCAACTACTGCAGTCCACACTGTTTGTTGAGGTGAAGAAAATTATTCTGAATTTGTAACTACCATTTAGAATGATCTAAACACTGAGATGTATTGTTTTACTGGATCAGATTTTATACCTATACAATCCCCACTGCAGGAAAAAAGCACAAACCAGATTATATGACAGGTGTAAGGAGGAGGAAGGAGGAGAGTGATGTGGTTTTGCCCAAGGTTGTTTTTTAGAAGGTTGGTGTGTTCTGTTCTCTGTTACTGTTCTTTCTTACTCTGACACTGCTCCATCGTGTGTGCCCTGTTTCATATACTATTTATATAGCATGAGTAACTCACTACTGCTACAGTTTCTATGCATTGGATAGACACACACAGAAAATCCTCTCCTGAATCTGTAGCCACTGATATTGATGTTGCTCACCTTCAGCCTCTTCTTAGGACTCTTCAGGTCTTTGCTGTCAAACTCCAGCCACTCCTGTATGGTCCTGCTGACCATAGGCTCTGTGTAGTTCATCAGCTGGAAGCCCGTCACATTAGCCCCGCCCTTCCTGAACTCTGTGAAGTTCAAGTCCAGAAAGCCCTGAAAGCAAAAAACAAACAGCGTTTTAGATTCTGAAAAAAGGTCTTGAGGGGCTGTTGGATTTGCATAAAACTACATGCTAGTATAATATAATTTTTTTTTTCATTTAAACATAGTGTGATTAGTGTTCTTTTTTTACATACATAAATGAGATTTACTTTTATAAATATATATATATATATATATATATATATATATATATATATATATATATATACACACACACACACAAACTATATTCTGGTATGGCCACACTTGTAACTAATTTAACTACCCACTGACTGTTTGGTGAGGATACCTGTTCCAGAGGCATTATTACAAATACATAAATGAATAGTGAACATACACACTTATTTATTTATTTTTTTGGTGGGGCTCACCCTAACTCAACATCAGTGTGTAGTCACTCCCCATTGAATCTACATTACATTGTACTTGGTTGGCTTTAGTGTTGAAGGTTGTATGAGCAAGGTTTTCTGTGCTACTGAGCGTAGCTGAGATTGGCTGAATGCTACAGTGAACACTTTTGCACTAATGCAAAATTATGTCATCAGCATTTGTTAATATGGTAATTGTTAATGTTGGTTATTATATGCCTATATTAATAGCCAGATAAGTCTATCTAAGTTTACTTAAGTTTACTCAGCAAAACTAATTCTGAATCTCCAACATGGACAATTACAGCAGTGTCTAAAGTAGACTTGCTGGTTATACGATATACAGGCTGTAGATACATAGTTATATGATGATCTACCCTCGACCCAATTATCACTGGTCAGTTTCTGACCACAATGTTTCTGTTGGCTGGATATTTTTGAGTGGTTGACCACTCTTAGTCCAGCCCTGATACTGAATCATACCAGCACCACACACACACTACCATAACATTAACAAGTCAGTGTCACTGCTGTGTTAAGAATGGCTCATCCTTCAAATAATATCTGGTCAGCTGTAGCCATGATGTCAGAGACTGACCAATGATGAAAGGGGCCCAGGACGACTGACATAAATTGCACATGACAACACACACAGAGGACTGATTACATCCTTCCATTGTGTAGCAGTATTCATATTCATATTTCACCTACTGAATGTCAATGGAGAACATCTACATGTTTGTTTTTAAACAAAAAAAAACAACAACTATTTAACAATTATTTTCCAGATTCATATTTTGACACTCTGTACTGGCTTTGGAACATTTTGTCCATTAAAGGAGATTAAACAGGGTGATTTTCATAAATACTATTCATTTTTCCCACACATCAAAAGATATCATTGGGTGATATTAGCTATTCTGATGTATTAATAGTACAAACAAGACACTGTGTTTCGAGGAATGTTAAACAACTGGACAAATTCGGAAATGGAATAAATAGTAACACTTAATAAACTAATTGCATACTACCATCCCATGACTTTTTTGGCATGTCAGTATATTTATCTGCTTTTAAAATATGATGTTTAGTAAATAAAATTCAACATCTTCTCCCCAACACATGCCAACATCAATAACATGTAATTTTAAGGTATGGTGACTAAAATCCAACATCAGCTATCAGCTACACATCACACTTTACCATCTATAAAACGCTAAACTCTAATGCTGTTAGACATTAATATGTTGTTGGTTTGAAGTCATATTGTTAAGTAACATCAACACTTCTAATTAATTAATCTTGTATATAAGTGCAAGGTCGGTGTGTCTAACAAATTAGATGGTAAATCCATATATCAATAAGCATGCAGGGCAAATTAAGGCTTCAAAGTAAAGCCTATAACAAGTTTTAACAGGTTTGCACAAAGGTAGTCTATTCTAATCATGAAGCAGTGGTAGGCTAATCCTGCTCAGGAGTTAATTATAAGGGGTATTAGCTTTTCACACAACCTGCAGTGAACACAGAAAGCATAAATAAGCGTTCAATAGCTCAGACAAACTCAAACACACACCGCCTGCGCACGGCGCGTAGCGATGCTTTTTGCTACCTTACACAACATCAACAATCTATTTTAACACCTTGTGTCCGTCTCATTTAAGTAGTATTTGAGTTTATGACTAAATCTTCACTGATGGGCGTGGTGGTCTGGAAATGAGGAGTGTTCAGAACAGTTTCTGGTGTTTTGCTTTTTTGGCAGTGGAAAACACAGGTGCTCCACTGACTGAAATTAACCTAGACAACAGTCAAACATCAGAGTCCATTTCTACAGGTGCACTGCTTAGTTTTCCGAATGAAATGGCCCAGCATAGCCAGGGGACATGGCAGAGGTAAAGAAAGGTAAAAGAAAGCTCAAGGCTCAAACCAAAGACGCATCCATGGCTGAATAACGTCCATTTGACAGCAAGCTTCAATACAGCATTTTTAGAGATAAGCCCAGCTGTAGGCTATGGGAACTCATTGATTGTTCTTGCGATGCTGTCAAAGATGAAACCGAAACTTCACATGAAGCATTTCTTTCCAGTGCATCAGCGCATCAGTTTTGGATTCTAAACTGTTCAGACATATGTAGGATATAGGCCTGAAATAAACATTGGATTTGTTGAGACAATCAGATATAGACCACTTTTACCTCCTGTGTGAATGTAGTCAATCAGCTAAAGGGTGAAAAAATGTCTTGTGGCATTAAAAAACTAAGAGATGACAGTATATCAATAAGCACTGAATGCATATAATGCAGCACTGAATGACAATATTATGGAGGTGTATAATTTAACACTCCAGAGATCAGCACATTCACAAATAATGATCCTCTGTTTTCCACACAGATTACAAATACAGAGAAAGTCCCAGTCTTCATGTGATAACAGCTCACTGTGTTTGTGTGTGTGTGTGTGTGTGTGTGTGTGTGTGTAAGAGAGAGAGAGAGTATATGAGATTCCTCAGGCAAGCAGTTCAGACTAAAATGAACCCCATGGGTCTCTCACACATACAAAGTGTTGCATTCTTGCAGGCCTTTATTATCATCATTATTTATGGGCTGACATCTTTTTTCATTATTGCCAAATCCAATTATGCACCCGGCTAGGACTTGTTTGGTGAGGAACTGCTGTTTAGGGGGAGTCTTTTTCCCTCTCACGGAGCCCAATTATAAATTTCACAATGTGTACTGTGAGCTCTCAGTTCACTGGGGCTCCATGACTTTTTGTCCAGCTGTCCGGATAGGACACTTGAACATCTATTTTACTGCTATAGTTACACATGTTTGTGTCACTTGCCTATTTCCAGACATATACAGTATCTCCTCTTTATAGTGGCAACCTCAACATCTATAGACTACTGGTTGGGGATGTGCCACTAGTGACTAGGTTTGCAGCGTTAACCGGTTTCACTGATATTTGCTCATTACTGGTATTGGGAGGGAAACACAAGTGTAGGGAGAATCTCGCCCATGTATGCACATGTGTGTCCACCTTGGCTGCCTTAGACTTGACAGGTGGAAAAGCACTTAAACACACACAGCAGAGAAACAGACAGAGAGAAGTCAAACTGAATTGACTATTTTTATCTTTTTATCCCCCTAATTAACATC
Organism: Astyanax mexicanus; assembly: GCF_023375975.1. NCBI lineage: Eukaryota > Metazoa > Chordata > Actinopteri > Characiformes > Acestrorhamphidae > Astyanax > Astyanax mexicanus. The sequence goes on from NC_064424.1 coordinate 15,305,820, forward strand.
AATTAATCCTGTGGAATCAGATATCTATTTTGCAAGAAATATGAATGCATAGTATCTGCTAAAGGAGACAATACATCCATCATGCACTATTGCCCAGTGCAGATCAAAGTTGATGTCCCAGAAACGCCGAAAAATGAACATTTAAGTTTCACTATAAAATTGTATTTCTCAGTCCATGTATACTCTTAACTGGAGTACACATGGGATTAGATTTCTTAGTGCATGAGAGAAAACAGACGATGGTAACAGAAATAAGCGAGCAGCTTTTAAATACTTTTAAATGTTTTTGTAATACTGAAATGAAAGAATTTATACAATCCTCAACTTCTAGCAGATGTATGGTTCAAAATGTTTAAAAAAAAAATGCAGTGTAAAGTTTTATGGGTTTATCTGATGTTTTAATCACACCTTATTCTGTTACACTATTGGCTGGACGTATTAATGGACGAAATGAATGACTCTTTAATGAGCATTTTCTCAGAAGATCACTGATAAATTAACATATTCTGCAGTAATTAAAATATAAAATGTATGTAAATTAATTTATTGTCTAAAGACACAGCTCACAACTACTGAAAAAGGCAAACTACATCTTCAGCAACTTCTGTCTTCTTTGTCTTCAGTAAAACACATCTTTCCACTGTCTTTACAGCTCCAGTTCAATCAATACACTTAGTGAGGCTGAAAAGTATTGTAAAGGGCTAATTAATGGAAGTCTATTTACACCAAATCTTTATTTACTACACTTGTAGAGTACAGTCAATCACCATGATTTGTGTGAAGCACATCCATTCTTTTTTAAAAGCTGTCAGTCTGTACAGTATGTTGTTCTCGTGCTTGGTTTTGTTCTCCAGAGGGAATAATTTGTGATAATATGTTAGAACTGTACTGGTACAGATGGAGTTTTCACAGGTTCCAGCCTGATTGCACACGAATTACAGAAAACCTTGGGGACAGTGAGAGTTACCCTTCTGATTGTGTTGCAACAGTATTCAGAAGCTGAATAAAACATCATAAAATCAGCTCAGATAAGATATTTTCTCATGTCTGTCTCATCTTAAATCATCTTATCTCATTTGAAAGGCTAAAATTGCATAAATTCATAAAACTGCCTGTTGACCTATATCGTAAATGAGATTACAGATGAAACAATGCTGGTATATTATTTTAATCATCAAATCCGCATATGTCTATTCAACTTTTCCCAATGTCTAGTAGCATCAGACACCCTGTACTATATGGACAGAAATTAGAAATAGAAATTTTAGTTTAAGGAAGGCTTTCTACAAGTTTTTGAAGTATTTCTATTAGGATATGATTGCATAGCGTTACTGAGGTCGGGATGAAAAACACAAACCCACCTCATCCCCAACTCTCCAACCTTAATTTAGAAAAATATTTAAGCAGGTACGGAAGTCATGGTTGGTGCACACAGACGCATGTAGAGTACACGGTACACAAGATAAGGGAAATGTGGTAATTTCACAAGAACTACAGCCACCCAGAAATCTTAAACTGTAAGCTGATGGATTTTCTAAATGGTTTTGTTGGGACTTTTAAAGTCTAGGTTCCTTTTCTCATCTCTCTCTCTCTCTCAGTTTTCATTTTTTATCTCTTTATTCTTTATTTCCCACTGTTCTCATCACTGTATTTAAAATGCTTGAAAATATGCAATTATTGCAGCGATATTCAGAAACTTTTAACATCTTTTTTCAATTCATGGTGGATTGGACAAGGACGATGTGTCAGACGATGTGTATTTTGGAATGTGAGTGTTTGAGAGTGTGTGTGTGTGTGTGTGCTTGACTGTGCACACACAATAAACATGCTAAGATTTACACTGTACTGCTTAATCAACACACTACAGGCTGTAGTGTGGATTGCTATATGGCACTATATGGACTAGATGGAGGTATATGAAACACAAATTATTTAGTTTAAGAAGTTTGGCCCTAACTTCTTCCCATAAGTCCTTCTTTTTACAGAACCTGGTGACATATTAGCTTATTTTATTTAGTGATGTAAACACAGTGTCACTGCTGTTAAATTCAAAAGGTAGACTATTTTGTTTTCATGCTGGAATATGGATCAAATCTCCTAATCCCAATTTCTTACAGCTCCATTCTCTTCTGCTCTCTTTCTCTCACACACACACACACACACACACACACACACACACACTCTGTTCTGCTGAAGTTTGCCATGTTACCTGTATAATCCACCAGTTTATCTAATGAACTGGTGTTTTTAGCAGTACAAGTTGTTTTACTGTTTTAATTTGTGAGCTGTGATGTGGTGGTAGCATTCATTTCACAACTATGATTAGCAGAAACAATGTAATACAATTTAAAATAGGAGCATTGTAAATTAGTATTAATCATGATTAATCACATATTGTTGTGATTAATGAGAATTTTCTCACCACGAGGCCCAAACGCTGCTGCACATAGAATTGTAAATTGTGTGTACAGTTGCACACCGGTTACATGTTTTAATTTTTTTTAAGAATGCATATTGATTCCCTACACTCCCTATAGCTTGTGTTGTGTAAAATACTGCATTAAAGTTATTTTATTAAAGTAAGTTAAAGGGAAAGAGATTTACACTTCACTGCTTTTTGCTAACTTAATTCATGCAGGGCTCATTTGGCTAATGTTACAGAAACCCCATTGTCTTTCCTGTGAGTTCTGGAAAAACACCATCTCGCTGAGTGTTATGTGGGTTTTATCAGATGCAAATAAACAGTGACCTGGGACAATGCGTGCTGGAGTGTGACTACTTATCCAGCACAATTCAGCACTGCAGTGGTTATATAAAGTTTACATAAAGCTGTGTGATAGAACTGCATCATTCAGCAACACAGAGTGAAAGCAAAGCAGACGCTGGAAGCCTTAAAACAAAAAGTCTTCCCAGACCACCACTTCTACACCCTCCTACACACACACACACACACACACATACACACAATCACAACACCAACACTCCCCCAGCTGCAGAAGAAAGGGTGTCTGATGTTGATGCCTTCCAGGAGAAGTAGGGATGATAATTCCCGGCTCAGCGGGTAATCAGCAATCTGTCTGCTTTGTGTTCTGCATTTAAAAGCATGGCTGCTCTGGTCACAAAAAAAAAAAAAAACGAGGGAGAGTAAGTACACAAAAATGGTGGTACGCCACTATCGATTTGCCTGAGCTTTTCCCTTACTATCGCAGCTGATGTGCTAAGGTTGACCTGCTAGATTGCATCTGGAAGCTAAGTGAGCTCAGTGTCTCTGACCAGCAGAGGTTGATGAGGTACTCTGAAAAAATGGTGTCCATCATTTTCCTATTAAAATATATCAAATCAGCACTGCACATCAGAACTGACCACTATGCATCTGACATGAAGTTAGCATGATTGCCAAATGTAATTGTAATTTACATCATGTTTACCAATTAGTATCAATCATTCATTAGGGATGTGCACAGTTACTTAAGTACTTGAAAAACAATCTTGAGTGACTCGAGTTAATGAATAGTGTAATCATTAAAAAAAAAGATAAATTAGCAAGTATAGTTTAAAGGGTCACAACCTAAACATTGTCTTAAATCAGTCATTCAATAAACGTTAAACCGTCAGTCTGACAACAATTGTAAAAGTTACTAAGTTAGAGTACTGCGAATTAAGGCTCATTCATGCACAATGTTAAATACAGATACTGATATAGATATGAATGGAGTCTTCTGTCAATTTAGCTTATTTGAGCATGTACTAGATAGAAAAATAACTCAGGACATAATATTGTTGTTATTTTTTGGAGCTACCGTAATACTTTTCAATCTATTGTTACCTAAATTATACCACAGATAGTTCCGACCCTGCAATGTGATTAGCTGAAAGACGTTTTATGAGTGCCATTATCAGCCGGTAATGCAATGTAACTGAATGTATTATCCATGTATTACTCCACCACATACAGGTTACCTTGCAATGATGCAGCGCTTACAAACCAAACAGCGCAGCTACAAACAGAGCAGCAATGGAACTTTTTTAACTCAATCTTTTATAACCAAACAGATCATATTTTCTCATCCTCTTTAACTCAACATCTTTCAATAAACAGCGATAATGGAACAGTGGTTCTGCGGCCTTGTGTCTATGACCGCAGCACAGCAGTGCTATTTGTATTATTGCTTAATTGAAAGTTGCTTTTTGGAAGTATGCACATTAATCTACAGTAGCAACCAGTAGTTTTATGTTAACATCTTGCTAAAGGTGTAACTGGCATGTCTTTCAATTAGACCCAATAATACTCCAACTGATAGAACAAACTTCATTTCATTTCGTAACAGCTTTGTTAGATCAGTAAATCAAGAAGAGGCTACAATTATCCTCTGCTATTTATGAGTAGTAAAATGTTTTAAATGTGTTATTATCTGTGCTGTTCAATTGCACAGATTTGCTAGATTTTGAAATAAATATGGTAGGCCCAAGTCAGCACAAATTAGTTGAAGCTTTTTTTCTAATTTTGGGTTTGTTTAACTGTAAATAACACAATCCAGAAAGGTGATAAATCCTGCACCTGTTTAACTGAATAAAGGCTAAATAAATAATAGGTTTACTTGAAGATCAAAATGAGCAATACCCTTAATAGTCCAGATGAGCTGTTTAGCATTTCAACTGGAAGTCCAATGACTCAACTTTTTTACTTAGAAGACAAAATATCACTTACCAGGTTTGCCAGAATGAAGTGGTAATTCTTCAGGTTCTTTCGCTGGGCTGCTATCTGTAAAGCAAAACACAAGCAACACATTTTAAACACCTGATGTGTATATAACCATATTCACAGTTTAACGTTCAGTATGTCCCCCAGACAGAAATTAACTGGTCCCATCTTTCAGGATTTAAATTGTTCACCTCCCATCCTTTCCTATAAGTGGAATATCTGAGATCAGCAGAGTGTGGGGGGCAGATGGAACTACACAAGAAGGGCTGGGGGAGGGGATTTGGCATCTGTCTTCATGGGCAGCCCAATTATGGGCCTTAATGATTACATGTGCACCAGGAATTCACACACACCTGTGAGTTATGGCAATCTTCTCAAATCCCTAGAAAGTCCTAGATGCCTGAGATTCACAATTAAATAAACCTGACCCTGGTCTCTAAGCACCAAATCTGGCCAAACTAAACAAAACACACACAGAGAAAATGCTCAAAATGATCTCCTTTTTTGTTAACTGTTCAAAAATCTAATTCCTATAAGGTTTCCCCATAAGGTGAGCCAGGCTCTGCCAATAAGTAATTTATTCATTCTGAGCACTACTTGGGGCACAAACCCAAATATAACCGTACAGTTTAAACAACATTGGTTTGCCTTGGCTTCTGGTGAAAGCATAAGCTAAGCTATAGGGTCCCTAACAATATGTGTTAAAAGCCAGCCAAAGCCTCTTTAGGGGAGGCTTATGAATGTTAAATCTTGTCTGTATTACATATACGTTTTCTGTTTTAAGATAATGTTCGTGTCCCATTTTCAGCAATAAGATCTGTAGTTATTACTCTAGAATATCATAAAGCCTCAAACAGCTACTAGAAGAAACACCATTTATCCCTTTATATATTATTACTATATACTATATACTACATACTATAATTAATGTCAGAAGAGAGGTGTAAGAAAATTCACCAGGTTGAGGATGGAGTTAAGTCTCTCCAGCTCACAGTCCAAAATGATCTTGTACTCTTTTTTGTTCTCCAGGTCCTGGATGGCTTTCAGGAAGGCTGCCTCTGTAAGCGTGTCGAAGTTGATGGATGTGACCTGCCAGGTTTTTTCTGCAGCGGTGTCCAGGATCTTCTGAAGCACTGTCAGACCTAGACAAGAGGAAAAGAAAGATTTGAATTATGACAGACTTCAGCATCAATGATTCATCAATCTACATAGAGGTGGTAATAGAACTGCATTTAATCAAGTAACTAGTTATGAGGGAATTTAACAGTATTAGTTAGGACTAGATGATACGGTCAAAAACTTAAACAAACAGAAAAAGGCAATTCATGTAAAGCAATCTGTAGTGAATGTCAGCGACAAAATGCCAACATTTTTTTGGCATTCTCAGTCACATGACATTGAGTTTAGTAGCTCCTCCATTTCCACTCACTGCTGTGCTTTTGTGGATCTCTGTGGAAATGCACGCCCAAAGTGTAATTATGATGCATGGCAGTGGACAAATAGTTATTTTATTAAATGTGAGGTGACGAAACTCAGAGATGTGAGTCCGGACAGGATTAAAATTACCGGAGAAACTAATCTTATCCGGATAGTGCTAAATGCTGTATTATGTATGCTATGTTTAAATATTAGAAAACTTATTTTTTTTATCATGATATACAATAATATTGAAAATGTATATCCTACTTTTATTATTGATTGTTAACAGTGCTTCTGTACCAGAGTAGTAATATTTGAAAAGTTTATTTCCACTGCATATTTGAGAGATTGAAGGAGATTTAAGGACATTTAAATCACAATGAATACAATTATTTATGGTTTATTTTTGCTTCTATGAATACCTTTAAGTATAAATAACTGTCAATACCTAACTTAGATAAAATACTCAATATGGACAAAAGTGTTGAAACACCTCTTCATTCAGTATTTCATCTGAAATCACAGCAGTTGATTTGAGGACTTAATTGCATTCAGCGACAAAAGTGTTAGTAATAAGGTCAGGATGTTGGATGATCAACACCCACCTCCTTCCCCAACTCCCCAACTTATCCCAAGAGTACTGGGAGAAATATGCCAAATATTGAGTGGAGCTGTAATATTGTTTGAAAACATCCATCCAGCCTCCTACCTGCATAAGGTGTCATTTTGTATAAGATTTTTTGTACTAGTCCTGGAAACTATGAATGTGCTCTATCTCTAAGTCTAGGGATTTGGCTTAGCTGTTCTTTGGATTTTCTGGAAAAAACACAAACACATCATTGTGCGAGAGAGGCCGCTGTCAGAAAGTGCTGTCCCTGAGAGCAGTAGGGGGTTTGAGCGGCTTCTCTGCAGCTATGATGAACGTGGGTTTTCATATCAGTTCACTCCCTCCGAATGTGAACCGAGCCTGTGCTGAACTTCAAATGCCTTTTTTCTGTTTAATTGAAGGAAAATGGAAATGCCGGCTTTTTCGGCAGGCAGAGGGGAAAGGCAGAGGGATGTTTGAAGTCACTTAATCTGGCCATATTATGCAGAGTCTGTGGTGATCACAGCAAGTCAAGTCTGTGAAGTGTGTAGAAGATTTTTTTCCTCCTGACAACCATCATCTCCACTGCTCTCTACTCACCCCCTACAGAGGAGATACTACTAAGAACTGAGGCCTAGCAGAGCTACTGAATGTGTGTCAAACTTGGGGCAATAGCCTTCCTTTCATAAGTCCCACAAAATATTTTGCATAGTAAATCTCTGGATAACAAGTGAGATATTTTATGAAAAGCACAAGGAGTAAGACAGCTGAAGCAATACAACTGTAATAATCATGTTATTCCCTGGTGTGTAAGTTTTTCATAGCTATAATAGCTCTATATAACACTTCTATCCAGCATTATTTTGTTAAAAAGATTGTGAGAGAAGTGGATGAAAACAACTATTACTTTCAACCAAAATGGAACAGGGGATATGCTTACAGTATTAAGGGATGAACTGATTGGTGGAATTGTTGGCTGATGACAATATCCAGTATTTTTTAATGTTTCAATATTTAAACTAGAGCTGGGCGATGTGATCTCAAAACAGTATTATGATTATTTGAACATTATTTTACTGAATAATGGACAATTTTTTCATAGTTCCTCAGTAGGTTCTGTGCTTAAGTTTTCCTCCATATTGCTTTCATGTCTAAGATTAGATAGAGCACTATCATACATGCAGTATTATGTTTTTTAAAGGGACCGTGGATAAACACACAGTGGGGAAGTAATAACAGACAAACCATGTTAAGCATAAATACCTAAATAAATAAATAAATAACAGATATGGACATGATTACATTGGTTAGAATTATCGCATTTAGTTTTTTTAATAATACATGGACCTGGTTTAGCGTTACAAAATGTTACAAATGCAGTAAAATGCACATGCAGTTTTACATAGTAACTCATGTTTTAATGCTTTTATGTGTCAGCAGTTAAAAAAAAAAGTTGGGCTTGGCCCTGGTAGGTGACTGGTTTGAACCCCCTTAACCTGCAGGCAGTGACAGGTGGGCGTTCCACTGCTCTGGGTGTGTGTATCATCAACCCAGTTCAGTTGTGTGTGTGTTCAGTGGGTTGAATCTACAATGTGAATTCTGTTTTGAAGTGTGTTTCTAACTATAGTTAGATATACAGCATATTATAGTTACAAGATATTATTATTACTATTATTTGTAGGTATGTTTCTCATTAACTGAAAATATAGATGCAGTATGATTTCAGAACCATTTCACCAAACATTTCATTACATTTACATCTAAATATGTAAAACATCGAAAGTATAGGATGATATATTTCCTTTTGGAAGGTTTGGAACAAAAAAGCATCTCAGCTCCATTTTAGCTGCTTAAGAAAAGTACAAAGAAAGTGTAACACTAAATTAAGATAACAGTTTGGCTACTTTAAATAATTTCAAATAGATTCCTTCTTTAACCTATTTTCCAACACTAAATAATTCCATATTTGTTACTTTATTGTTTTGACTGTTATTTTATATATACCTACTAATACATATACATTTTTGTTTCAGAAAGACCTGTAGCTCTAGGACAGAGAACCTAAAGCTGTCTGACTCTAGCTGACTATTCCACTGATTTCCCATAAAGTTCTGGATGAGGATTTGAAGTTGTCAAAAATTGCGCTGAGAAGTTGATTGGGAGTTCATGATGCTGCATTTTCTGTATTATACTGCAGGACATAAAAGAATTATTAACCCTGCTTCAAATCAGTTAGCTTTACCACCAAGCTGCTAAATGAACTATATGTTCCTGATCTCTTCAGATTAGGCAGTTGATTTGGTTCACTGCATACTGAAAGAGGGGTTGGGGGGGTGAGCTAATGAGAGAATGAACTACAGATTGTCCTTCAAACAGGAGTTCTTTCCCCATCATGACAGCTTGTCTTCCATGTAGCAGACACATCGCTATAATTAGTCTTATTAAAAGGACCCCCTCTCTTATTTCGCCTCAGTCATCTTTGATTTGGAGGTAAGTGCCTTCCGCTCGTCCCAGGAAGATCTACTTTGACTACAAAGAGGTACAAAAATACATGCAAGTGACTGGAAAGAGGTTCCATTTATGTTCAGTAGACGATTTCCTGCAATCAGCTTGACTGATTATTAATGACTGATTTCAACTCACATGTAGGACTTACGAAATCAATTAAAAGCTCAAAGTGTTAGGTTACACAGAGGGAGATATCTTTTAATTGGAAAACGTCTCTCTCTCAGCATTTGAAGGATGTTTTGACAGGGATGAAGATTTTTTTGAGCACCTTGTAGTGACTCTCTGCTGTGTTGTGCAGGAGGCTACTGTTAGTGTAAAAATAAAGGCACAAGAAATGGGTTTTGAGCAATGCTATATAAAACTAGAAATGGCCGATGAATGTTTTTAAAGCTTTTAAATGTAATTGGCTGATTGCGGCTGAATATCACATAAACCTTCCCGGGCATACAAAAAATCTTTCATATGCAGGACTTCTGTAACGTTCTGCAATATCTTTCAAGTTTTTTACTTTCTGACACGGACACCTACTTAGAATTAGGGTTTTTTTGGAGCATTTTGTAATAGTGTAGTTGTTAGTGTAAAGTAGTGCAAGGCAACATTTAATTAGTTATTATTTGTTTTCTTTTGAACATGTTTTGTACTTTTGCAAACAAGATTATTTTTAGCAAATTATACTTAAATAAAAATAGAGATTTGTTTTACTCTAAGCACATATGTTTATCACCCCAGTGTGATTGTGTGATGTCATGACCACATGAGCCAATCAGATGAGACTGATGAAAAAACAAGAAGTAAATAGGAGGGAAAGAACAAGTGGAAAAGGCAGAGCAGTTGGAGTGGCATTTTTTGTTCACTTTTTACCAGTGTTTTTTTTTTTATAACTGCATGTGGGTGCCTCTTATGGGATGTCAAGGTGAACTAACAGTGCCTGGACAAAGTGCTTTATAATTTCATTGCAAGGACTGTTTGCTGAGCTGCTGGGGTTTGAAGTTGAGACTGTTGTATTTACCCAACTCAGTCATCTTATTGCATGCTCTCGATCTCTAATTCTCTCACTCATGTTATCTCCGGTGCTGTGGATCTGGGACTGAATATTTATACAATTCGAACTTGAGCGATTAGGTTACCGGAGACTAGAGTTGTCTGTTTGTTAGCACAGAAAAGTGCACAAGGCAATACTAGTATGAGTAAATGAGCGTGGTATTTCTAGAAAATATCCATTACATAGATACACTGTTATATTTACTGTTTAAATACAGATTTTTTTGTATATGCTAATACTTGAACTTACTTTATTAAGGATTTTAAAATATTGCATCCTATGGTATATTACTGTTTCTCTTAGGCATAACGAGATATGGGTTTTTAAATCATTTTTTGCAGCTTTAGACTGAACTTCACTGAAGTAAACTGCATCTAATGATCAAACTGGTCACCTCAGATGTTGTTCTTTAAGTAACACATAAGTGCTCAGCAGCTACACTCACAGACTTCAAAAAGATACGCAGACATTTCTGGCTGAATCTGGCGAGTTTGCTGACAGACTCTGTCTTGAAGCTACGGGATCAAAGGCTGTGCTCTCCAACACAGCGTTTGTCCTGTGCGCTTTAATGATAAGCTAACTGGCCAATATGAAGGACATGCTAAATGCTGCAGAATTTTAACTTCAAAGAAACAGTGCAAGTCAAATTCGACCTGAGGCAGAGTGCATTGCACCTTCAAAGAAGACAGCAGATCAATACCGGCACCTGCAGACGCCACTGAACACTGTTTGTAAGCACTGCTTCCTAAGCAGACCAAACACTAGGAATACAAACCAGCCAGCCAATCAGACACAGCTCCCCGACAACTGACCTCGCGGCTACTGAAATATGAGGCTATGAGAGTTTAGCCTGAGACATTAATCTGCCCCATCTGGCGACCATGATCAACCGCCTCCAAGTGCAATTCATAAACTTGACCTTATCTGACTCCGAGAAAGACGGAAATGATAAGCAAATTTATGCAATGAGATGATTTTGCATTTATCATGAAGCTTAGACTGCACATCCTGTCATGGAGATGAATAATTAGAGTAGTACTAGATAATTGCTGCTGTTGTTGTGAGCTGCTGGCAAAATGAGATTGAGAGTCTCCCTGTTGGAAGTTTAAGAAGATGTCTCATGTGCTTAGCATGTATCAAAATATTGATGCTTAACCGTTTGTTTCAGTTCCCACTATATCTTTGGGACCCCAAGCTGTTTTTTAACTTGGCTAAAGCAGATCCTCCTGAGAGAATCCACAGTAGACTGAAGGTCTAAGCTGTCTACTAATCTAGGCCCTACTGCATTTCATTTGCATAATACATTAGCAGTGCATATCATTTACTAAAAAAGTAGAATTATATTTAGACAAGATCGGAGGAGCAAAGCCTACAAAGAGAATGCAGAGGTAAGATTCTGAAACGCATACTGAAAAGAAGTGATGCACAGAATGTACTTAATACAAATGATGTGTATATAATTTCCATATTCATAGAGTATTTTTACATTGACAAAATTTTGTGCTTTGGTTTATTTAAGCTGAATAATAAGATTTAAGTCACATATTATGAAATAAATAAATTTAATTCAGTACATTATTTTATATTATTGTACATTCTACAGCATTTTGTAAACTATGTGGGTGAAAGAAAGGCAAAGAAAGGCAGTCAGTTTTTTGGTAAATGTTAACCTTGTACAGCTTGTATCATTTTGTTTTTCGATAATTTAGTAAACTCATACTTATCAAGCGTGATAAGTAATGCTGAATGCTTTATTTCCTTCTTATGACAATAACAAACAGGCTTCTATATATAATTGAAAAAACTGAATGCACTGGACATAATCGAGAAAGGTGAACATCTGTCTACATGAGGTCAGGGTAAAAACTTATGCGATTAGGTCAAAAGAATTGTCAATGAAACAAACAACCATAGTGACCATATTTGTGCTTTAACAGCGTAGAAAACCAAACACACATTCATAAACATCAGTGAACACAAAGACTCAGTAACATACAGTGAGTACTCATGCCCAGGGTGGTACTTCCTGGCATTGCTGCAGCACCCCGAAAACAGTGAGTGTTGAGGGCCTTGCTCAAGGGCCCAACATTGGCAGCTTGCCAAATCCAGGTATCAAAACCACAACTTTGTTATTAATGGCCTGGTGCTCAAACTGCTGAGCCACCAATGCCCAGTAGACCTGCAAGACAGGGTTGTGCCATGGCACAGATCTTGGGAAGGATACAAGAAAATCCTGCATCACTGAAAACGCCCAAGAGCACAGAGAAGCCTCCATCACTTATTCAAATGAAATACAGTACGTTTGGAACCAACTTAATAGCTATGGCACATCAGCCAAACTGAGCACTCACAGACGATGATATTTATGAATGAGATCCTGTATCCTAGGTGGGCCTAACAGAAGAACATCCATCAGTATAACCCTCGACCAATCAGGTCTTCACGGTAGGCTGGCCAGACAGACATCTTTCCTCAGTAAAAATGCATGAAAGCCCACTGGGAGTTTGCCAAAAGGAACCTGAATGAAATGAAAACTGAACTATTTAACTACAATTCCCAATGGCGTGTGTGGAGGAAACCAGGCACTGAGCATCACCTCATTAATAACATCCCTACAGTCAAACACTGAGGTGGAAGTATTTTGCTGTGGGGATATTTTTAGTCAGAATAGATAGAATGATGAAAGCAGAAAAAATATTTAGCAGTCCTGAGTGAAAATCATTCCCAGAACTTGTTAGTGTTGTAGTACTCAAGTTCGATCTTGGTCTCAAGACCATTAAGAATGAGCCCCAATTTCTTCAGCCTTAAACTGTGAAATCAGTCTTATCTCTGCCTCGTTGTGAAGCTGTCCTGTTGAAATGAACATTTTTAAATTTTCTACTAATGTTTATATAAAAAAATTCATCAGGTCATGGTTTTGTCCTAGTCTTAGCGAATCCTGTTCTCAGTCTTGACTCAGTCTTGATGGAGAAACTTCCTAAAAATTTGACTTGAGACTGTCATTGCTTTTAAACAAAACCTATGTGACAGGTCTAAATACTTGACTTAACATGGGTTACTTCTTTCTTTAATTTAAAGTATTGTGTTTAGACTGACGAAGACAAATTAACTGAAACCATTTTAAAATGAATTTCGGAAACATAGCCCAGAATGTGGAAATTTTTAAAAAGTTCAAAATATAGATGTTAATTCACAATCTAAAAACAATTAAAAAAATATTTAAATAAACATACCAAAATTTATTAATCTCAACTCTTTGCCTTAAATCAAAATGCCTATGCATAAAACTAGAGGACATTTTGTGCTCCCCAGTAACCTGAGTTCCATATTATTCATGTCCTCTTTTTTGTTCCTGTACACAGCTCAGCAGCAACTAAAGCAGGGAATTGTTAATTATAAGTGGGATACTTTGGTTTTGCACCAAAACACCAGAATTGGGGCTGTCAACTGTTAAAGCGCAGTGCGCTGGACACAATGCCATTCATTAAAAAACTGTGTCCTATTGCGTTTCGAAATGCTTTCCCAGCTTTTTGGCCGTGCTGTCGCTCTTTCCTCGCCAGCATCATTGGAGCAGGTCTCGGCAGCTGTGAAATTGCCTCACACCGGCGAGCAAAGCGGCTTTATCGCCCACTGAGCAGCACTAACCTGTAGATAAGGCTGGAGAGCGAGCGAGCGCACGAGTGAGAGACAGTGAGAGAGAGCGAGAGTGCATGCGAGAGAAAATAGAGAAAGCCAGAGAGAGAGAGAGATGGACGCCGCACGCTATCTGTCTTGCATTTTAGTGTCGTGTCACGCTCCTGCAGCAGCAGCGATAAGACTGGAAGCGAAGGGAGATGAGCTAAAGGCCGGAGAGAAAGAGGTTTGGCCCACTGTCCAACTTACCTGAGCGTCGCACATTCGCCAGATGTCACGCCAAGACACAAATTGAATTTCCGTTTCCGTCCGTGTTCGTTCGCGGCCAATTCAGGGAACTGTTTTCATTTCAATCAAAAAAGCAGCTACTTGTTGTGAGTCAATTTTTTCTGACTGCCTTTTGCACATCTTTGCGGAGACAGACACGTTCCATCCATCCAGCTTATTATAGTTCAGCTCGGGAAACATCTGTGCAGACTGGCAAGTGGACGTTCTGGAGGCTGTGTTCATTTAATTACCTTCCATCTCCACATGATGCTCACTTTCCCGTGCCTCGGGTTGAAAAAGAAGTGAATTGGGTGCTGTGTACTAAAACTGATTTAATTCCTATTGGACTAGAACTGCTGAAAAAGTGACAGGTCATAATACTGCAAGATACATCAGGTGTTGAATGTGCCACAATATTGCACACAGTGTTTTGTTTTACTGTCATTAAACAACCAAAAAACTTGTTACAATCTTGTCGTTTTAAATATTTTTGTAAAGAATTGTTTTGAATATATAAACATTCACAATGCACTGCCCAGCTCTAAGGATGGCAAATCACAATATGGAATTCTTCGCTCATATTGCAGTAGTTTTAGACTGTAGTGTAAAGGCAGTTGCACCCATAACTAACATCAATGCACAGCAGCACATTCTTCAGCATTTCTGCAGATTAGGGTTTTCACAGCAAGCAGCAAAATTCAAAAGGCCCACATCCAGACAGTCCTTGGAGTTGATTTCTGGTTGCATTTAAAATATGAAAATCTCTCATTTCTAGATATTCTTCAGTTCAATTTGCATTTAAAAATAGTATGGATGCACAAGGCATGGAGGTCCAAGTTAGGGATGCTAGTAATAATAATAATGCCCCCTGCCACCCCAGTTACCTACAAACCCCAGTCACAACATTTCCATACACTCTTTCTTTCACAAGGCTGTTTATAGTGTTGCCCAGGCACGTGCAGAGTGGGGGAC